>NC_054827.1:101757843-102061981 GCF_018345385.1 Vulpes lagopus | reverse complement strand
CGCCCAGGGATTACAGGGCAGGGCTGCATGCAGGGGCAAGAATCAAGAAGCAAAAGCCTTCTGTGAAACCAGAAACCGCACAAGGTCACAGACACAGCAAGAACTTGTAAATCCCAAAAGCCCTTTGGGAAGACATTTTTCCTAAGCACCTGTGTCCAGTGCCAAATCAACGGCAGGCTTGACACATCCCTGAGGTGACAGGAACACCAATCCAGCCACCCCGCCAGAAAGACCATTCAAGGTCATGGGCATTTAAGATGGGCATCCCATGTAGGCTTATCTGGGGAATAAGGCACTGAACAAACCACCACTCTGAAAAGTTGCCTGTGACAGGACAGACTACGTCCTGGCTCACTAACATGGCCTCAGGTGAGTTAAGGGAGGTATAAGGGTGGATCAGCACTGACAGCAGGTGACCAGGTGGCCTGTACCTGCACACTTCAGCTATTTGAGGCCCTGGACTCAACTAGGGTTGGGGGGGGGGGGTGCAGAGCATGAGCAGCTGAAGAGACTCTTAACAGTCATGGTTATGAAATCAAGTAGTTAGAAGGCAACTCTGCTAATAACTAATAAGCCCTTTTTAAAAAAGAAATACAATCTATCCTGTACTGCCTGCCCTCCCCACCTTCAGGAGTTTAAGGGAAAATCACCGCAAATAGAAAATCAGAGTCGGTCAAAAGTTGCTTCAAGGAAGTGCAATTACATGTGATTTAGAAAGCCTACATATGATTAAAGCCAGAAAGAAGGCTGTGTACTTGGCAAATGCTTGGCAATGTATTTAAGCAAATACTCTTTCAACCCTCAGGAGCACCCTTCCTCCCACAACACCCCTCCCTAATTTACAGATTGGCTCAACAGGCCAGTGGTTCTCAAAGTGTGCTCCAGGACCAGTGGCAGCAGGGTTATGGGAGAATTTGTTAACAGACCTGCTGAGTCAGAAGCCATAAAGGTAGGGCCAGTCAGATGAGTTTTAACAAGCACCCCTGTTCCCCCATGGGACAACCATGCAGAGGGTAAGGGTCCTTCAGCAGCTGACCCCTGGCCTAGCTTTGGCTCACAGCCCCAGAGGGAGCAGAAGACCCTTCCCCCAAGGCTCCTCCACAAGTAGGGCCTTGGGGCAGGCCAAACATAGGTGGCGTGACTGTGATGGCAGCAGTGACAGGAGTCCCAGGCTGAGACACTGAAGAGAAGAGCCTGTCTATGGCAGCAGTCCCTGAATTTGTTGGCCCGTGGTACTTGCCTGGAGCTTTAAAAATACTGATGCCCTCACCGCCAGCTGACCATCAGGGAAATGCAAAGCAAAATCACAAGGAGACATCATCACCTCACACTTGTCCCAACGCTAGAATCAAAACGATGGCAGGCAAGTGTTGCGAGGACAGGGAGGATAGGGAACCCACATGCGCTGTTGGTGGGATGTAAATTGGTATAGCCTCCATGGAAAACAGTGCCCAGGTGCCTTAAAAATTAACAACAGAACCACCCTATGATCCAGCAATCTGACTCCTGGGTGCATACCCAAAGGGAATGAAATCAAAGAGATAGATAGCTGCACTCTTGTGTTCGTTGCAACATTGTTCACAGTAGACAAGACATGGAAACAATCTAAGAGTCCACTGGTGAATGAATGGATAAAGAAATATGATATGCATGTGCGTGTGCACACACACATAATGATGGAATATTATTCAGCCATAAAAAAGGAAATTTTGCCATTTGTGATAACATGGATGAATCTGGAGGTCATTGTGTTAAGTAAAATAAGCCAAATACTGCATGGCATCACTTCCATGTAGAATCTCAAATAAAATGTCAAACTCAAGAAGCAGGAGAATGGTCTATTTTCCTTATAAGGAATCTGGGGCTAAGACAGGTTAGTATTATTGCACTTAAGAGTCACACAGTCCCCAATAAGGAGCCAGGACTCACACCCAGGGCTGCCTAGCTTGTTCGTGAGCCTGGCCTGAGGTTCTCTGAGCTACAAAATGAGAAAGTGAGACCCTACTTTTTATCCCCTGATCTAAGAGCCAATGACCAGCTAATATATTCCTTCTTGGTTTAATTGTGATAAAATATACATAACATAAAATTTACCATTTTGGCCATTTTTTGAGTGTACAGTTCAACAGCATTAAGTGCCTTCATACTGTTGAGCAATCAAAATCAATCATCATTCATTCATCTCCAGAACGCTTTTCATCACCTCGTGAAACTACACCTCTGTGCCCATTAAACACTAGCAATTCCTTTTCCCCTAGCCATCACAACTGTACCGTCTACGAATCTGATTACCCTAGGTGCCTCATATAAATGGAATCAAACACTATTTGTCCTTTTGTGAGTGGCTTACTTCACTTAGCATAATGTTCTCCAGGTTCATCTATGTCCAAGCAGGTGTTGGAATCCTATTCCTATTTTAGGCTGAAAACGTCAGTCTACGTTTCTTCTTAAAGAAATAATAATAAATTTTAACAACTAAAGTCTGTAGTCAAGCTCTGCATTTCCCACCATGCCTGGGAGTACACACACTAATTCTCCTGTGATCCGTGGTAAAGGAATCTGTCAATCCTTTGTGGGGAGATGTGTAAGATGTTCTCAATTTTCAGTCACTGCCTAGTATCTTGGACCAGGCAAATTCACTTTACAACCTGAATCATGAGGAATCCAAGATGGTATTGTAGCTAATCTGACTTACTCTGCAACATTTCTAAGCACAGAAGATTTGGAGGGAAAAGAACTTAACATGATTTGAAGGGACTGAGGGAGAGCTCAGAAAGCCTGAGTGAGTGGCCTTCACTTTTAAGACCCTCTTCTTTTTGTCACAGTATTACACCTAACCCATAGCCTAGTTCTTCACCTATTTCCAAATTATGGCAACTGATCAATAATCAACTCCAAAGAATAAAAACAATCGATTAAAATGGATTATACAACAAAGGGGATTTGCTTAAAACTGAAACATAAAGAAATAGGGTGGCTTTTAGGTACAGTTTGCTCTGGGTTTCTACTCTGTTTCAGTGATTCTCCCTGTCCTGTCTCCTCATTGGCTTTGTCTTCAGGCTGGCAACCCTCATGATCACAAGATGGCTTTAGTACCAACTGAAGTGATGTGCAACCTTACACACTGTTTTTCAGAACTCCTGAGCCGAAGTTCTGAGTGTCAATCTAATCAATTAACATGTATTAGACTGATAATTATGGCCAGGGAATGTCTTCTACTGATCATGTGGGCCCTGTGTGACAGAGCATCCTTTGGGTAGGAGGAGGATGCTCTGATTAGCTTATGCCAAGTTTGGAGTTAATCTCCCTAAAATGTGTGGCTGCTACACAATGCACATAGGGTGGTCACGAAAGGAAAATCGGGGTGCTGTGAACCAAAGGAAATGGCTGCTGATCCACATCCCCCAACACACCTCATGGCTTAAGCAATATTTCACGTTATCCCTTGTGCCAAAATGTCACATACTTCTTAAGATCTTCCCCTCCCCTTCTCTTATCCCTTATGATCAAGTAAGAGTTCACAGGTGCTTTGATCTTTCCTAACTATGTGTATTTTTATGACACTGAACTTCTAACCCAACAGCAGCCATATTTATCTTTTAAAAACTGACAGTCGCTCCAAGCCCTGAGTTTTGTACATTCTCAGGATGGAAATGCATCTGGGGGAGAGTGTGGAGACATTCTGAAACATCAGCTGCTTATCAGGCATGGCAATAATAACAATGAGAAAAGTATTTGGCTCCTGTAGCCAGGGAAGAAGATGCTAAAAGTTCCCCTACTGGAAACAGTGTTTTAACTCTTTTATCAATACTTGGCCACACATGGCCCAAGGTAAGGATCATAACCAGGATTTAACTTCAGAAAGAGGTATGTAAATGGTATCTATAACTTAAATGTTTGGGGCACCTGGGTGGTACAGTTAGTTGCATGTCTGACTCTAGGTTTCTGCTTGGGTTGTGATCTCAGGGTCATGGGATGGAACCCCGCATGGGGCTCTGTGCTCAGCATGGAGTATGCTTGAGATTCTCTCTCTCCTTCTCCGCCTGCCCCTCCCACCTGTACTCTCTCTCTCCCCTCAAAGAAATGAATTTTTTTAAGTGTTAAAGAGTGATTTAAATTAGAGAGTAATAATGATGACTCTACCCTGAGAAGGGGAATGATTTTACCCATTGGCCTTCCACATCCTCCCAACTCAAAAGCAAACACAATCCTATGATCAACAGCTGTGTAGGTAAGATCTTTAACCATCTGCCCTGGAAAAGTAACAACAAATCACTGCTGCTCCTGTTTGACATTCTTCCTCCCCTCATTCACCAAAAGATGACCTTTTGAAGTCTTCCATCATTCCAACTCTTCCCAAACCTTTCTTCTGTTCAAAACAGCCTGTTCAATAGAGCCTGCCACTCCATGAAGATGGATTAAAGTTTAAAAAAAAAAAGAACAGTATAGAAAAAATATCACTTTCAAAGAGTTCCCTTTTCCAGAGACAAGTATTAATAAAACAACTGTATGAAATAGTCACAAATCCAAATTAGTAATTTTTAATGAAATGGATATAATATTTATCTCACAATCTTTTAATTCAGAAAACTTATAATCAAACACCTGCTTCATGTTTTCAGAAATTTTCGAATTATTGCACAGATATCATGGGGGCAGATCTTAAAGAAAAAAAAAATCATGCTTTTAGTTCAGCTGAAATTCTGTTTATTCATAGTTTGGGGATCTCACTGGAGGAGCCCTTGGTATGTATGTGTATAAAAAACATAAGCAATGTACTCACATTAAGAACTCAGCTGTACAAACGTCTTTCTTCACCTAAGGGGCTATGAACACGCCACTAGAGGGGGGACAGTTAAGTTTTTCCTGGGCTGCTGAAAAACTAAAGTCTACTTAAAAAATTTCGCAAGAGGTGAAACACTGGGACACCTGCACCCTAATGTTTATAGCAACAATGTCCACAATAGCCAAACTGTGGAAGGAGCCTCGGTGTCCATCGACAGATGAATGTATAAAAAAGATGTGGTCTATGGTCTATGTATACAATGGAATATTACTCAGCCATTAGAAACGACGAATACCCACCATTTGCTTCAATGTGGATGGAACTGGAAGGAATTATGCTGAGAAAAGTAAGTCAATTGGAGAAGGACAAACATTATATGGTCTCATTCATTTGGGGAATATAAAAAATAGTGAAAGGGGATAAAGGGGAAAGGAAGAAAATGAGTGAAAATATCAGTGAGGGTGACAGAACATGAGACTCCTAACTCTGGGAAATGAACAAGGGGTGGTGGAAAGGGAGGTAGGTAGGGGGATGGGGTGACTGGGTGATGGGCACTGAGGGGGGCACTTGGGATGAGGACTGGGTGTTATGCTGTATGTTGGCAAATTGAACTCCAATAAAAAAAATATACAAAAAAAATTGCAAGAGGTGAGGCTGGCTTACTTGGTGGAACATGCAACTCTTGATCTCAGGGTGGTGAATTCGAGCCCCATGTTGAGGCATGTTGAGGGTAGAGCTTACTTTTAAAAATAAGTAAAATAAAATAAAAATGTAGGCAGGGCGGGAGAAAGGAGGAGAAAGGAAAGGAGGAAGGGAGGGAGGGAGGAAGGGAGGGAGGGAGGGAGGGAGGAAGGGAGGGAGGGAGGGAGGGAGGGAGGAAGGGAGGGAGGGAGGGGGGAGGGAGGGAGGGAGGTAAAGCTAGCTTGAGTATCAGTAACCTGATAAGCAAGCTGCTGGTAAAGAAAGAATACCCTGGGCTTTGTAACAATTGCCAATAGCCAAACAATGCAAACTTAACCCTGCCCTTAATTTTTTTACTCTCTCTTATCACTGAAAATGTTCATTCTGAAACAAAAAACTGATTCCTTGCATACTGCTTGTTCACAGATGACCTGCTATGAGAAACCAAAGCCCCAATATGAGATATGCTTTCTCCAAGATGCTTGTGGGTCACACCAGAGGTCTTTCCTTTTGGGGCATATTCCTGGCACAATTAACTGCCTCACCTTCCACATCACTATTTTCTGGGCATCACTATATATGGAACTTCTCAGCTTACCGGTCCCAGGTTGGCCTTGTCCCTTCTTGGTGAATATACATGCCTGTGCCAGCACATACACCTGCACAGGGGTTCACTTGATTCAAAGGAATCTGGGAACCCTTAGGAAACACCAGACAGGCAGGGAAAGGAGAAAGAGGGAAATATGGGCAAACAGGGGAGGGGAACAGGAGGCAGTACATGGGAAAAGTCACCCTCAAATCCTAATTTGCACTGTTCTCCGGAAAACTAAATGTCTGCTATCCTACCACACATTGGGAAAAAAGAAGAAGAGCAGAGTCTGTATGTGAGTCAACTTTCTGATCTCCATACTGGGCATGTGGACATAAGGATGACTGGATGGCTGCAGTACATAGAAACAGCAATGCCACAACCAACTCCCCCACCCTGAGTCCCACTAGTTAGTTCCAAGCTGCACTTCATCATACAACTATGATCCAACTCCCACCAACAATCCCCAATCAGAGGTTCATCCATGGCTTTAAGCCAGAAGTATCCATTCTCCAACATTAACCACTCAAATATATCACTGTACAGACTAATAAGACAGTACTTTCTTGTTGACTGGTGATTTCTAAAGGTTTAGGAGGCACTGTTTGAGAGTCTAATGACTATTAGGGACCCTCTTGTCCAGAAAAATGCATATAGATAAATTTTGACATATATTGAGGGATTCAGGGACTCCCCATACCCTGAACTTGACTCTCAACTCCCCAGTTCAAATGTCCTCAGGGTAAAAATTTATGCCCAACCTATTTCTTCCCCCAACTTGTAACTCCTCACAGAGGGTCACTGGGTCAGCCTGTGGGCTCTCATTATCACCTCCAGATCTGAAAGTCACATTGACATGTTGGCAATCCAGGATTTCACATTGTAGACAAATTCCAATTTAGATGCCCACCAGGATACAGAGCCAGGGTAGCGCCAGGAGGGAAGGGGCTTGAGAGGCATCTAATGGCCACTTACATCCAGAGATCTCCAGAGAACAAGGAAACCACCCAAAGACCACAGCAATACTGAGAAAACACTCACACAGGCATAACCCACGACAGGAGGAGGACAATCTCAGATCCCACTCCACAGAAATTTTGCCTGGAAACCCTTTTGCACGCGTGCCATAAGTTAAAACACACACACACAGACCAATGGCTACTGAGCAGTAAAGTTGTACTGTCAGCATACGTGCAAGGAGGTGGAAGGGAATAATAAATTCCCAAGCAAAATGAGACCGAGAAAATAACCATGTCAACAATGTCTAATGAAAGTGCCAATAAGCCCCCTGCATATCCCGATCTAATTAAACCTTTTCTACCAACACCAGCAATCAATAAAGAATTATTTTTTATTCAATTTGGGCTTTAGTTTTAATTCCTGGTATTGTAACACACTGGGATCCTGAGAGCATCTGAGAGGTTCTGATCTATTTCTTACGAGTGTAGAAGGAAGGGTTGATGCCATGTCTTCTGCTCTCCCTGCTAGCCTGTGGTGCTGTTGCTGGACCTGAGGGCTTCAAAGGCTCCCAGGAGAAGGCGAGGCAAACAACTCTGTGAGTTTTCCCAGGAAAAGAACAGAAGGAAGTCAGCAGAAAAGGTGAGAATAAGAGTTCACTTCCATTCATTTTTCTGACACCTTGTACTTGTCAGAGCAAAAATAGGTGAATCTGGCAACACTTTAAAGGCTTTATTTAAGTGATCTAAACAACACAACACAGAGCATTTCCCTTCATGGACGAATCACAAGATGCGTACCGTAGGCACAAAGATGGGCTACTTCTTGATGCTATTTACTTACAAAGAAAATATTGGCTTTGTCTGAAATTTTTCACAAAACTAAGCCAAATATGTATTTACACACTTATAACTGTTGCTGATTCTTTTTGATATAGAAATCTGTGTCAAAGGAGCTAAAACAATGGGTAAGATCAAATAGGCTATTTTTTTTTGCAACAGATATCAAGCAGATTCACATTTTATGCTAAATTTTTAATAGGTAAGCTCTGAGGTGCCAGAGTTGAGGCACTTTTACACCTGCTACCTCTCTTGGGGAGCCCAGGTGGCTCAGTGGTTTAGCGCCACCTTCAGCCCAGGGCGGACCCTGGAGACCTGGGATCGAGTCCCACATCCCGCTCCCCATGAGAAGCTTGCTTCTCCCTCTGCCTGTGTCTCTTCCTCTCTTTCTCTCTGTGTCTCTCATGAATAAATAAATAAAATCTTTAAAAAATAAATAAATCTGCTACCTCTGGGGGTCCCTGGGTGGCTCAGTTGATTAAGCATCTGACTCTCAATCTCGGCTTTGGTCTTGATCTCAGGGTTTTGAGTTCAAGCCCTGCACTGGGTGTGCAGCCTACTTTAAAAAAAAAAAAATCTGGTACCTCTGGCACAATGCCACAATGTAGAAAGGGCATTTGATGAATATTTTCTTTGGAGAGACGACATAACAACTGAAATCAAAGTTACTTAAAAAAAATAATCGGGCAGCCCCGGTGGCTCAGCGGTTTAGCGCCGCCTTCAGCCCAGGGCGTGATCCTGGAGACCCGGGATCAAGTCCCACGTCAGGCTCCCTGCAGGGAGCCTGCTTCTCCCTCTGCCTGTGTCTCTGCCTCTCTCTCAATCTCTCAATCTGTGTGTGTGTGTGTGTGTGTCTAATAAATAAATAAATAAAATCTTTAAAAAAAATAATCATCTCAGTGTATCTGAAGATATTAGGAGACCTCGGCCCCTCAAGCCCAATTTCCTGGATATATAAGCTCATCCTAGGTCCTGAGGATGGAATGTATGTGAAGAAAAGCTGTAGATTTTCATTTGGCAACCAAGGAAACAAAGACGCCACCATTTCCTCCAGCAGTTTCATTTTTTTCATTTTTCTTTTTTTTTTTTTAAATTTTTTTTAATTTATTTATGATAGTCACAGAGAGAGAGAGAGAGGCAGAGACACAGGCGGAGGGAGAAGCAGGCTCCATGCACCGGGAGCCCGATGTGGGATTCGATCCCGGGTCTCCAGGATCGCGCCCTGGGCCAAAGGCACGCGCCAAACCGCTGCGCCACCCAGGGATCCCTCATTTTTTTCATTTTTCTAACTAAAGTTTTGTCTTTCCATCAACCTGAATTTCTACCTCATTGCTAGAAGGCACTCACCACTTAGCTAGAGTCTGTAAACTGAGGAACTCTGGGAATTTCTATGATTTAGCAACATTCTCATGAAAACATCACCCCTACACAAACACACAAATATTCAAACAATGCTAAGGATCTGGCTTGGAAGATAGGACAGGCACAGTGCTCACCACCTCTTCCTGACCAACAGCACTAGCCGGAGGTGGTGCCCCAACCAGCCAGGGATGCTGGCTGCCTGGGCAAAACAAAATCGTTTCAAGTGGAAAGTTCTGTTCATGCTCACCATCCCTTTTCATCCTATTTTAACTAAGAACCATATATTTTAATGTATTAAATTCCATCATGTCTAAAAATGCATCTTGGAAAAAGCCTACCTCCAAAATCCTTGCATTTGCAAACTGTTGAATACTGACAACAAACAATATTTCCTGGGTTTTGCAAAACATTTGTAAAACTTTTTCATTACACTTTTATCTTCAAATAGCTTTTAGAGGGGGGGAAATGACCTTTCAGTCTCAATTTTTCTAAATTTCATGAAAAGGTAGGAGACAACACAAACACATCCAACCAGGTAATTATGGTTCTCATCTCTTGGATTGAGGCACCCTTTCCTACTCTGTGGCTATAGCAATCCTAACAAGAACAGCACTCCTGAACAGAGCCATAACACAGAATCAGAGCGTACCTAGAAAAGAAAAATGGAACAGCAAAATTCATGCTCAGCAAAGAGATTTCATCTAAACTATTAAAAATAATAATATTAAGATCATTCACCCCCAGGGCACTCATCAAGAGATTACATGAAACACCTACCGCATGCATGTAAAACTGAACTACTTACAATGAGTAAATTGAACATGAAACAAATACAGATGGGAAAATTAATGATTCCCAGTGACCAATATGAAATGCCTATCTGGGTTTCTAATAGCTCGGAGGGCACCACTAGGAAGGTGGCCTAATAACTGGGGAGGGGTCGGGGTTGAGGGCACCCCTGGGGGAAGCCCATTTTGACATCACCCAGTCTCAGAATGATGTGGTTGACTTGATGTGTTAGGGTTTTTCTACAAACAGAATCATTAATTTGTTACTTGCTTAAGTAACCTCCTATTGCTATTTTCACAATTACTTAAATTAACAAATTAACTCACTTCATACAGAATTACAGGTATAAGATGATCATGACAAAATAATTTAAAGGAGAAGAATCCAATAGGCTTGTTTCCCACGTTCCACAGTAACTGCATCAACTATGACAAAGACTGACACTGTGAAATTTTTTTCAAGTGGACTATAAAGGATTTACAGGCATATAAAGATGTATCCTTGTAGACCCACACAGTTAATTAAATAATCAAGAAATGAGGAATTCAGTTACCAACTACTCAAATCCTGTAGATATATTAAGAATATATCTTAAGATAGGTTGCCTGACTGGCTCAGTCAGTAGATCATCTGACCCAATCTCAGGGTTGTAGTTCGAGTCCCATGCTGGGTGTAGAGATCACTTAAATAAAAAATAAAAATAAATATATATATATATATATCTTAAGATATATTAAGAATGACTCTTAAAAAAAAAAAAACCTACCACCACTAGGAAAAGAATGACCCCTGAAGTATGGAATGCAATGACTAATTTTTATCTTTCAATGGATAAAAAAAAATTCCCATCATTAACCATTCATAATATTGGAATTTTCAAAACACCTACTTTGTCCTTATCATGTTGAATTACATATACCCACTGGGCAGAGAAGTAAGGAAAAGTGGATGTGGGAATCAACTTCACAAACAAGTGTGTATTTGCAATCTGCAGAGCCAGTGGGAGAGGACAAAGATTTCTAGGGATTTCAAAAGCCTTGTGGGATTCAGTTTGTCACTTGGGTGCTTGGCCAGTTTATTAGTACTGAATTTATTTATTTATTTATTTTTTAGTACTGAATTTATTTAGGCCTTAGAAAGAATGCATTAAGTGGTGCCCAGGTGGCTCAGTTGGTTAAGTATCTGCCTTCGGCTTGAGTCATGATCCTGGGGTCCTGGGATGGAGCCCCACGTTGGGCTCCCAGCTCAGCGGGGAGTCTGCTTTTCCCTCTGCCTCTGCCCCTGCTTGTGCTCTCTCACTTGCTCTCTGTCAAATAAATAAATAAAATCTTAAAAAAAAATAAAAAAGAAGTAATGAATTAGAGAAAGTCTGGTTCAATGGAAGATGCTTCTGGGGTACCTGCATGACTGAACAATGAAGGACACTTATATGGCCATGAAAGTGCTCTGTGTCCATCCGCGGTCCTGTGTATTTGTTTATGCAATAAAGAGCAAATCTTCTGGATAAACACAAATGCGGTATTGTCCATACCATGAACATTATTTGACACTAAAAAAGAATGGAGGGCTGATGCATACTGCACCATGGATGAACCTCACACACATGATAAGTGCAAGAAACCAGACACATATTGCATGAGTGCATTTGTATGAAGTGTACAGCATGTCCATCGTGGAAAGTCCACCAGTCTATCCATAGAGATAGAAAGCAGACTGATGGTTGTAAGGAGCTGAGAAGAATGGGAAATGGAAGGGTGGGGGGAGCAACTATTTTATGGGAACAGGGCTTCCTTTAGGGGTGATGACAATGTTTTGGAAATAGAAATGCTGATTGCACAACATTGTGAATGCACTAAATGTCACTGTATTGTTCATTTTTTTTTTTGCGTTGTTCATTTTAAGTGGCTAAGTTATGGAATTTTATCTCAATAAAAAATAATAAACTTTTTTTTAAAAAAGGAAATCTTTCATCATATACATCAGAAAAGAAGTCTTCAAGCAGACTCTCAGTGGCTCTGAAAACAACCAGGCAACCCAGTGTAGCTCTGGATTTGTAAACAGTAGAAGGAGTTATCATTCAAACAGTGCTGTCAAAAACATATGCTAGAAATTGTTTAAATTAAATTTAGTATCCTCTGTTATTCTATTATCACTAGAAACTCTTCACAATATTTACAAAGTGTCCCCTTTCTCTGTGCTGAAAGCCTCTATTTGTAATGAGATCTAATTTCCCTTATTCAGTAAAAGTCCCTGAAATTGCCCTGCATGTAATGTCTTTGCTGTAAACATCAGACCAATATCCTATGTAATAAGTAACACTCATGAAGGTTGATAATTTTAGCATATGAATAATTTATTTTTACTTCCAAATTTTCCTTTTTCCTCTTCAGTGATAAAGGTAGTGTAACAAAGTTTTAAAGAGGGAAAAAAAGTTTATTTGTGAATATTCCTCCATTCCGTTATAAATTATAACACCCTTGGTGGCTTTTTCTGATTAATAAGGAGAAAAGTTATGTCAGTTAAGACACAAAAGCCTTATGCAATTAAAAGCTCTACTAAGCAATGAAAAGCTGATTCTGTGAATCAGTAGTGAAGAGTGAAGTAGGCTGAACGAAGAAAGAGTGTTAAATATGCAAATTGAGGCTCTATTTATTGCTAATACAGCAGCCACAAGAACAAATCAGATGCAAAGTCAAGTGTTTTCATCAACAATATTTTCTCCAGGGGTAACTGGATGGCTCAGTCAGATGAGTGGCCAACTCTTGATTTCGGCTCAGGTCATGGTCTTGGGGTGGTGGGATTGAGCCCCATGTCCTTGGATTTGCACCCAGCATGGGAACTGCTTGTTCCTTTCCCTGCCCCTCCCCCAGCACATGTACTCTCTCTCTCAAATAAATGAACATTTTTAAAAAACAAAAACAAACTGTATTTTCACCAGAATAATCAAAAAGCTGAAACACAAACCCTCCCTAGCACATACACAAGCAAAGCCTCCTCCTGAGCACTCAGGACAGGAGTCCATGCTCTAAAAAAAAGACACATTCTCACTGAAAACCACTCACATTAACGGGGCCACACTGGTGGGATGGCACCATAGCTACAGAGCACTGTTAGAAGCGGATAGCCACCCACCCATATGTATCCCATTATTGAAAGTGTATCTCATGTTCACTGTAGCATTCACAATAGCCATAATATGAAGACAATTTAAATGTCTATTGATAGATAAATGGATGAATGACACACACACACACACACACAGAATATTATCCGGTCATAAAAAAGAAGGAACTCCTGCCATTTGTGTCAACCTGGATGAACCTGGAAGATGTATGCTAAGTGAAATAAGCCAGAGAAAGATAAATACTGTATGATCTCACTTATATATGGAATCCTAAAGAAGTCAAACCTATAGAACCAGAGATGTAGAAAGGTGGTTGCCAGAAGCTGGGGGTGGGGAAATTCTGCTCAAAAGATATAAACTTTCAATTATAAGATGAATACATAATGTAATGCTGTACATTATAAGATGTACAGCATACTGACTATACTTAATACTATATTATACACTTGAAAGTTGCTTAAAAAGTAGATCTTGGGCAGCCTGGGTGGCTCAGCAGTTTAGTGCTGCCTTCAGCCCAGGGTGTGATCCTGGAGACCCAGGATCGAGTCCCACGTTGGGCTCCCTGCATTGAGCCTGCTTCTCCCTCTTCCTGTGTCTCTGCCTCTCTCTCTCCCCTCTGTGTATTCTCATGAATAAATAAATAAAATCTTTTTTAAAAAGTAGATCTTAAGCGTTCTCAATACACATATGGAAATGATAACAATGTGAGGTGATGGGTGCATTCAGTAATTTGATTGTAATAATCATTTCACAATGTATACATATTAAATCATCACATTGTACGCCCTAAAAAAATGATTGTGCTGATGGTCACATAATTCTGAATATACTAACAGCCACTGAATTGTATACTTTAAATGGGTGAATTGTTTGGTATGTGAATAGTATCTCAATAAAGCTGTTACCAGTACCCTGGGATCACACCCTGAGCCAAAGGCAGATGCTGAACCACTGAGCCATCCAGGCACCCTGATTCAGAGGCTTCTAAAGGGAACCCATACAGGTCCCAGGGTCGGGACCCTTAACAAGATTTAGAATAATTCACAAATAGGGGAAATGTGGGTGGGGGTCAGGGCCAGGCCACCTACTCAACACCAGGATGACAATGGATATAATGCTTTGTTTAAAAAACAAAACGAAACAAAACAAAACACGAAAACAAAAAGCAAACCCAAACAGGAGTCCTAACTATGTCAGTTGTACAATGTCAACTGTGCTAAAAACAAATAAGCAAACTATGGCCTTGGGGATGGTTTGTTTGCTTTCAAAGACTGAATGTGACCCCTAATTCACATGCTAGAGCATAACACTTCAAATTAACAGAAGAGGGTAAAATCTAAACACACTGGAAAAAAATGAAATTAGAGTGAAAAAAATGAGAGCTATCTCCCTGGCTAGACTATCCAAGTTGAACCAGGAAACATCCACATCAAGTAAGAAGAGCTTATCAAAACTGCATTTGTGTACATCACATTGGTTTTCATCTCCTCATAAATGTTTACCTTTCCTTTTAAATTTAGCTGACATATTTGAATGAATGTGATCTCCCTAACAGAAAAATTAATCTTTGGATGTGTATGCATTTTTGAAAGATGTGTTTCTTTTAATTTATAACTTTTTCTGGAATAGGTAATCACACAGTTCGAAAGCCAAATGATATCAAAAGGTACATATTTAGGTGGTAACAATTTTTATTAGTTTCTTGTAGATGCTTTCATTTCTTTACACAAATATACCTATCACTGCACATATGCAAGAGTCATTGTTGTCGGGATCCCTGGGTGGCGCAGTGGTTTAGCGCCTGCCTTTGGCCCAGGGTGTGATCTTGGAGACCCAGGATCGAATCCCACGTCGGGCTCCCGGTGCATGGAGCCGGCTTCTCCCTCTGCCTATGTCTCTGCCTCTCTCTCTCTCTCTCTCTCTCTCTCTCTCTGATTATCATAAATAAATTTAAAAAAAATTTTTTTTTAATCTTTTAAAAATTTAAAAAAAAAAAAAGAGTCATTGTTGTCATCAGACCAAGTCAGTTGCATCATTACTACAGCTTTCAGGGAAAGGCACATTGCTGTCTCTTATGGAAAGCTGTACACATCACACATGCTCTGAAACTGGGAATAAATGTTAAGAAGGCAAGACTGGCTGACAAAACAGGTAAAGAATAACACCTAAGCATTGTGCCATGCCCTTGCAGACATTCCCAAGGGAGAACATTCTGGCACTTAGAGCCTGGGCTGCCTTGAACATAAAGCTGCCAAAGCCCCATAGTAGAGTTGGTCATCCATCCACTGGCCAGATGGCGCCTAGGCCTAGACTTCACCAAGAGGATAACAATCTGCATGGCCCTGTGCTACACTCATCTCCAGTATATTTTACATTGGGCATGAAGACGCTGTTTAGAGTGTAAGTCACTTTTAACTGTTTTAATAAATTAGACATCAAAAAGCAAACAATACCAGCCAAGAGGAGAGTTGAGCAACAGTCTCCTCCCCCTTTTCATCACTAGCAGTGCTCTGCTTGGTCTGTATTAAATGGTGGGTCATGAGGAAACAGAAGAAACACAACTTCTTACATAACACCCTCCAAGCTAGGCAGAAACTTGAGGGATTCTCAAAAACAGGATCTCTATTTTGCCAACAAAGAAGAGATCCTAAAACGTCCAACATGGCAGTGGAGAGCTGGAGAAGACAACACTGCAGTCATCACAAGATGGTGACAGGCCAGCCTCCCTGCTTGTCTGAGGGCGACCTCACAGATGCCCACTGCAGAAGCTGGCCCACACACGTCCACACTGATATGCACTCAGCTCAGCTGGAGGCACACAAGGACCCATGTAAATGGTCAACGTGTTCAAGTCTCGCAGTAAATAATGGCACTTGTATTACAGCTATCGTTATAAAAATCTGTAACACTTCAAGAGACCATTATGGGGCTATTAAAAAGATATTGCATTCAGTTTTCAAGATGACTTAGGCAGAATGCCATTGCTGCAGTAATTACTTTATTTATCACTATGTAAACGGACCTTACTGCTTCATTAAAAAAGAGAAAAATGATGGTGTTCTCTTGCACTAACCAAGCAAAAGTGGAAGCAAAGGCAGCAGCTCTGTCTGCAAATACTGGTCAACATAGATAAGAGGCAAGTCTCCAAGTGCTGTGGGACAGACAGCTAAGCCATCTGAGGAAAAGCTTAGCAGCATTAAGCAATCCTACAAGTCACACTGCAGATGAACCTCAGATGGTTCACATCTGAGGGTCACAGACACCATTTTCGTTAGCAGGTTTACAGGTGTTTGAACGCGTAGGCCTAGTACACAGGGATATTCTAAACAGAACACATACCCAAGGAAAAACAACAACAAAAAATACCTTGAAAATATTCAACCTGACCTTACATATTTCCCCAGGCCCCTACAAGACATGAAGATAAAAAAGTTTTTTGGCTTTTTTTTTTTTTAATTCAGTATGGAAGCAGTTAAGTCATCTGAAATACATGCATAGCAACAATTTCCAGGTTCTGGCCTGTGTTGCCATTTTTGCAAGGACACGAAACTATTTCTATAGCACCTCTCTGCAATAATCCGTGTTCCTCAAACAGACCACAGACGAGGCCCTTCTGTGACGGGAAGGTGGAAATTTCCCATGCTGGACCAAACCTTGCAGATGCTCTGGCACTTAAATACTAAGATTCAGAAAAATTGAGGAAACATGCTTAATTTCAAAGACAAGACTGTCATTAAAATGAAGAGTAAGCAAGCACGCATGGTTCTAACCTAATGCTGCAGTCCTTTCTGGGGCACCCCAGCACCACTTTATATAAATAGCCTATGAATATAAGCCATAAACACCTGCACTGAGATGCCGATACTAACATTCTCAAATTTGGGCCAAGCCAGTTAGGCATTCTGCCTCAAGTTTTTCAGCTGTGAAGAGGCAATGCCACCTTTCCCTGCGTGTATATGTGTGTTTCTGTCTACACACTTCAGCCATATAGTTAATGTTATTAACAAAGGTTACTCCATTAATAGGATGTCTTATTCTCTGTATTGAGCAATGCAGGGGAAAAGGTGCTGGGTATGGGGGAAAGGATAAGAAGTAGAGTCCTTTCTGTAAGCAAAACATGCTTTGGCATTGTGTTTCCTTTAGGTATTATCCTAATTTCCACAGTTAAATTCAGGGCAATCCTGCTTCACAGATGCATCAACACTCTCAGAGGCACTTCCCAAGGCAGGTATGCAATCTGTTTCCTACTTCCACCCCACAATACAGCAAGTGAAAATCTACCCTAACAATCTTTTTGGGGAAGACGGTGGCCTGAAAAAACATTCCTGACCCTACTTCCCATCTCAGGTCCCTCTCTGAAGTACCAAGGACAACTATCTAAGAATCTTGCAGGTAGTGGGGACTTCAGAGACCTGTGGGTCCCTCCTAGCTGCAGAAGAGACAGCAGGGCATGGTTCTCTATGGTCTCTGAGGCGGAGGGCTCATAGAAAGAGAAGGTGGCTTTGGATACTTCTCATTCTGCTGACCCCAGATGAAACCGAAGGGAAGGGGCTTCAGTGGAAGCTGGCACCATTCCAAGCTGGTGGCCAGGACAGGCTAAGGACAGAGCAGCATAGCAGCAGGGTATCTGTTTTCTCCATGCGGTCATCTACCACCTGCTACTACCTTTGTTACATCAAGCTGTAACCTGTAAAGCTCCTTGAGAATAACCATAAGCATGCAAAGAAAATCCATGACCCACTGAGAAGGACACAGGAGCCCCACAGAGGGTGACCAAGCTGAACTGCAAGTGGCACTTCCCGAAGTAAAACTAACCAAACAGAGGATAATTTTAATGGAAAAGTGAGAACATACATGAAGATGCAGTTGAAGTATAACATTTCTGAATTTAAAAAAAGTTAAAGAAACTTTAAAACTAATGGGAAAGAATAAAGTCTCAGTTAAGCAAGGTGAATAAATTATAGAGATCTGCTGTATAACATTGTACCTATAGTCAAAATACTGTATTATACACTTAAACATCCACTAAGAGGGTAGATCTCATATAAAATGTTCTTAGCATGAAATAAAATTTTAAAAATAAAATTAACAGAAAGTATCTATTGCTCTACAGTATGAAATTATTATGCTGTAGGATTAGGAGAAGAAATGCAGGGGCACCTAGATGGCTCAGTTGGAGGAACATGAGACTCTTGATTTCAGGGTCATGAGTTCGAGCCCCATGCTGGGTGTAGAGATTACTGAAAAATAATTTTTTTAAAAGAATTTATATACTTATTCATGAGAGAGAGAAAGAGAGAGGCAGACACATAGGCAGAGGGAGAAACAGGCTCCCTGTAGGGAGCCTGATGCAGGACTTGATCCCAGAGCCGCAGGATCATCCCCTGAGCTGAAGGCAGACGCTCAACCACTGAGCCACCCAGCCATCCCAAAAATAAAATCTTAAAAAATATAATAAAATAAAATATTTTTAAAAAAAGAAAAGAAATGCAAGTATTCAAGAGTAAGGAACAAGAACATAAAATTCATGAGTCAAACGATAAGAAGCTTGGAGGACAGATCAGAGAGATACAGAAAGTGACGTGCATGACACAAGGTGGGCAAATGTGCTTCATGGCGGACGAATCAGTGATTTAATATTGGTGTGCCATGAGAGAAAGCTTTACTTGCAACTGTTGGTCATTGGTGGAAGTGAAAGCAACGCAATTTTCAAGTTAACAAGGGAACTGCTCAATAAACACTTGGGAACTGAGAAACACAAAACAAAGTAAGCTAAGGGACAACCACTGAATAAGATGAAAGCAATAAAGCAACATGTCTGAGTGATTACAGTCAAAATGGACAAGGCCAAAGGTCCCTATTAAAAGATAACACTGTCATGTTGGATTTTAAAAGCCCAGCTCTAAATAAATAAATAAATAAATAAATAAATAAATAAATAAATGCCCAGCTCTATTTAACAACAACAAAAGGGAACCTACCCAAAACAAAGTGATAGGGTTTTCAAATGAAGAGCTGAACAAAGGTATACCAAGCAAATACAAATAAAAAGGGTGGCAATACTGAAATCAAGTAGAATTCAAGGCCACGAACATAAGCATTCCCTGGACAGAGAGAATTTATGTAATGACAAATATGCAATCGGAGGCAAAAACAAGAATTATTTGTCTGATGTATGCATCAGACAAAATGGCATGTGAGCACATCAAGCTAAAACTCTAAGAAACAGTAAAGTTAAAAAATTATAAAAAGATACCTGAACCTACCTTTCAAGCTGACAGTTAAAGACAAACAAGGATTTAGAGACTCTAGTTGAAGAGCATGCAATCAGTAAGTTTATATTAGTTTACTCAATATAAAAAGTGAAAGCTCTGTGCTTTACCAAGAATATGTTTATTTTAATGTCCATGAACAATTAAAACATCAATCATGTACTTGACACAAGTAAACTTTAATGAATCCTTTTAGATAGAGATTTCATAGCTACATTACAGATCAGCACAAAATATCAAAAGAAGCACAAAATTTAGGGGCTTACTTCTAAATAATCTCAGAATCAAAAGGCAAGTAAATATTTTAATTACAAACCATCTTAAAAAATAACAAAATGATGAATTCTCCAAAACCAAAGGTATATAGCTAAAGCAGTTCCCAAAGCAAACTGATAGCCTTAATGCCATTATTTCAAGACTAAAAGCAAAATGAGAGCTGCATTCAACTTAATAAACTAAGTCAAAAAGAATAGTAAAAGTGAATAGAGATTAATACTGAAATTAAACTTAAAAGATGAATATAAAATTAATATACCCAGTTCTTTCAAGAGCATACAATATACAAACCTCTAACAAGCTTGATTAAAGGGGTAAAAAGAACAAAAACAAAAATACACATTAGTAATGAGGAAGAAGTATTATAAGGAGTTATCAAAAAATTATAACATAATAACATAGTTGTTATTATGTACAACTCTATGTTGTACCTCAGTTTGAGGTAAACTCATTGCCCAGCAATTAGAAAATACCAAAATCCAGAGAAAAGGTAAAAGAGCCAAGTAGAATCATTGTAATTTATTCTGGAAAAGTAGAGAATGCGCTTTAAAAGATTTCAAACACAGGTGGTTTTCCAATTGGTTTTCATTAATATTTAAGAACAAGTATTTCCTATATTGTATAAATGCTTCCAGACTCTAAAAAAGGAAGAAATGACTCATTTTCAAAACATAACCATAACATCAAATGGGACAGAGTAAGGAAAAACATCCAGACCCATCTCAAAGCTGCAGTCATAAAGATTAAATAAAATATTAGCAAATCAAATTTAGCAACATATCAAAAGAATACCACACTGTAACAAATTCGAATTTCTTCCAGGAATGCAAAGATGATTCAGTATCGGGAAATATAATCAATGTAATTTATCACACCACAACATAAAGGTAAAAGCTTTCAATTACATCAGGCCCAAAGGCATTTAATAAAATTCATCACCCTCTTTCATTAAAAATTAAAACATGAATGGACATACACAACTTAAAAATGGTAAATTATATTTTCCAAAACTTAACAAGCACATTCAATACTTACAACACTGTAATATTTTTATTAAAATCAGAAGAAAGATAGCAATGTTTATTAAAATCAGAAGAAAGATAGCAATGTTCTTTTCTACAGAAACAAAACTACCATCCAACAAACAAGGATGTATACACACACACACACACACACACACACATATATATACACACATACACACAAGTGAATTTACCGTAATACTGTTTTATTTTTTTTTTTTTTTTTTTTTTTTTTTTTCGTAATACTGTTTTAGTAGCAAAACAAAGCACAGAAAAACAAACAAACCCAAAGCAACAAGACTATTCATCAAAACAACAAGACTGGCTCAATCATGTTATATACATATTGTAAACTGCTAAAATTTTAACTCGTTTCCATACATGCAATGGACCTAAAGTGATAGCCACACTTGAACAAAAATGCTACAGAATACTATATATAGAATACTCTTTATGTTAACAGCATGATCCCGTTCTTATGAACACTCTAAATTATATGTATGAACATAGTTTTATGCTCCAAGAAAAAGAACACAGTGGAGATTAAGTTTTCTATATGTATCTTTTGTTTTTTATTTGCATCACTATTTAACTGTTTTTATTTTCTGAAAAAAAAAAAAAATTTAAAGGAGCCCAAAAACATGTATCTGTTTTGATAATACAAAGCACCTACCAGGCACACAGAATTTAGAAAAGACATTCTCTTTGATATTGCTGTTTCTTGGGAAAAGTCAGAAGGGCATATAATGAGCAGTTGGCCTCAGATCAACTTAGGCTGGAATCCCAACCTCACTTAGTAGCAAGTTTCTAAGCCTGGGTCTCTACTTCATCATCTATAAAACGGGTATAGCTTCTCCCACCCTTCAGTGGCTTGGCAGGAGGTTTAAACTGTTTGTACTTGACCTGCAAAGGTCATTACTAGTGTCCTTTTATTAACTCTATCCTCTCAAAAACGAAGACAGAAGGAACAAAACTTGCCTCCCTGTGGGCTTCCCTGGGCTTCCTGGAAGTACCTAAATCCATGACTTTTGCTACTTTCAATTACAGCTAAGGTTTTGTGCCGATTCCTTTTCAGTGTTACTGTTGCTGCCAGTGTGAGTCAAAGGTGACTGAAAATGCTGGGGCAGTTCTCAGCTGTCACCTTGGTTGTCAGTCACAACTGCGACCCCAGCCTTGAGCTTCACAACCAGTATTTAAAAAGAAGCGACTTCTCTCAAATATTCACAGGCAGACTGCCGGCAGAGGCCAGGGATTTCCTACAGGAGAGCTCATAAGACTCTTTTGCACAATAAGAGGACAAATGAGGCATGGGTACAGCCCTCTCCTTCCAACTCCCAGGGGTTGCTGGTGTTGGTGGTACAGTGGAAAGCAGAGCTGCCTTCCAAACCCCAGGGGGAAATGTAGAAGGAAAACATTAAGAGTCAAAGCTACTGCTTCCAAGCTGCCTGGATTCTTGAAGGGACAGTAAAAGAGGAAAAGAAGGGTGCCTGGGTGGCTCAGTCGGTCAAGCACCTGCCTTCAGCTCAGGTCATGATCCCAGGGTCCTGGGATCGAGCCCCGTGTCCAGCTCCCTGCTCAGAGAGGGAGCCTGCTTCTCCCTCTTCCCCACCCTCTACCGCCGCTCATGTGCTCTCTCACTCACTCATGCTCTCAAATAAATAAATAAAATCTTAAAAAAAAAAGAAAAGAAAAAGAAAAACAGAAAAGGGGAATTTTGAGACCTGGTCACCTCCCTGTCCTGACATGGATCCCATTGTGTAAGCTAGCGTTAGTTAAGAATAAAAGACAGAGAAGGAAAAGGGAATGAGGAAGGGAGTCAGACTGTGTGTTGAAAATACATATAAATTTTCTTTAAAAAAAAAAAAAAAAAAAAAAACAGAAAGGAAAGAAAAAACAGGACTTCTCTGCGAAATGAAGTGGCCAGGAGGGTGGAAGGAACACTGGGAAGTCAAGGAACAGATAGCGTCCCAGCAGAGAATGACACAGAAGCCTCTCTGCAACACAATCGCAGCCAAGAGTGAAATGGAGAAACATCTCGGCTTAAACTGAAAGTATCCATTCTCTATTACAGAAAGAACTTACATACCAGGGAGAAACGCACATCTCTGTATCTCACATTTTCCGAGATACTTGTTCCATGATCCAAGTAATATGAAAAGGAAATAAAACCATCTATGAGAAACATGGTTTCACTAAAAGGAAATTCTCCACAATCTCCTCCCCGATAAGTTAAAATTTAAATGAAATGACTCAAAAGATACAATCGAATTAACTATATAAATATGCTTAGCCAAAAAAAAAAAAGCCTCCATATTCCTTTAAGAATTTATATCAAAGTTTATCTGACCCTCAAGCCCCAAACATATGCCTCATCTCATTGGAGTAACTGCTTTATTACTATTTTAGATTGCTCTTCTTGAATATTTGATACTAACTGAAATAATACATTTCATTTTAATTAAAAGCTAATTATGTATTAGTTATAAGAACTCAAAGTACAGGTAGTATTATATATATCATAAGTTTGAGCTATATCATTCACATGTAAAATACAGCTAGAGTATAAAACTTCTATATCATTTAATTAATATATATCTGTTCCTTAAAAATGGGTTTAAATCAAAACAACTCCACAGGCAGTAGAACCTATTCACTAGGAATGGCTATATGTCCTGAGTTTTCAGTTACATGTCCTGATTATTTTATTAAAAATTATCTGGTTTGGGATTTGGAAAATAGACATAAATGTTAAAAGTCCACAAGTTCCCATTGGGAGCATCTCTTTGTTAGTGATGAATATTATAGGGGAGGGAGATCTGGAAGGACAAATGCTCAGGCCAGGTGTCTGGACAGTTGTCTAAATGGGCTTGGGACCACTTAACTCAGTACTCAAAGAACTAAGTACACAATCGTATATGCTGGACTCCCAAAGACATAGCCCGATGCTCTAATTCTCGCATAAACACGGACATGGGCTGGCAAAATAAATGTATAATATAAATAGTAAAGAGTTCATATTATATACATTGGTTATCTAGAAGAATGCTGACTTGGGCTGGGCAAGGGACAGGGATAAGGGATGCCCACCCAGACCACAACACGTATGTATCAAGACAGTACTGTTATTCTCTCTTCTCATGGTTTTCTTATTCATGGGGAATTTCTCACAAAGTGAACATGAGCATCTCACACACATGACTTAGGAGCACCAGTCTGAGTATACACGGGCATATGTCCCTCTGGGAAGCAACTTGGCCATATGGCTCAAGAACCTTAAATTCATATCTTTCCTCAGAAATCCTATTTCAGGGAATATATATCCTAAGAATTAATTTGAAGTAAAGGACAATGCTTAAGGTACAACAATATTCACTGCATCTTACTGACAACTGTGAAAAATTATGAAGAATTGGAGCCCATGTAAATACCCAACAATTTAAATGTTAAAAGTCCACAAGTGAGAGTGGGGAAGTATATCACAGCATCTCCATCCCATGTAACTTTATGTAGGCTTTAAAAATAAGGCTAAAGATGGGTTTATGGCACTGACAAGCTTCAAAATGCCTGGAAATAAACATATTACTTTAAGAGGCTAGACTACACTAACATATGCAGAAAAGGGGTACCTGGGTGGCTCAGTGGGTTAAGCATCTGCCTTTGGCTCAGGTTATGATCTCACAGTCATGGGACTGAGCCCCTCATTGGGCTCCCTGCTCAGTGGGGAACCTGTTTCTCTTTCTCCCTTTGCCCCTCGACCCCTCTACCATGTTTACTCTCTCAAAAAAAAAAAAGAATAAATAAAATCTTTTTAAAAATCTAGCATAAAATACACTCAACTATTCTCAGTGATACACTTATAGAGGACTTGACTTTTCTGAGTTTGGGTTGATTTTTTTTTCCAAATTCTTTCACTGAGAGACAAACTTTTATTCCTAGAAGCTGAGTAGCTTTAGGTAATTTTTAAAAATAGAACAAAATAAAAATAAGATATGCTAGAAAGAATACCAGATTAGGCTCAAAACGACTTGGATTGTAGTCCCAGCTCCACCACTGGACAAACTGTTAAACACCTCAGAGCACCAGTTTTTATACCTCAAAGATGACTGGGTTGGATAATTCCAGGGTCCTTCTCAAGCAAAGTGCTACTGGTCAGGGAGGCCAAAGTCCCTGCCTATAACCGTCAGAACCTCAGGGCACAGGGATGCAGCCAGGGCTGTAGAGCAGGCCTCCCAGGGGAGGCACAATTGTTCCAGTGTCACCAGATGAAGCTTTCCTCAACCTGTCCAGTCCCCACCTGTACCTTAGGCTTGCAGCTGCTATATGTGTTGGATGAATGAGTGCCTTAGGTTGGAAGCTGAGGAATGACAAAAGGGAAAGGTGAGGACTTTCACTGGACTCAAAATGGTGTAACTGTATGCAAGCAATTCATTTTCACAGCTTCCTAAATATCTCTTACAGGAAAAGAGGAAGGAGAAGAAAGGATGACCTCTCTTAGATGGAAATCCAGCAAATATCTTTATTCACCAAGAAACTGGAAGAATAAAATATCCAAATAAGAGTGGTGTTTTTTTTTTTCTCTTTTTAAGCAGAAAATCAAAAGCTTAAAAATCTGAACTAGCCAAATGATTTTCCCCAGGTGACAGGATGAACATTACGGTGAACCAGTCTATCCAGAAAAATGAGAAGTGTTGCACCATGCTGTCACTTGCCTGGCCCAGGCTAATAACAGCCAAATCTAATCTCATAGGCAAAATATGGTATGATAGGATTACATAATTAATTTTCCTGTTAGGCATAATTGTTACTGACTTTATGTCATTACAGTGTCAGTTCATCCGGTAGATGATTGCTATCACATTCTAATTACAAAAACACACAAACAATTTGTAACCATTCATTATTAAATAATGAGAGAGGCCACAGTCGCTGATGGGAACTTCGAAAAATGAGAAAACCAAGGCAAACTGGGCAAGAGGTGCTTAAGAAATTAATAATCTTGATGAAAATTTCTCTGTTGTTTTTCTTAGAGGAGTCTAGCTCTCAGATTACCTGTTAGACATATTTTTCAAGAGCTATATTGTTTAACTTGATTAAATGTCAGAGTGACCCAAATCACTTTGTGTCACCAAGAACAAACAGAAATATAAATATTTAAGATACAGTTTAAACTTCTGCCTCTGCACACACAAAAAAAGACAGCAGTCTCCACTGGCTAACTACAACGCAAGTACCAAAACCCAAGTTTTAAAAACAGGTAAATTGGGGACCCTTGGGTGGCTCAGCGGTTAACACATCTGCCTTTGGCTCAGGTCGTGATCCTGGAGAAACAGGATTGAGTCCCACATCAGGCTCCCTGTGTGGAGCTTGCTTCTTCCTCTGCCTATGTCTCTCCCTCTCTCTCTCTGTGTCTCTCGTGAATAAATAAATAAAATCTTTAAAAAATAAATAAAAATAGGTAAATTAAAAGATATTTACATAATAAAACAATTTATTCTGTGGCTCCCAGTAGGTACTAGTAGAAGTTTATAAAGCCTTAACATAGAGAATATCACAAGAGATAGAAGAACCTCCTTCTCAAATGCCAAGATCTCACACCTGTTGTAAAGCAATTTAAAAACCAAACTGAAGCATTCTCTGAAATTAACTTTTAGGTTGCTGGCTCCCAATGTACATTACTTGTCACTCAAAAAAATGTCAGCCTGTAGTATCTGAGCCAGTTAGATAGGTGGTGTCAGACCCATCTCACGGGTGAAGAAGTTTCAGAAAGGTGGTAAGTAATCTATTAAATTATACTGCCTCAACACTAATCCTACCTAACTTGATTTTTTAAAGCTAACAGGGAAAAAATAAGCAATGGTATCTTCCAGGAACAACAAATACGGGTTAAATAATGGACCAATGGGAAGCACTTAACTAATGCACATTTGGGGTCTCATTTTTTCCAAAAACAAAGAGATACATCCAAAAGGTCTTCTCCCACCTTACCTGGCAGCAGAGAGCCCTTCCAGACTCCCCACCCCCACCACATGCAATATGTGAGTGTACCAGCCCAGCCTAAATGTAGCAGAAACAGCATCTCCCCCTGGCTCTTAATTCTAGTAACGCCTAGAATAACTGTTATAGCTGCTGAAAATCAAGGCTTAGGAGTGAAGCAAGGATGACTTCAAGAATAAAAGCAATTAACTAAATGTTTGCAGTAAAGATACCAAAATATATATTGTCAATGGACTCATCTACTTACATAGCAAAAAGTTTTAAAACACTCTGAATGCTAAAAAAGGCAAGCAGGTCCTACAAGTGAGTATTAAGAGTCATAACCAGGATTTGTTTTAGATCATGTAGCTTTTCTGATTTTACAATGAAAGTCAAGAGAAAAAAATGATTTGCACACATATTTTCATTTTACAATAACCCTGAGGAATGCACATAATGGGTAAAGAAAGGACAAATATACAAGCAGAAGTATAAATGTGAAAGTATATTCTGGTCATATAAGAATTATTTCCTGTCACCATTAAGCAAAATCAGAAATAAAAAAAAAGGGAGGGGGATATTTTTAGTTTGAGAACTGTTCAACAGGCAAACATTTATCTCCTCCAAATACATTTCAAAAATCTCTGACCTAACTAATCCCCCTTCCACACTACCCTGCAATACATACACAGATATACACACAATGAGTGTACCATTCTGCTATTAAAGCTAATATTAGGGGTCATATTTTTAAGAGTCAGTAAGGAGCCATTTTCCCAACAAACTAGTGATACTCATTACCATGCTGAGAATATACCTGACCCAAATTTAATCAATATCACTGTCTCTCTCTTACTTTTGACAGAGACAACAGAACCTTATAGACTTTCCCAAAAGTCCTACCCAAAGAGTGACAATCCATCAGTCAATTCACTGTCCAGAAGTTATGGTTTGGGGTAGCTTTTTTTTTTTTTTTTTAATCTTGAAACCTCTTCTAATCAACTACCAAACCCCCTCCAGGACCACACAACACAGTTCTACTGCTCATTCATCTAATATTTTTTTGTCAGAGAGAATCTGAGATGCAAAATAACATATACTCAATTAATTGACTTAGCACCCAAAATAACTTATTCTGATTGCAACCTGATAGGAAAAGGGTGTCGTCAATAAATGGGATTATATCAAATTATCAACAGCTATAACTTGAAAGGTAGATTGCTGAAGTCACCAGCATGAATTTTCTTATTTCCTAAACATTTGGCATAAGATAAATAGCTGAGAGTTTGAGAAATTAATCATAGTGATCCATGAACCCAATGAATTACAAGTTCATCTATCAAGACAGCATAGGATCAATGCAAGAGATAGTAAGTAAGAATACTCTAAAGGAGTGATCAAAGGGTTTCTTCACCAGTCCTAATTAGGGAAAAATCAAAACCATTTAAGGGCCAAAAGACGTTCAAAGAACTAAGAAGACACACCCATCTGTCCCTTTGAATTCCTTACTGCAGGCACACAGAGAGGCCTCCACTCAAAAACAAAATGAAGCAACCAAAAACTATGTTCTTTTAAAATAAAGGAAAGTATCTGACAGCAGAACTTGTGACTCAAATAATGACAAGGACAAGGAGACCAAAAGAAAAAGACAGGCATGTTGTCTGGAGATACCCCTTTCTACAAACGAAGACAAAACACAAGTGACCCTCTACTGGTGAGTGTAATGTTAGAAAGACAGAGACTGCGAGAAATCCATGCAACAAGGACTGCCAGGGTGATTTCTGGGAAGCATCCTAGGGCAGCCACCTAAATGGCCTGTAAGTTACATAAAAAGGAGATTTATCCAAGCAACACATGCACCTGTCACATGGTCTTCCTACAAGAGGGAATGCCATTCTAGATCAACCTAGAGGGAGATCTAAAGCCCTCTAATACCTGAGCAGGAGAGAGCACATGGTTTTGCTTTTTGTTTTTCAAGTTTCAATATGTAATATAAGCACAAGACTTAAAAATTAAAAGTGATACAAAAATGTACATTGAGGCATGTCACTCCTATCTCTGTCCCCACCTGCCCCCATGTGTCATCATGCTAAAAACCAGGTTCTTGGTTTTCCTTTTGGGGTCACTCTACATACACAAGTGAATGCAAAGATATAATCTTATTTTCTTCTTCCTAATTTTACAAAAAAAAAGAAGTATTTCTTGCCTTTTCCACTTATATGCTAGAGACCTTTCACACAGAACAGGGAGCACTCTGGTGCTCTGTGAAGCTACAGAGTATTCCATTTTGTGCTTAACTCTTAATTTATTAACCAGTCCCCTACTGAAGGACATGAGGATTTGTCCCCAATCTATTACTATCACAAACAGTGCTGCAATTAGTATGTATGCAGGTGTACTCAGATGATAAATTCCCAGAAATGGGATTTCTGGGTCAAAGGTTACAGGCATTTACATAAACTTTCATGGACACTGCCAAACTGCCTTCCACAAGGCTGGTGCCATTCTGCCGGCTCAACAGCAATCCATGGGAGTTCTTGTTTCTTCACAACCTTGATAATAGAGATTGTTGGGCAAATTTTTAAATTTCAGAGCAGCGTTGACTCTGGGACCAGGAAAGGAAGGGAAAACAAAAGTTTCTCCTATGAGAAATTTGAATAGGTGCCAGGAGTTCAGGCCCGACATCTTCTACATAAGCATCTGCAATTCCTCAAAGAGTTTTCCCCCTCTTTTATCCTCAGGATACCATAACAAAACCAAAGAGAAGCACTGTACTCCAGCACTACCCAGGGCCCTGATGCAGGCCAGTTCCCAAAGTCCTCTCTCATTTCAAGTGAGATGAGAGAGGAGGGAGAAGGGACCCAGAGGGGAGGGACAGCTCTGCCACTGAGGAGATCCCCCCCCAATGGCCACTGCCTGGAGGTCTCTGCATTTCCCAGCTTCTGACCCTGCACTGGGGTAACATCCATGACACTGAGGACACACAACTTCAGGGACCCCCAAAGTGGCCAAGTGGGGGCAAAAGCTTAGTGCAGCAAGTGGCACTCCAAGAAACAATAACTAGTGCCATTTTAAAATAAATGCATGGTCATGATTTCGTGGCGCCCAGAGTATAATAAGGTGTAAATTAACTCCTGTAATTTAGCAAAAAGCTCAATGCAGTAAATCAATATACAGATACTGTTTTACTTGAAGAGCACTTAGCTTTCCCCTCCCTCCACTGGTTAATATTTCTAGAAAAAGAACTAATCATTAAAATAAATGCAACCATCCCCTAAAGCAGTAAGTTCATGTTAAATTTTACAGGATAAAAAAGTCATTACACAGCTATACCCAGGCCTCTAGGTCAGAGTACAAGCCACCATTCCACCCCAGCTGGGCTCAGTAAGGGGAACTGCCTGTGGCCATCTCCCAGTGCTAGTCCTCCCTTGGGGGGGTGCTGGGGGCTATTTCCTAAACCTCTCTAGAGTTAAGTGTCCTTCTATACCAGAAAGTAGTGGCAGTTTCTACTCATAGTATTTTGCAAGGATCAAATGAGGAAACATACACAAAGCCCAGAGTAAATACCATAATAGGACATAAAAAGTGGAGCAGTTTACTTTACCATCCTCTTTAAGGGACCCTCTGTCCTTTCTCTTATATACAGGGAACACCTCCATCTGTGCTTTGAAGCTATCTCAGGTCTCTGGATCTGCACTGGGCTTTCCCCCTCCACTCCCTGCTTCACATTTCCCTCCTGGCAGAGACCCTCCAGTGGACTCTAGTGTCTGTTACAGAAAACAGTCTGCACTGGAAGCCTCCCCCTCCCCAGCTGCCATCCTCCCCTCCCAGGCACAGCCATACTTCTCTGTGTCCTCACAGTCCTCCCCTGCAGTCCTCCCCCCTTCTCCAAAGCTGCAGCTGGCCTCATGACCATAATGAATTAGCTCACAGGTTTGGTCCTCAAGGGCCTCCCTTTGCAAGACCCAGCGGACCTCTTCCTCATTGGCTCCTTAGTATTCATTGGCAACTCTGACCAGCCACCTTTTCTTAAAACCCAATCCTCTGGAATCTTGGATGCCACACTTCCTGGCTTTCCTCCTTGCACTCAAACCACTTGGGTCTCCTTTACAGATCCTTGTTCCTCTACTGGCCCTTGAACATTGCCATTCCAACAGGATCTGTCCCTGGCCTAACCTTCTTGCCCCCAGCTCCCTGGTGTGCTGGACTGTGTTTCTGCCTTCAAGTACCAACTCCACACATTCAACCTCCCACATAAGCCACATGCCCAGACCTCCCTCTGAGTACCAGTCCCCACTTCAAAGGCCTCTGTGATTCAGATGTGCTCTAGACTCACCATCTCCAAAAAACCAAACTCGGGCTCATAGTTCTTGTCTCTGGTCTCCCTCCAGCACTCCCTGGTCCTGGGACAAAACCCCCAAATATTATCCTGGACATCTTGTCTGCCTGATCCTCAATGCAAAAGTAGGCAATTCCACCTCCTGATCTCTCCCCAAAAAACTTCTCATTTCCTCTGCTAGTCCAAGTGAGCTTCATGCTTTGCCTTGCTCACTTCAACAGCTTTTTTTTTTTAAGATTTTATTTATTTATTTATTTGACAGAGAGGTAGAGAGAGCCAGAGAACACAAGTGTGGGGAATGGCAGATGCAGGGTGAGAAGACTCCCAGTTGAGCAAGGAGGCCTACACAGGGCTCAATCCTAGGACCCTGGGATCATGACTTGAGCTGAAGGCAGACGCTTAACCGACTGAGCCACCCAGTTGCCGCTTTCAACAGCTTTTTAATTAATTGGTCTTTCTTATCTATTCTTCATGTTGTGGCCAGGGCAATTTTTTTTATGCCAACAGGACATATTCTCTCTCTCTCTCTCTCTCTCTCTCTCACACACACACACACACGCGCGCGCGCGCGCGCACGCGCACACACACACACACACACAAAATCTGTTCAGTATTCTACGCTGATTTTCCTTTGCTATTAAAACACAACCCTCAAGATGGCTTCTGGGCCTGCCATGACCTGGTCCCTACTTATCTCCCCCTTATTCTCACCACAGGCTCTTTACACATTCTTTTCCCTCTTGGTCTCATAGCATCACACCCAGTCTCTGTGGCACTCATCACAGACGCAATGTTCTATTTGTTTGTGGCTGAGTGATTAATGTGTCTCCTGATAGTCCGTCCATGTGGGCAGGCACCAATGTATGCAAATGACTCCTTGGTGCCCATTGAGCATTTAATATGTATTTATATAATGAATGAACCAATGAAAGAAGACACAAATGAGTCACTAGCCTGCCCTACTCCAAATGACATGAAAATTCCAGTTACCTTAAAGGTACCTTGTAAGAACTTGATATATCTGTGTCATGGAAACACAGTTTTTGTGTTTATGCTTCTGAATCTTAACAACAACAAATTATAAAAATAGTAATGTGTTTCCATCTTACCTCCTTTACGTTAAAATCCATCTAATTAGTACTTTATTTTCAAAAGATAGACGCAGAAGTGCTAGTCACTGAAAGAAGGGTCAATTAAAAAAATCTAAAAATGACCTATTTACTATGAAATCATGATTAACTGAACACACGTTTTCTTAAAAGGTTTTTTATGAGTGCAATTATTGTATCAGTGAGCCAGTTTTTCTAACAAGTGAAAATTATATTAGTTAGAAACAAACCCAAATGAACAGTCCCTGTATTTTTAAAATAAGAAAAAACATTTTTTTTCAACTTGAACTTCAGAAAACCTTATGCTAACATTGTAACACCAGAGTTCTGACTGGGAGTAGTTTGGATCAAGCCACATTAGCCTGGAGTTAACTCTATAAAATTATTTTAATCCCTTGAGAAATGGTTGCAAACACCTTCACGGTGTCAGAATTCCTCAGCCCACACAGATTCCCATGAGCTGGTCCCACTTGTTCTGTCAAGCATTTGACAGCTCAGCCAAACAAATCTAGTCACCACTCCTGCCTGTTTTAACAATGACCAAAAGCAGCACTGGTTCTGCTGGGTTTCTTTTCAAATTTCACCAAATTCCTCATTTATCCACAAACTGATGTGTTTTGGACCTGGCTCCATGGTGTCCATTCTCCAAGCATGGGCTAATTTTAAACTGATATTTAACAGGATATGCACACGGGAGGGCTAGATACAGTCCTCAGGAAGAAACTCTGATCTTTAAAGAGACTTTTCCCCCCACCCAGCTGAAGTAGGCTGAACCATTTCAGGAACCAGCTATGGAAGAAAGTGCTATAGTCTGGCTTACCAGGGACACACTGATTCTGAAAGGGCTAAGTTCCCCACCTCATACCCACTTAGCTATTGTCTCCTTTCACCCCCTCCCACCCCCAAGTCACTTGATACTGCTCAGGGACTACCATAAACTAAGCCTCTTGATCTTTTCAAAGATACTGGAAGTCCTTCGTGAATATGCATGTATACACGCACACACATACAAACGTGCATATGTATGTGTGTATATAATAACATATATAAAAATAATAACATATATATTATTTATGTGTATGTGTGTATATAATAACATATATAAAAATAATAACATATTATGTATGTGTGTATATAATAACATATATTATTATATATTAACATATATTATATATTAACATATTATATATGATATACACATATTATAAACATGAATAAGCAATAGAAATTAGACAAATATTAACCATATAAAAATCCATATGTAAGAGAACAACAGAGATAGGCCTTTCTTTCAAAAAAAATATTTTATTTATTTGAGAGTGTGTGTGCACAAGCTAGGGGGAAAGGCAGAGGGAGAAGCAGACCCCCCCCCGCCCCCACTGAGCAGAGAGTCTGACATGGGGTTCGATCCCAGGACCCTGTGATCTGGACTTGAGCCAAAAGCAGATGCTTAACCTACTGAACCACCAGAGATACACCCTTAAATCTACTTACTGAAAATTTTATACCAAGACCTGATTTTATTTCTTTAAGATGATCCTTCACAGCATCCTCTGGGAAAATTTAACAACTCTGAGGGATCCTCTAGATGAAGCCAAATGACTCTCCAGAAAGGAAAGAGACAGGTGTAGCACAAGGCATTGAGGGACAAGCAGTAGCCAGCAGGTATGCAACTCCACATCTGCTCTCCAACATGTGAAGATGTGACCTCTGAAGCCCTCTTCACTGGCCTGGAAAGGAGCTAGCCATTTATTCTCATGAGGGAATGCTTTTGCTAAGAGTCTTCTATTTTCTGACACAACCCTCTGGGTGCCTGGTAAAAGGCAATGTGAAGCCTTCCTTTGCTGCAGAAGGAAATGAGCAAATCAGGCAGCAAGACTGGAGTGCAAACCTCATTCAGGAAAAGATTTTTACCTAATCCTGGATGAAAATCATGCCTCCATGTGGCATCTAAAAATTTGAGGAAATGATATAAACTGAAAAGCCAACACTTTGTTAGAGCACACAGGTTTCTTGTCACCCTCAAATGCTCAGAAAAACCATATTTAAGCCAGATCAGAAGATCTCCAGCGAAGAGAGCCTTGAAGGAAAGAAATATGGACATGTCAACACAGGAGTTTCTGCTAACAACTTACCTGAGAGTTATTCTCAAATAGGAAATCTAGAAATGTGGAGTCAGGCTGAAAGGTACAGAATATAACACTCTTTAAAAAACAAAATTCAAGGATCATGAAATACCATTCTTTGATATTTCTACTCAGTACAAGGATTTTTTTGGACCACAGATACACTTGACTGAGATCTGCTGACCAGAAAGACTATTCTTATGGACTACAAAGTGGGCTTTCCAGAGATAATTAAATTTCACTCAATCGCTTTTAAGAGCCAATCTAAATTCATAACAGGGAATGGCAGGGGAGTGGTGAGAAAGAGGCACATGGGAATGCCAAGGAATAGAAAGAAGGATTCCCTGAATTAACCACTTTTTAAAACTGTGTAAATTCTACAATGTTCTCACATATGCAGCCATAATGCATAGTATACAGGAGGGACATTTTAACATCCTCCTTTATCCTGCCTTCAAAGCAACACCAACCAAATCTCTGCCCCTGTAGAGAAGGCAAGCCTCATATTTACTGTAAATAAAATATCTCAAAATAAAACATTTTGTTCGTTGTACTTTTCTCCTCAAAAAGAGAACTTCCACTTCTTTCGGACACTTCGATTTCTTATGTCACACAGAACCGACCACAAAAACCTTTTCAAGTTTTTAGTGTGATTTTGGCAAGCAAGGCTGCAGGGAACTCTGAAACTCGGGTTTTGATGGGTGTGCTTCATGACTGTGTTTTGGCTTTGTTGTGGGTTTCTTGTTTTTTGTTTTTTCTTAAAAGCTCAGACTCTTGACCTGTTAAATGCTTTTTGAGCCTTCATTTAGTCTCAATCCCGTTTATCATCTCATTAACCACAGCCACGATGTTCTCAGAGGGAAAAAACCAGAAAGGGGAGTTCAAAAAGCCACGGGCATCCCACGGTGAATTAATCACACGCACGAGGTGTGTAAATCAGGGCCAAACAACATCACATGCACAACAAATGGAGGAATGGGAAGGCATTTTGAAACATCAAGGACTAACCAAAACTTAACAGAGCATTTGGACTCCTGCTTTCACTTTCTAAAACAAATAATAGGACCAAAACATCTTAAGTTGAAAGTGACACTATGTGAGCATGGTCTCAAGTTCCTTTCATAGGCTTGAGGTTTTTCATAGGGCCCTTAAACCTTGTCCCTTGTAAACACACATGGCAGCAGGGTCCGGGACACATGCTGGACATAGTCACAAGATTCCCATCCCCTCCTTCAGAGCAAGTCTCCAGTCATAGTCAATATTTTCTTGTAGCAAAGGTGCCATTTTTCACAGACTATTTTTGTACTTTCATGTAGGTAGTGTAGGGTCAAAGACAAATTTTGAAGACAGGATCTGATGAAGCACCCCCAAAATACCACTTGGCATCAAAAGAAATGTCGAATCAATTTATAATTCTGTTGATGATAAAATACCGACCAATTCTACTTCAATGCTGAAGAAGTGCCACTTTGAGGAAACGGATGAAAAAATACCATGTATGTGTAAGAGCCACCAGAAAGGATTAGACAAACATGAAGGCAGAAGATTCGCTCTCATACTAGACCTCCAACAGGTTCCCAGATAATGTGGCGCATGAACCATCATTTCATGAAACCAAGAACAGCCAAGATCAGTCATTTCCTGGATGTTCTGCATAGTTCCTGAGTCGAGCATGAATCAAGGCCAATTTTGTCTAAAGTGCACAAAGAGTATAGCTCCCCAGCATGAAAACAGTGAGCATATTGCTCCCACACTCAAAGATAGAACTACTTTTTTTTTCAATGTAAGCATCTTTTTCAATGTGAACTTTGAAGTTTTTAAGTAGGACAAAAGGTCATCCAAACCTTGTTCTTATTTTGTTTTGTGTTTCAGGATATAAAAGTATATACATCCTGGGGTGGAAAGAGTGTGAGGGTTCACATTCAACCACTTAAGAAGCTTTGGCAAAGACACTCGGCTTGACGTGCCGCTGTCCAGAATGTAAACCGAAGTTTGTTATTCCACCTAAATGGCAGGTGGGAGGTTCAAAGGAGTATGCTAAATAAACTGTAACATGGGATGGTGGGCATCACTAGGTATTCAAATAGGAGTATAAATTTCCAGTCATTTTGGTCTTTTTATAACCTTAATAGAGAAATTCACTTGAAAATGCAACTGAGATTTATCCACCTAAATCCTTAAAAGGTGTTGAGGGTTCCAGGGGGGCATGTTTTGGCTTGCTCTCAAAAGGACACAACTGCCTGATAATATACAAGTTAGTACTAAAATTCTATAATATGGCTATCTAGCTCAGATTTAATAACTGGAACTTAAAGCAAATGACTGTACACACTCATAAAGCTCCTCTCTGGTATTTATCAGGCCTGAGTCATGTACAAGGCATGGAGGCTCAGCCTTATGGTGTCCAATGGAAAAGGTGGGCATTCACCCACATCTAGCGAGGCCATCCACTACAGACACAGTGTCTGAGACAAGGGCTTTGGGTATTTGCAATATAGGAGCCTAATTCTTTTTTTTTTTTTTTTAAGATTTATTTATTTATTTATGATAGACACACCACACACAGAGAGAAAGAAAGAGAGAGAGGCAGAGACACAGGAGGAGGGAGAAGCAGGCTCCACGCTGGGAGCCCAATGTGAGTCTCAATCCCAGGACTCCAGGATCGCACCCTGGGCCAAACCACTGAGCCACCCAGGGATCCCCAGGAGCCTAATTCTGAATAAGATACCACATCCCACTGGTCATTCTAAATCCTGCTCATTTATAAGGAAGCTCTTCATCATCTGGCTTCTCCGCTGGCCTTACAACAAGACCAACCCAAGGAATAAATTATGTTTTTCTGAAGTAAAACCTAACTGTTGCCTCTGTCACTTTTTGCCATCCTAGGGCCCCACCAAACCAATTCAGATACACACTTGGGGGGGGGGGGGTCATAGGATTTTAATCTAGGCACACCATGAGCATGACCAACCACTATGGGAAAACCTGCACTAACAACTACAACCAGAGGGAAAAAGCCTGCCTAGAGGCATCATCTAAATGGGAGTGACAGACTTTCGTAAACAAGGCTGTAAGAGCTCAGATCAGGACCAGGAAACACTTGGGCTCCTACAGCAGACACCCAGAGCCTGAGTGTGTCTTTCCTTGTTGATACAGCACAAATGGCACAAATCCTCATGGCCTGAGAGCCAGAGAGAAAGTTTGAGAAGGTTGCAGAACCTTCCACTCCTTCCCCATCCACACCTCTCCTCAACGACTTTTCCCTCTCCTCTTCTGACTCCATCCCACAGATGTACAGAGGATCAGTTATCAACCTGGATCTCAACAGGCTGATTATTTTAAAAATATATGATGACAGGGGTTCCCTGGGTAGTTAAAAGTCCTGACTCTGGATTTCAGCTCAGGTCATGATCTCAGGGTTGTGGGATTGAGCCCCATATCGGGCTCCATGCTCAGTGTGGAGTCAGCTTCTCCCTCTCCCTCTCCCTCCACTCTTCCCCACTCTCACTCATTCTCTCTTGTTCTCACTCTCACTAAAATAAATAAAATCTTTAAAAAATATATATATGTATAGGATATATATATATATATATATATATATATATATATATATGATGACAAAACGCTTTTCTAAATCCTATTTTCTTCATCCTCGGATATTGGTGAGGAGGGTGGGAAGAGGAAGGAAGGAGACAAGATGCACTCTTTCAATTTGTCTTTTAAATGACTTATGCTGGGAAACTTCCAGTTGAAAAATTTACCTGAGGACAATCTGGAATCTGACAGATTGCAAACTCAGAAGTTCTGTGTCTTAGCCCACCCTTTTGAATGGGTTCCTCCCAAAAGAGAATTTTGAGGTCCTTTCACTCACTCCATACTCCTCCCAGGCAAGAGGAGAGATAGACAGGTCACGTTCTTGACAGGACAGATCCTCTCTGGGTCCCTAATCTCTATGGTGAAAGACACCGAGGAACCAACTGGTGACCAAATGTCACCAGCCCAAAACTGCAACACCCCGCCCTGGAGAAAATGCCACACACTGGCTCCCAAGACGATGGATGCCACAGAGCGGCTGGACGCTGCACCTATTCTCACTGTTTACCACCGAGTAAGTCACAGGAAAGCAGGAAATCACTAAAGATAAGGGGTCACTGCAGGTACCATGTGTGTGGGCAAGACACTGGGCCAACTAAATCCCTGTAGACGAGGTGCCCCTCCCAGAACACTCCCTCTCCAAAACGCTGTCTTCAGCCACTGGTCGGTCTCAGGGAAGTGACTGACATTTAAAATCTATTGTGCTATAGGTCTTGGTAATTCACAGATGCTTTCACAACAGAAGGCTAATACTATTTGGGAGGTGAGGTGGTTTGTTATTCTCTTTAAAAAATAGCCCCCATAGGGATCCCTGGGTGGCGCAGCGGTTTGGCGCCTGCCTTTGGCCCAGGGCGTGATCCTGGAGACCCGGGATCAAGTCCCACATCGGGCTCCCGGTGCATGGAGCCTGCTTCTCCCTCTGCCTGTGTCTCTGCCTCTCTCTCTCTCTCTATCATAAATTAAAAAAAAAAAAAAAATAGCCCCCACTGATTAAGAAAACATTCACCCTCTTGCAGATTTTAAAAGGAGGGAGCACCTTTTGTGACGAGTTCTGCTATGTCCCAAACAGTTACCAGACTGCCCTGTAAACAGACAGCACCCATCACTGACTGCCTCCTGCCCGGTCAGATTTAAAGAAAAGAAAGTATTAACTGTATCTCACCAATAGCTGTTTATCCAGTGAGTTATAAAAGAAGCCACTGGGTTTTTCTTATCCAAGCTTTCAGGACAGTTTGAGTTCAACACACACAATGTTTCATTCATGCTGTTAAATGGATAATATTAACCTTTCTTGCTGAGATGCATTAAAAATGCTGGCTTTTCAGAGCAAATGTAATTAGTTCACATTAGTGACTTCACCAGTGGCAGTGACAGAAGCAAACTGAACTAACAGGATATAGATTAATGTAATCAAAATATCATCTCCTATCATCTCCACTCTTTAGGCAGCCAGCTGCACTTCCTCTGTTGGTTGGATTTTTTTTTTTAATAAAAACAATAGATCAATGAAATGGATGAATAACTACTTGCAATCCCCCCTCAGGGGAGTACTGTACAGGAAACCATTTTGGTGAGCAATCCCAAAAGTTTTTAATTTGATGTCCCTGTTCAATATAATTGTGACAACAGAGCAATGGCACAAGGCTCTTTTTCAGGGCAGAGATAAGTAACTCTCTGAGAGAAAAACACAGAAGTTGTGAGTTTGCCCTTTGAAGTACCTCCAACCTATTCACACACTGAAAATGCATGTCCACAAACATCGTACTACCCAACTATGCTAAGTGACTATTGCTTCTTAACTCCCGTCTTCCAATCAGAATATCCACATTTTCCTCGGGTGAACTACCTTGTCCTCTTCCTTCTTGAGGTTAGAGGACAAAGGGCCTGGGCTGGCCATCCAAGCATCATTTCCTTGGAACACACTGGTGGAGGGCAGGCACCATTTACAACCCGCAGAGACATAAGGAAATGAATATGTACCATATTCAGAACTGAGTACTGACTCTTTTGCACTAAACCCAAAGTTGGGGGATGCAGAGTTGAAGCTCCTAATAATCCTGCTGCCGCATGGACCCCAAAAATGAAGCCCACATGCTGGCAGGTGAATTGTGAGGAGCCCCCAATGGAGCTCTTGAAGCCTGCTCCAGGGCGAGACTTTTCCATTAAGTAAGATAGGTTGTTGTTTGGTTTGTCTTGCACAAACCAGATGAAATGGTCTTTGGAAATCAAAGTGAAGATATATTATACATTTCCCACAAGGCCCTCTCCATATTTGAAGGAATGGGATATTGCTGCACTGGAGTCATCACCTTCCTTCATTCTGCAAGACAATAATACTTCAGTTAACAGCCCCTCCATGCTCCCCAAGTTTGGAACCCACAGTGACTACAGCTACAATCCAATCAGCACTGACACTAGAATATTCCAGGGTCTCACGCATCACTAGGAAGCAGAGACAAAAAGAAAGGATATTGCTACCAATATTTTTTTTTTTTAATGCAGGAAACTGAAAGAATTAGTCCTTCCTCAGGACCAGGTTTTACATTTAGGCTGTACAGAAATTTTTTTTTTAAGTTTAACCTACAAATTCATCTTAGCATAAATGCGAAATACCGAATTCAGAACAACATCATAAAAATTGTTGCAAAAACTGCACTTAGAAGAAAGTGATTCATAGTTTCCCAAAAGTCCTTTTAAGTAGGAAGGCACCATTTTAATTTAGTTCTTGTCCAAACTCAGGGAGGCATTCAAAGGTTACACAATCAGCCCCCTGGCATCATTAAAGTACAAAGAGCAGTTAATATTCAGAATGGTGGTCACCAATTATCCAAAACAGGCACTGATTTATCAAGCTCACACCTCTGTTTAAGTTTTCAGTTGCTCTGCTAGCACCTAAGCCTAAAGTGACATAGGTCTGGGGTCAGTTACTTTACTGCAAAGTTAATGCCACTTTTATGAAGCTTCCCTGGATGCAAATTCCATAAGCCATTCTGGGTACAGAGAGAGAGCAGAAACATGCTATTTTTTTCTCCATGTGTTTCCATTTCGGGGGGGGGGGGGGAAAGCATGATGAAAAATATTGAGATTTGATTGAGGCTGACCTACTTGGAAATAAAAAAAAAAGGATGAATTTATAGCCGAGTATTTTAAAAATAAAAAAAGGTTGAATACAAAAATGTTATGTCCTATAACTTTAGGTTAATGCATCTGAGCACAACGACTAGGAGAATACCTGTTATTACGTCCAGTCACCAAGCCTGCATGATCTTCACATTAAGTAATGCCATTATGGAAAATTTCCAAAGAAATTACAGTACAACAGAAACTTCAAATGGAAATAGTAGTATAGTTTTTATGAACTGGATGCACACTCTTTTATGTCTAAGGATTGCAGCATGCAGAGCCAACATGTGAGGGTCCCATGAGGCAGGCTAATGTTACCTGCTGCTTAGGAAACTATTCTATCACCCCTGCAGCATGTTTGTAAAGGACTTTCAGGGTATGTACCCCCCATTATGATCTTTCCTGTTAGCAGATCAACTGTACTAAATTATCTAGGCATAAGACTTGCAAGAAAGGGAAAGGAAGAGATGATCAGAGGTAAACAAGACCAATCCCTAAGCTTTGCCTCCCAAAGATACCTCTCAAAGCATTTTTCAAGGTCCCTATGATAGTGATTTGGGAAACAGAAGTAGTTTGCAAGGAGTCCTGTGTTCCATCCAGATTTTATTAAGATCTTTCAATGTGGGGTGGAGGGGGGGTATCCATCACTTCTCATCTTCTTCAGGTACTTATGCTTCAAACTGTTTGTACTGAGAATATGGTTAAAGATTTTAGAAGATTGTTCTCTCAAGTGATAGTGCTGGGGAAGGCAACAGCGGTGGAGGCCTGGGTCCTCCAAGGACAAAATGGTCTTGGGTGTTTCCCTACTTGAGGTCTAGACCACATGGCGGTTAAACAAACCTTCTCTGAGGAAGAATCTGAGCCTCTCAAAACAGCCTCCCTCCTTAGGGACTCAGAGATGCCCGTGACCTGGTCCTCTACAGAGGGGACGTTCACACTGAAGCTTCCCACCATGGAATATGGCAGGTGCTCAATAAGACATAGATATCCTTTTATGTAGCAGCTACTCCCTATATAAAGTGTTTAAAAGACAAAGATTTGTATTAAAAAAAAAAAAAAAGGGCCCTGGCAACTCTCTTCTTCACACCCCCCACAACCTCTTCAAAGCACTGGGAGGACTCCCAAAATAGGTATCTGGTGCTGTTTCTAGCCAGGTCACAGTGTTTCCAGAAACCTCCTAGATCAGCCCCACTTACTCAGGCCACAAGCACCTCAAGTTCAACATGTTGAAACTATAAATATTCTCTCTCCTTTCCCCACCAAATTTCTGTCCTATTTTTTCCCTACGCTGGTTAATGGCATCGATGATCAATCAGCATCTCTGACTGGTCCTCAGTGATCCTTGAGCTCTTTGCTTTTCTTCTGCCTTTCCTGTCACCTTCTTCCTTCACCATGCCCTGCTAAATCTATCTCCAAAAGGTCTCTGACATCCTTTTCTACACTCACTTTCCACTTACCGGCTCTGCCAGTTTCTCTCCCACCCTCCCCAAATGACTGTCAGAGAATCTTTCTGGAGCACAGATCTACTTATAGCTATCTCCTGCTTCACAGCCACCGCCTGTAAAGTCAGGTCCAATCTCCATAGGCAGGCAGACCGACCAGCCCCACACAACCTCGTTTTTGCCAGCCTCTCTCTCTTACTCTTTGAGGCAATCTGCTTATCCTGGGTTATTCTTATACTTGCCTTTTTTCACCCCTGTCCCCAAGCTCTGGTACCTGGTGAACTCCTCCGCATTGGTTGAGGCCCTGTTCAACCATAAGCCTTTCTCTGATGCCCTCCACACCAAGGTGCCCTCTTCCAGACACCCATGACCCTTTAAACACAGCTCTAATACAATCCACTCCACACTACCATGTAGCTTATTCACCTATCAATCTCCCTCAAACCCAACCCAGACAAGGCTCCTCCAGGACACCAGCTGTGGCTCACACATCTTCAGATCCCCAGAGCTGAGCTTGGTGCCTGGCAGAAGGTGGCGACCTGCAAATGTTTGCTGAACCTGACTGATTTGGCACAGAACTGAGAGACAGCTCAGAGGTGAGCACTGTGCCTATGAAATAAATGCAGTGGGTCTAATGCTACCCAATTGGCCAAGTGAAGCTGGACTTCCTCCGATGCCAGTAACCCCAATCAACAAATGGAACCAAACAACACAACCGTGCAGAAACATGCTGTCAACTGCCACTGCTAACCACATTTTCCAATAGTCTGTTTCACATCCCAGACCAACTGGCTAATCGCTACTTATGAGTCTCCGACCTGTGTTCCTCTAACTAGAGAAGAAACTAATATAGACTCTTTTAATTATTACCCCGGTGTTCAGAAGATAAAGGGGCAACAATAAGCTGAACTGTCCACAGTATATTACAGGAAATAGGACATGATTTGTGCCAACTCCCAATTCCCCCTCCCAGAAAAGGCACCACCGCAGGAATTAGAGGCACAAAATTCTAACCATGAAACCCAGGGCCACTGGATGTAGTTTAAACTAACAAATCTATGGAAACAGTTATCACTGTTATCAATGATGATTAATCTTTTGTCATGACCCAGCCTTTGAAAAATTCACTGGGAGAAACAAACAATAGGCAAAATAACTGAAGTCAAATGAGGGGGAAAACAATCGAACCTTTTTAAATGCCATTCATTCTTAAGGGTTAATGATTACACAGATACATGACTTGTATGGAGAACAAAGCAGATACATGACTTATATGGAGAACAAAAAAGCAGCAGAGCAACTAGCCCCTAATAAGTATTCAGGCCTCGACTAAAATATTCCTTCAGTTGGTATAAACTCTAGTGTTGAGAAAAGGATTCACACATCCCATGACATCTATTTTTATAGCACACAGCCCAGAGTTAGCCATATCACTTTTAATGACTTGAGATTCCAGAAGAATTATCACTATGGTAACATTTCAAAATGGCTGTCAAAGTTACCAGGCACCAGTCCACAACAGTTTGGATCTAGTAGGGCTGTTAGAACAGACCAAGTCATTTTCAAAATTCATCTAATGATTCTGCATGCCCAACAAAGCTTGGCTAGAACTTAGCTAATGGGGTTATTTACAAGTGTGACTTAATAGAAAGAATGCCCAGTACATAATAAGCACTCAAATATTATCTGTTGTCACTCTGTCCAAAATTAATGTCTGATCATTACAATGATGTGATAAAACTTTAATTTTTTTTGTACATAATTAAAGTGTGAGGAAGAACAGGAAGAAAATTTGCCATTTTTTTGTTACTTTAATAATTGACCTTAAACTCTTTTACAAAATAGGAATTGATATAAATTATATAAGATAAAATACATCTCAAATATTAAAAAATGCTGTGAGTGAACATAAAATACATCCTACAGTTAGGAACATATACTTAAATTCTTAAAATCCTCCCATTCTTAAGGGGTAGCCTTAAACAAGCAATGCCCTTCACTTATCATTTTCATAAGAAAACAGAAGGCTGACCTCAAAGGCCCAATTCCACCTGCACTGGTACAACTTTCTCGACTTAGAGCCAACAAACTCAAAGTCAGAACTAGAATAGATCATAATAATGTGCTTTTAAAACTACTATTTGCCCCCTATCCATTCTCAAAATCTGTTTTAATGCATCTCTTAGCATTAGAATAGAAGAAAATCTGAGGGTAGAAAGGAGTGAGCACTATATCATATGTCATATAAAAAGTATTCTAGAAACATTTATTTTAGTCATATACTTATTTTGTCCTGGGGTCATGAGGTGTAAATCTATGTCTTACTGTGTCTGGTCAAAACATCTGGAAACCAGTGATGGATACCTTAGTTTCCAGGAGAGGCGAGGAAACCTGCCTCACGTTAATGCCTAATTAACGCACTGATACACTCAGATATTTTTAAACATTTTTAAACATTCCTTCCCTTATGCAATCTAGCTTCTTTCATCAATAAAACATTCAACACAAGCATCCAGTAGGATGAATTTACAAACAGCAATATTTGTGAAATTAAGGGAGCCACTGACACAAATTTTGCTTTTAACTGGGCTATTCAGACCAGATGCCCTTTAAATAGGCTCTGTGATCCCATAAACTTTTAATTACAAAATCATGGACCTGCAGAAACAGGATGTTACAAGTGAGAACTGTTCTTTCCAAGGGTTAGGCAGGGAAAACCTTATCGGAGTTTGCCAAAAGCACACATGACACTTCCAAGGCCATTTACCAAGGACACACACACACACACACACACACACACACACTCTGTCCCAAGGGCATTCTAGACCAAGGCCTCTGCCAGGGCCTACTGTTTGGGCTCTCATAGAGATGGGGAACCCCAAGCTTCAATCCCTCAGAAAGCCCAGTCCTCACTGGGAAAGGCAAGGAGGCCCCCAGTAGAGAGGTGAGGAGTTCACCAAGACCTCACACAGTGCCTGCTTTCACAGAAGGACAATCAGGTGTAGAAACGTCTGCCTTATAAAAGCACATTAAAGTGGAGGTTTTTTTTCTTTAATGCAAAGGAGTGTAAGAAAGAATATAGGAAATGGACCACACCTTATTGTCTGAATAATACCTGTTAATCTTTGAAAAGAATAAAAGCAATAAAAGCCCGGGGTTAGAAAATCCAAAGGGTGTAAAAAAATTTACAAGATGAGTAGTGAGAGTCACCCAGAATCTCTAGTCATGTTCCATGGAAAAATAAGTGTTTCTCACTTTCTGGGATCCCTTCTGGAAAACTTTTTAATGACTATACCAGCATTCATCAGAAATATTTACCACCAAAAACACACCTTTTAAAGTCCGACCTAACCGATCATGCTACACACAATAGTCTGCGTATTTTTTCACTTAATTTATATGAGCATATGTAAATCTAATTTTTTTCTTCAGGAGGAACAGTTCGATAAGCTGGTTTAGATTTGGTGTGTCAAGGATGAGGTGAGTTCAGGGTCCTCCTACAGCGCGATCTTGGATGGGAACTCTCCTAAAGATCTTTTTAAAGAATAGCTATTTGTGAGAATTCTACTCTTCAAAAATATATGAATCAGAAACAAATTCAACGTGCAATCTTTTTTGTGCCACTTTGCAATCCTAAGAGGATTGTTTAACAAATATGCCCATGGGAACAATAATATTACAATGCATCAGCTAGGCTTTCACCCAAAAAGCTGTCCTGTGTCAGGCCCTGTGTTGAGTTCTTTACTCCTCAGGACAACTCTGGAAGGGAGCTAGTATCCTGTCTTACAGAAGAAGAGGTTTAGAAAGATAAGGTGTGAGAGCCAGGAAGTAGCAAAGCCAAGACTTTAAGCCAGATCTATCTGATTCTAAGATCTCCTATGAGCAGGGAATTTCTTGACCTAGGGTAAAGGGGCTGGCTTTTCACCAGAGAAAAGGAAGCCATCTAAAAGGCTGTACAAAGAAAGGGCCATTACCCCCCACTTCCTGGTGTTTCACCCAGCAGTTGGCTTTGGGAGAGAGGGCAAAATGGGCTCAATCAAGTTAGCATTGGGGAGCGCTGGGGGCCACCTCTCACCCTTGTTCTGTTGTCCCCTGAACAGGGGTCTTGAGCAAAGGAGTAGAAGAGCTACTCAGGCCTCTCTAGGAGGACAAAGACTGCCTAGGCTAAAAGCCAGCTGACCTCACCCTTTGCTCCCAACCCCACTGACAGCCTTTCCCAGAGAGATAAAAGGACTGGTAGTAAACAGAGGCAACAATGGGTAGGATTTCTCCCCAGAAATATCACTTTTCATGAAAGTGCCTATCTTGAAGAACTCTGGATATGTTTACAGATCCAGGAATGTGCAAAAACAAAAATATTTCTGAAGTATTTAAAAAGTGAGTAGAAAAGTCATCTTTCAGGGAATACGGTGACTATCTCCTGTTCCTGTTTTCTATGATGGGAAAAGAAGAGGGGGCTTTATTTTGCTTCAGCAGGGCATCCAGGAGACCTTTTCTGGCCCAGCCAGCATTCCTTTGGGGTGACAGAGTGCCCGGCTGCGGTTTCCCCATCCTCCCGCAGCCCCGCAAGTGTGGTGACTAAGCCCACAGGAATCTGGCCCATGCCAACCCACCCAGAGGACAGTGAGGACAGGCAGCTGGAGGAAGCCCCGTGGCTACCCAGGGCCCCTTCCCCAGAAAGAAAACCCAAGCTCTGCCCTCAAGCCCCAGGGATGGCACAAGAAGGGTCAGAGGGTCACTTCGGCTACAGAAGGAAAAGAGGCCACCTGAACACAGGTGATAGCCCACTGCCCTCCACAGGCCCCTGCAGAGCACCTGGACCCCAGACTCAGGCCTGACTTCACTGAGCGATTAGAAGGCCCAGTTTCAGGATACACCTTTGTCTTGGAGAAAGACTCCATGTAAATGCTGGTTGTTTGCCTGAAGGAGGCAGATTTAAACTCTGGGCAGGAAACCACAAGTTCAGTTTGCCCAATAAATATAAGAAAACAAAAAAAATATAAACGTAAGGGCCACATGGCCAACCGATTTTTTTAGAAGCCTAAATCATGGTCAAATCAGCATTCTGAGATATGATTTCATTAAATCATTTCCCGGCATTTTATATTTTACTCCCTATGTGGCTGTTATTTTTTTAATATATAAAAAGAATAAAAAGTTTCTTGTAAACCACATCCCTTTCTTCCTTTACCACAACCTGCCATTCATCAGAGCCAAAGTGCACACGCGCACGCGCGCATACACACACATACACCCTACCACCATTTAAAGATATTTTTATAAGATTAAAGAAGCGTTTTAAAAAGAAAAAAAAAAATCTCCTGGTTAAAAATCAGTTTTAAAAAAAGTGCTTGATCACTGATCAGCATCAAAGTTTTGCTTCCCACATGAAAATAATCCATCAATGTAAAAAATGAATCCTCCCTAAAAGAGGGGGGATCTTCAAGACAGGAGACAAAAGCAAGGCATTACAATTTAGAAGCAAGTTGTTTCATAATTAAGCATCTATAATTTGACTATAATTATGTCATTCCTTCATTTTCATCTTTCTTTTATCTGAAGAGTCGTAAATTTTCTGATCATGTTAAGAACAGCAGCAGAGAGGGGTCAGGGGAGGAAGAGGGGAGAAGTGGGAAGGAGCCTCGCTAACAGAACCCATATCATGGTCACTAGTCATTAGGCGGATGTGCCCCCTAGCTAGATAGAGCAGGCTGTGAAAAATTCATCAAATGTGTTGTCTGGCCTTGTCCAGGGCAACACAAGCCATCCAGTCTTTGTTGGGTGAGTGTTCATTGGATGTTTTGGGAAGGGAGGGTGGGGGGGGCTCCCTGGGAGATGGCAGGGGTGGGGCCAATGGGGAGAGTAAGGAAGGAGCTACTACAGAATCAAAGAAAAGCAAGTCTGGATTCAGGTTGGTTGCTTAGCTTTGATGACACCTTACACATGTTATGTTGGGTTTCTTGGTGGCCTCAGTTTTGTCATCCACAAAACAGGGTATGGCAGTATCTACCCTACAGACTGACACAGGTTAAATGAGAATACTCACAAGGTGTCTGGGATGTACTGACTGCTTGGTGAATGCCAGTCATGATAGTAAACAGTCCTTACTAAGAGATTAACTGTTAATTGCCACAGGGATACAAGGGCAACTAGGGTCCATTCCCCCACGTAGAGATCTCATGCAGAAGAATCCACCTCGTACCTGATCCCTCTCCATGCCAGCGGCCACACCCCATGTTGAAAAGGGGTCTGGCATGTGTGGGTTAGATCAAGAGGCATGTCAGAGGTCTAGCTCATCGTGGGACATGCTGAAGTAACTATAGGGGAAATGGGTTCTAATCTGCAAAACCTCCAAATGCAGGGGAATCTTCTTAAAAAGGTCCTGAAGAGGGCACCTGGGTGGCTCAGCAGTTTAGTGCCGCCTTCAGCCCAGGGCCTGATCCTGGAGACCTGGGATCGAGTCCCACGTCAGGCTCCCTGCATGGAGCCTGCTTCTCCCTCTGCCCGTGTCTGTCTGTCTGTGTGTGTGTGTCTCATGAATAAATCAATCTTTTAAAAAAAAAAAAAAAAAGGTTCTTTGAGCTCTGAAGAGCTTTGAGCTTTGACACTGATTAGCAAAAAATGCCCTGTTGTCAACATGGTCTCTATTGCCTGGGATTTCTATTCAGAAAACTCTGAGTCACAGAAAGACACCAGACAAGAAGACAAAGATTCTGACCTAATAAGATGCTGTAGCTCTGTTTCTATCATCAGATGAGTACCTTTGTCTTGGTGTGATTCATGGCATATCTGCGTGGCTCACTGCCCTCACCCACCCCTCTCCAAGAGCCCTTGAGGGTAGAAAAGGAAGCAGGAGAAAGGGGATGATGGGAGGGGAAGAAGAGAGTGTGCCTAGGTAGAGACCATGGATGGGAACTGTCCCAGGTTCTAATCTGGCTTGATCCTCAGAGTCATGGGCATGGCCTTGGCTAAATCTTCCCATCCTTTTCCAGGTTGGCTTCCCTCTAACTCACTATAGCTTTTCCAGGGGATTAAGCACAGCATATAAAGGTATTTCTGAGCAAGTGCTTATGGAATGCAAAATTCTAACAGAACTTATAGGTATTCCAGGGCCTAACAAGCCTTTTCTTATGTTTTAATGGCAGCACATCCTTGCATAACCAAATCCATAGATACTGTGCAGGTCTGAAGGACTCTGCAGTGGGTGACAAATAGTGAGACGACACTCAGCCTCCTGTGGTTTTCTTTGTCCACTGCAGGAAAAATCCTCTCCTCCCTGCCAAGCCTGAGCATGTTCCATGAGGGCAAAGCACTCCAGAGTCATCACATCCTGTTTGCTGTCCCCCAGGTCCCCTCTGAACCTGAAGACCCACCCCCAGTCAAGTATACCTTTTGATACAGAAGACAACAGCAACACTGTGTCTCCTATAGAGGTCTCATTTTAACTGAAATACAAATACAAAGAATATTAACAGGAATATATGGGCCCAGGAGAAGTTCACCATGACAGCTGTAACTCTGGTAAAAATGGCAGGTGTGTGAAAATATCTACTAGAGGTCCTAGTGGAAGGGGTTCCTGAACTAAGTCAAGGAGCTAACTAAATGATCTCCAAGCTTCCTTTCCACTCTGAGACCCATGGACACAGCGCGTTTCCTCGAAACTGGCTTCTTCATCCCCAGTCCAGTGGTCCCTGGAAGCCATACATGCATGGAAGCTCTGCCAAGTGCATAATCGCCCCTCACTTACCCACCTGGAGAGATGACCTCTCTCCTCCAGGAAACTCATTTCTGGGGCCCATACCTAAAATGTCTTCAATGTGGGAATCCAAAAAGTTGAGTCTCCTTAAAAATCAGTCTTGTAAGTACACAGGTTTTGGTTCATAGGTGATGCTAATGGAATAATCTGGTTGGGGAGTGGGAAGATGATACATGACACAAAAAAGTTAATGGTTACCTGCTGTGGTTTGCTTTAGTCTATTAGTTCAAAGTTAACTCGTTTGCTAGAACCATAAATAACAAAATCCTAGAAGAAATGGAAATTTGTTTCTTTCTATTTTCTTGAAGTATTATCATTGATACAATTAATGGTGGATTGGCCTCATCTGCCCCAAAGCTCTTTCAACTTGCTAATAATTTGCCCTCACTACCACCAAAAAATTCTAGGAAACCTTGGGCTTCTGAGCATACTACACAGAATGAGGGAATCACATCCAGTGAATTCCAATCTCCTGTTCCACTTAATAAAAAAATGTTAACAACATACATTTTTAAAAATCTAAGCAGCTTCATAACATAGACGTTTTGAGTCTTCCCATGATGCTCAATGAAGGCGTCTGACAAGAGTTTAACGAGCTGTTAACTGCTATCTTCCAGGCCTGGTGGTTTTTTGCTTCTCCCCCTACTACAGAAGTTGTACAAAAAGCAGTAAGTATCACAATCTGTGCTAAATGGAGCTGCCATACTCAAACATCTTCACCTTTCCAGTCTGTATAATCCATGCCTCTCTATTAGCAGGCAGAAGAATCTCAGCTAACTTCAAAACTCCCTCATCTTTCCATTACTTTAAATGACAACCCTTCCCCACTACTTTCTTTGCATTAAGTACTAGGAGCTGAAAGATGCAATCAATTTAGTATTTCTTTCTGCCCATTTACATTACTCATTTGTTTCAGCAGTTCCTCTTTGCCACAAATCCTTCCTTTGCCCATTCATGTCTGCATACTTAACATAGGTTTAATATTTCTTTAGGCCAAAGATCATATACTGAGTTTTTCTTTGACTGGAAGACTGAAGAGGCACAGAAAGATGGAGGATGTCTGGAATCCCTTCATTATCACACAGTTCTAGAGAACAATTTTCATTAAATGAGCAAAAGCTTAGATCAGCACCCCCACATTTAAGATCCCAAGTGGAGGGAGGAAAAGGAGAAGCAACCAAAATGTATTGAGCCAACCCTGGTTTCAGACACACTTTCCTGACTTTATATCATACAACTTGCTTGGTAGCTCTGTGGTAGAGCAGGAAGTCTAAACCAATATGGACCCCAAGACCACATTTCATAAAAATCATGACATGAGTAATGAGCCAAAAGCCCACTACGCAGAAACCAACTCAAGTTCTTTGAGGGCAAGAATCATATCTTCTACTTCTTCTTACCTCCTACAGCACTCAGTGGACATGTTCCAGATTCGACTTAGAATCCTCCCACCCCGATTGGCAGGCAGAAACCCAAAAACACTGACCCCCCAGCTCCTATCCTGACCAATGCAAAGGCAACTTCTTTGTTTCCCCAAAGTCTGAACATCTGGGAAATGCTAAACCCTCAGAGAGTCTTTTTTTTTTTTAAATCTGATATAAAGTGGAAACTGCCAGCTTCCCACCACTATGCCTGCCTCACCAAACAGACACCAAAGGGATAGAGCTTCTGGATAGAGCTCAAAAAGTATCCCCCCCCCCCCATCATGGAACCAAAGCTATGGGCAGTAGTTGGACAGAAATGATATCTAAGATGAACAGGTTTGGGCAGGCTGGGAAGCAGAGGACGTGCTGCTGGTTGGGACCCTCAACTATCCTCAAATTTCTGTTTTTCTGAAATAATATGCTCTGCATTCCAAATGCCTTGCAAGGTTTTGGAATGCATCCCATCTGCAAGTAGAGGGCCACATATACAATGCCAGGCAAATAGTATTGAGCAAGTGAAGACTACCTTAATGAAAGGTCTCGATTTCACTTGAGGCGAATACTTTTTCCATGCAAAGCCCCAAATATGGGACTCTCCCCCTTCTCTGCTCTTAGCACTCTTTGCCTCTCCTCTTTTGGCCAAAATTCTGGAGTGCCTCATTACACAGCATAAATTGTCCATCTCTTTCCTGTGGAATGTCATGTATTTTATCTTATCTCATAACAAAATCACAAGTTCCTTTCATATTGCCTAGCATGGAACTTGCACTAAATAGACGGATCAACAGAAACAACGGAAACTCTGGCCAAGTAACAAATGTGAAACGTGCACAGACATATCAAGACCTAACTTAGATGTTACTTGAATTCAAATCTCTTCACCACCATCCCTCACCACAGGAATGATATGTACATAGTATAGTATCTTTCACTTCATTAATGACACTAGATTTATATTAACAAAGAGGGTAAGGAGGAGCAGGAGACCCAAAATAACCCACAACTCAGCAGAGGTTAAGGACTCACCTAACCATATATACAAACTCTCACACCCTTACTTGCACAACTGTTCTTAAACTCAATTGATAACTGGTTTATTTATTCCAGGTAGAATGGCTTTGGCCATCCAAAAATATTTTATCAAACCCTTTATAAAATTCCTGGACTAGAGTGAGTCCAAATTAGTGTGTCAAGTACAAAACTGAACAGGTGCTTGCTCTCACATCTACACTACCCTGAGTGGAGACTCCCCAGTCTACTCATCCCAAACACCTCCCTTTCCCAGCCCAGCCTCCTCATCTTCAGGAGAACCAAACTATTCGAATGCTACCCAGGGTCAAGCAACGTTTTCTGAAATGACTGTTAGAATCCATACATAAATATCACTGACCAAAGAACACAGCAATGGCCCAACACCAGCACATGAATAACTTGCAGGTATGTGAGCCCCCCATGAGGGAGATGTGGGGAGGTCTCACAGGAGAATGGATTTGACCAAAACTCTGAAGAGCAAGAGGACAATGCTTAGGGAGAAACCATGAAGAGCATGGCAATGTTTGCTCCAGCCTGGAACTCAGTGTGTATACACATCAGAGTCAGATTGCCTAGAACCAAGATGCACAGCAAAACACACCCAACTCTCAAACTACTGAGAAAGTACTTTAATTTCACTTGGATAATTCCAGAAGTGCTTCTGAGTCCAAAGCAACTCAGCAGTATCATGGTAGACATCAGTCACTTGCCTATTGATAGCAGGAAACTCTTGTGAGGCTATCAGTTTGCTCAGATTCTGGATGAGGGAAAGCTTACTTTAGTTGAAAAGAATGATTTAGATGAATTTAAATTCATTCAACATAATCATGTTACATCGGTGTTTCTCAAAGTACTTATGAATAATTCACTTTGGTAACAGCAAAAGCCAGACCAGAATAAGTCACTTCAAAGATACAGGACTTAACATAAATCCTACTGATTTTCCTACCCCCAACGCCTTCTTTAACCACTTTTATTTCTTTCTACCCTATCACTGAGATGCTTCACCAACCTCCTATCCTATATCTGCTACCAGCTCATCAGAGCCTGTGAGTCACAGCTACCTCCTGGGACCCCACAGCCTACGACTCTCCAGTCCTGTCCCTAGGGGTAGGGCCCATTCAAAGAGCAGGTCAACTGCTTTATGCCTTTGTAAGTTGAGAACGTCTATTTCCATTGCTCTAGGTACCAGGGCCAACGCATCCATCCTAGGTTCCCAACACCCTATTCTATAACAATGAATCCCAGAGCTGGAAGGAAATTCAGGGCTCACCTGGTTCAATAGACAAAGAGACCAAGGAGCAGGGAAACTAAGTGGCTGGGTTCCAGCCAATGGGTTAAGGTGGAGTGGAGGAGGTCTGATACGTGCTTTCTGCAATAAATGACAATGCTCATGTATACACAAGTTTCATGCAAATTCCATTTGATCACATGGCTGGGTTGTCCTTTCTCCTTCTTGCCATTTGATTAGCCAGTCACCCAACTCTCCAGCCTGGCTTCAGAAATGAGAAGGCACTGATCAGAGGTTTGCATTTACTTTGATACAATGGAGGCATCTGAGACTAGAGTTACAGGAGTGTGAAGAGCTGGTATAGGAGACCTCATGCTTCACACTTGAAATTGCATGACGTACACCAGGCTTGTTTACACACACAGAATCTGAACTAGCTCATACTAAACGATTTACAAAAACCATTCACCTTTTATTGATTAGCTGAAGTGGGGTCTGAAGACCATCCCAATTACCATTTCTCTCTAATGACCACTTAAATGCCTTCTCTGGTGGCTCTTCATCTACACTTTGAGGCTTCGTATGCACACAGTGCCCAGCAAGATAGAACGACAGTTATCTAGATGAATGGTATAAACCTCCCTGTGGAACCAAATCAAGTTGAGGGTCTGAAATCTCCCAACCCTTCAGTGTTAACATGAAGTTCAGCGGATGTTCCTGGGCATGGTGTTGGGCAGAAGGTACAGTGAGGCACTGGGAGCTATCACAGTGTGGCCATCGGTAAATCTAAAACCAAATTGAGGGGGGAATCCCTGGGTGGCTCAGCAGTTTAGCACCTGGCTTTGGCCCAGAGCGTGATCCTGGAGTCCCGGGATCGAGTCCCACGTCAGAGCCTGCTTCTCTCTCTGCCTCTATCATGAAAAAATAAAATCTTTAAAAAAATAAAAATAAAATAAAACCAAATTGATCCTGCAAAACAACTTTCTCTCGAAATAGTAGAGCATTAAGTTGGCTTTGCCTGTTTTATCAACTGTCCATTAATAAAACTTGCTTTACTTAAACACCACTAGACGTTCACCCTCCTAATCACCATCTTTTGCACCCAGTGACTTTTCCAAGGACAGTTTTTTCTCCCAATAAACAAGAAATATTTTTGAGCTAAAGATGCATTCTCCTAGGAAAATCATACATTCTCAGAATTCCATTCATAAACAACTACAATATCAAGATCCTTCCTGCCTTGAATTCCTGTGAGTCTAAGATGATGGCCAGACATGAGGCAGCAGTGGGGGAAGGCAGGGGTAGGAAACCCTATCCTCTCAGAAGATGACACCATGCCACCTGGACCATACGGCCTAGCTGGTGCCACCTAAACAGTGAATGAAATTATAAAAAGGAAGTAAAGGGTATGTGATTCTGCATCTGGGCTTTTCTGTCTTTCTTTGTAGGTGGGAGAGGACAAGGTACATTTTCCATGACCTTGCTTAAAACCTGTTCCAAAGCTTATTTGACACAGTTATTCAAAACCCTTTAACGGAAGTACCTATGTGTTACAAAATAATCCAATTATTTCAAGTTCACTGAGGAAGAGCACAATAAATAAATAAATAAATAAATAAATAAATAAATAAATAAATAAATAAATAAATAAATAAATCCATCCCCCTGTATCCTATCTGAGGAATGTCTAGAAACCTACTACTAGCAGGTTCTGAGGAATAGTCTAGGAACCTACTAATATCATCTACTTGGCAAATCAGAACAGAAACGACATACTAGGTTACAACTCCAGGAACAAAAGCTCGTCTCTTTGGGACCTAGGAATCTGCCTAGTTTCCATTTGTCTCCATATTACCACTAACACCTTCTATGGGGGTCAGGAAGATTCCTAATTCAAATGCTATGGCTCCCCAGGAAAGGTTTCTAATAATATCAGCCTTCATCTTGTCTTTTTTGGTATCCTAGGTTATTTGCTCCCTGATCCTCTTTTATTGTTTTCCCATTCCTTTTTGCTACTAAGTCCAACTCCTGGTCTCGGCAGCTGCTAAAAACCATCCAAGCACTTTGCATCTATCCGGAAATCCAGAATGGCAGCCTCAGTTCATAGATCTGCTGCCAAGAGCAGATGCACATCTATCACAGCTGGGCCATCCTCCCTAGGGGCCCCTGGGCGCAGTGGGCTTGGCCCAGGGGCTGAGGAGTTGATCCTGCACGTGACAGCAGGGCCTGCTTATACGGGCTCCAGCAACCACATCCTCATACGCTCCATCATTAGAACTTACAACAACAAAATTAGAGGCAGCTACACACTGGGTCAGTCTGCGCAGCCTCTGTACACAAGGCTATGAGTATAAAGCACCAGAGAGCCCTCAAACATGCTGCCTCTGTTCCCATCCCACGTGGATTCCGTAAAAAATGGCACAGAGAAAGGAGAGAGGACTGGGTGGTTGTTTGTGACTGAGGCAAAGAAACAAAAAGTGACTTCTGTCCAATAATGAGATGAAACACAAGCCAGGCTTCCGGGAGGGGGCCTGACATTCCTGCACAGCATTTTCCCACCCACCTGATCCCCTCAAACGGAAGGAAGATCTAAGGGAGGACAGAGAGAGCCAGTGTTTTGTTTCCTGCGCTGGGGGCGAGAGTAGGGAAACGAAACAAAACAGCCAAAACAGGAGAAGAGGCTGGGAGGCTGGGTGGGAGCATAAAGTGGTATGCATGTACAAGTACACACACACACACACACACACACACACACACACACACACCCCCTCTGCTAGCATTACCCAAAGAAGAGAATAAACAGGCACATGCTCCAGCCTGGAGCAGATGGTTGGCTACCTTTACTATGTGAGACCGGCAGTTGTCACAAATAAAAATGTACATCCTTGTTATCTTTACAAAAAACTGTGCCCACTCTATAACCACTTTACTGCTCTCTGCAAAAAAAAAAAAAAAAAAAAAAAAAAAAAATTTTTTTAAAGATAATATTTAACATTAGTATCAAACAAGAATCTTATTGTTGATATTTATTAAATTCTTCCCAACACCAAGCTTGCGAGCAGAATAAATTCATAGGGTTTGATAACCAAATAAATAGAGTTTACATGTAACCATAGAGGCCACCCTGGCATCCTGATATAGACATATGTACCTCACTGAACCTTCTTTAAAGATACAGCTTATCTGGACAGACACAAGAATTTGAACAATTTGGATTAAATTAGCAAGAACCACTCCTACACTATGCCACGCTATTTATGATCATTGAATTTTTGCAATTTAGAAAAAGCAATAGAAAAAGACCATTTAAGATATGACAGTAAACATACACAGTCAATCCAGTTTAATGTTCAGAATCCTAGATGGTCTCTGCATGCAGCTCTGAGATAGATTAATTTTACAAAGACGAGCAATTGCTATCATTTCTCAACAACCTACTATGTGCTAGGTAGTCTGTCTGGTGCTTTACAAGTTCTGTCCCTGCCCATCCCGGTTTCAGAGATGGAAGATAAGGCCTGGCAGCCCCATTCCAGCACCTGAGAACATATGAGGCTAATGAATGGAATCCCCTCAATTCATCGTCTGTTCTTAAACCTTTGCCATATGATGTGACTTGCCCATACTGGAATGTGTAGTTTAAATGTATTAAAATATATATCCTTTTTTTTAACAAAATTACATTTTCTTGCAAATATCCATGTTAATATGCCATGATGATCCATAGGGGAAAATCACACTTTCCAGGTGCGGGGCCACCTCAACGCACCTGAAGATGAGTCAGAGGGCAACAGGTGTGTGATGGTACTGCTTTCTCCACGGAATCCACAATATTGGCAAGGGTGGACACCCAGGGAATATCAGGAGTGAGGCCCTAGCCAGCCCCATGACATCCTAAGAACTGCAGAAGAGTGGCCGAGCTGATATTGCAGGAGCATGCTCTTACCTGGACGGCCATTCTTCCTGCCTATGACTCACCCTTTCCACTGGCCCCGGAAGCCCTCATCACTCCCCAGCCTGAGATGGCAACTGTCTCCACCAGACCCTGGGACCTGCTCGCCTCCTGTGCCTGCTACTGCATGTGCACTTCACATGGTTGCAAGGTTCTGCGATGAGCTACTTTTTTCCAAGGACCAAGAACAGGCCAGACACAGAATAGAACCCAGAATGGTCTAGGTTTTGGATTTTGACCAGGGGCTCCTCCTTCCACACAAAATATCTCTAAATTTCTTCAACACAGATTCTCAAGTTATGCATAGTGATAAACAGATGCTTGCTCTGTTTAATATCCTGTATGTCACAGTCAGAAAGAGTGCATCTCCTGCTACCAGCATTCCTGGAACACCGTGGCTGTCTCCCGTTTGCTCCCAGTCAGGGGAGCATTCCATTGCAGGATGGTGCTCAGAGACTCCACTTCCTACAGGAAGTCGCACTGTATGCTAGAAGGAGGTATGTTTCCAATTCATGGCTTCCAGCTTCACAACAAGCCAAACCTAACTTTGGAACCACCCTGAGCACTCCAGCTGAGCAATGCAATCTAAGACAAGGTTAGCCACAGGCCCACATGATCCACATCATTCCCACTCTAATCAAGAATGTCACACTGGCATCCACACAAGAAAAGTGAGATAGAAATATTAATGTAGGGATCCCTGGGTGGCGCAGCGGTTTGGCGCCTGCCTTTGGCCCAGGGCGCGATCCTGGAGACTCGGGATCGAATCCCACGTCAGGCTCCCGGTGCATGGAGCCTGCTTCTCCCTCTGCCTATGTCTTTGCCTCTCTCTCTCTCTCTCTCACTGTGTGCCTATCATAAATAAATAAAATAAAATAAATTTAAAAAAAAAATATTAATGTAACAAAAGAAGCATTTTAGGAGTAGGAAGAAATCAGGACAATCTTACAAGTAGGCTCAACTGGTGAGACCTGAAGGGACTCCAGGTATTTCCAAATACCTAGAATTGTAAAAATTATCCTAGGAGAGCTATTCTGAAAGCGTTTTACTCTCTAAGATGAGATCCTTATTGGAAAAATAAACTTCTGAAGGGAGCCCAGGAGAGTGACACCTTAATTAGGGGACAATTAGCCAAGAGCAAAGCCTTTCAGGAACCAGGCCTGAGAACTACACGATGGGGATGTGGGTAAAGGGGTGTTCCAGAGAGCCACGGACATAACCTGCTTCACCATCTTGGTAACAAGGGTCGACAGGCAGGGAGAACAGAATGTGATCTCCATGCTTGACTATAAAAGGCATAGAAATGAGGCCCAGGGGCATGTGACCCCCTTCTAAATAAAGATCACCCCCACACTGGGAGCAGCTGACCAGAGTAGGGGCCTTCCAGGGGAAGGGAGACAAGCTCCTACCAACAACACAACACCAGAGCCTGCTCAACTCACTGCCTTCTCATCCAGGATCCACAAGCCTGTCTCGGCTCCAGCTGGAAATGCAGGTCCCTCTCTTTATCCACCTTGGGCAGTCTGGAGGGCCATAGCATGCAAGAACTTGGCAGCTGACTACGTAGAAGTCCAGAGAAAGAAATATCCCTCACAGGAAGCTTAAAACTTGGAGGAGGAGGAAGAATTAAGTGCATGCATGAGGGCTCAGGGCAGAGACACTGTGCCCCTCACCGCACCCCAACCCAGTAGGTGATTTACACTTAAACAAGCCCCCTTCCCTTGTAACTGGCAGGCCAGATGTATCAACCTATAAGAAAATGAGGGAGAAATCTCTAAGATAATGAAAACAAGAGGGACCATTCCATTCCACACACCAATACTGCCCTATGACAAGTATCTGATAAACAGGAATATTTCCTGTAAGGGGAAAAAATGTAGAATTGTCTTTTTTATGCTACCTGACTTCATTTGAAGTCCCTGATCTCATCAGTGAGATGGCCGTAAAATGTTTTCCTTTTGTCAATAAAGGGAGCCACTTACTGCCTTCTCACACGAAGGCTCCAATCTGCTGTTTTCCTGATTTCTCATTTGGAAGGCAGTGGGAAATGCAACACACTCCAGGACCGCTGTTCCTAGTCAATGCCCTTTTAATTGAAATAAGGCTGCACCACCAGCAAAGCCAGTTTCCAACACAGCCAGGCTCACCACCTTCACCAATTTCCTGGCAAAGACCAGGCCTTCTCACGGGGCAATACCGTGATTTAAGTGGAACATAAACTATTCATCCTATTGGGTTAAAAAGTACTTGGAGACGCTAAGTTTAGTAGTAAGTTTTATATTTCCTTGTGTGTGTGTGTGTGTGTGTGTGTGTGTGTGTGTGTGTGTGGCGGGGAGGTGTCTAAATCTGAAATCAAGTACCAGAAAGGCCCAGTGGCAAGTGAACACCAGATACCACTTAGGCAATTAGCTGGGCAGGAGGAGAGCCACAGGTATGGCAAGAGGATCCACTCCTTTTCCCTTTCTGTACATGCCTGGCCTTCAGCATATAACTCCCCTACAAAGTAATGAACAGTCCCACAGTCCAAGCCTCAACTTTTTTTTTTTTAAAGATTTTATTTATTTGAGACAGAGAAAGAGCATAAGCAGGGAGGAGGGTCAGAGGCAGAGGGAGAAATAGGCTCCCCTACCAAGCAAGGAGTCTGACCTGGGGCTTGATCTCAGGACCCTGAGATCATGACCTGAGCTGAAGGCAGATGCTTAACTGACTGAGCCACCCAGACACCCCCAATCCTCGACTGTTAAGATGATTCCCATACTTCTCCACCATCTTTGGCCTTGAATCATTCTGACAAGGGCAGGAGAGAAAGGAGCTACTACCATCCATAGCTGAAGAGCTAGAGACAGCTTTGGTGACAGTGCTCCTGGGTAGCAGGGACTGAAAATTACACAAGAAACATCCACATTTCCTAATCCTTGAATCTTTTGGCTTGCTGAGGACTGTCATTACACACTGATCTCTGCTCAAGGAGAGGAAACAGATCTATCTGGCAATAAATCTTTCACAAAGGCAGGCACCATGCTCACCCCTGACATGACAGCCATGCTCTCCGAGGCTCGGAGGACACACCCAGAATTTACTCAGCAATGCAAAAAGTGCCACTGCAGGTTTCTCTGTTGCAAGAACAGCCCACCAGAGTCTGCAAAGTCCAAAAGTCCTCCACCAACGGGCAAGGATTCTGCCGATGAGGACGGCCAGTTGGTCAGCACAGAAGAGCACCATCATGGGCCAAAGATACTGCATGCAGAAGGCAGGGAGGTGGCTTATCAGGGGCATGGCCCAGTTTCATGAGATCTCATGGGCTCCTACTACCAGATTTCAGGAAGTGGAGCTTATGGATCAGAGTGTCTGTTAGGGAGTTCACTGGGCCTGGGCACAGGTGGAGAGAGGCCATGTCACTGAAATGGCAGAGGGGATAGCAGGGGATAGAAGATTCGAGAAACATTTGGGATGGAAAGGGCTTGTCATTCAACCAGAGGAGGGAGAATCCAAAGGACACTCAGGTTTCTGACATGAGTGTGAGTATATAAGAATGCTGCCTATGCCAAGGAGGAATACAAGAAAAACAATGGGTAGAAGTGAGGAGCCCAAGAAGCCCAGCAGACACTGAGATGCCCACAGTTGTCTGGACAGGAATGGGTTTGTTTGGGGCTCACCAAGAGGTCTAGGCTGGAGATGATATCTGCAGATCAGATGCAGCAGAAGGATATTAAAGCACCAGATGAGACAGTTCTGGGGGAACAGGGACAGTGAAAAGGGCCTAGGATGGAAGTCTGAAGTCTGCCAGGTAGTAAAGACCAAACCAAGGAAAAGGAGCCAGCAAAGAAACAGCTGTAGAGATAGGAAGAGAAATGCTATGGGAAGGCAGCAGAGGAGGACTCACTGGTGCCAAATGTAAGGGACACCAGTTTCATTTTCACTGAAAGGAAAATGCTGTACACAACTTTTTTAAGGGTCAGTCACTTTTTAGGAGTAACTCAAGCCTGAATAAAATCACCCCTCTAGGGATGCCTGGGTGGCTCAGGGGTTGAGTGTCTGCCTTCGGCTTGGGGGGTGATCCCAGGGTCCCGGGATCGAGTCTCTGCAGGGAGCCTGCTTCTCCCTCTGCCTATGTCTCTGCCTTTCTCTCTGTGTCTCTCATGAATAAATGAATACAATCTTTAAACAAAAATAAAAACCACCCCTTTAAATCCTAAGACAACAGAGAAATACCAAAGCATGTAGGGAACCCATAAAGTAGTCATTTCCTCAATGGGGCTATCTATGAAGCTGCCTGCCAGCCACACAGTCATGATAGCAAAGAAGGAGTTTAAGGTAGAGCGTCAAGTAAAAACTGCATATCAGCACCCCATAATTGAGTGTTTCTCTGTTGTGTCAAAAATTTCACACACATCCTTGATCTGACGTAGCCCTCCAGATGCTCTCTTTACTTCCGTAGGCAGCCCTGTGAAGAATGACTGAATGGGATTCTTCCACTCTTCATCGTTTTAAATGGCCATCTTAATGCTCATGCTGACTTCTAGGTAGACATTCTGTCTGGACTCAATGCCCTTCACCTGGCTCCTGGCTCCTTGGATGTTTCCTAGCGTCCTACTAGAGGGGGGTAGGAACATCACAGCACTACCAGGCTCAGCCAGAGAGACAATGGGGGAGAACACATGGCCACAAGGAAGAGTTCTCTAAAGAGCATGTGAGCCACACCTGTAATTTCAAACGATCTTGTAGCCACATGAAAAGTGAAAGAAATAGGTGAAATTAATTTGATAACGTAGTTTACTTAGCCTAGTAGGTTCCAAAATATTGTCATTTCAACACAGAATCCATAGAGCAAATATGAAGAAGTTACTTTACTTTTTCTTCCCTCCTTCTACGTCTTTGAAATTCAATGTATTTTATGCTTAGAGCGAGTCTCAATTCAGACCAGACCATGGTTTGAGCACACAATAAGCCACAGGTGGCGGGTAGCTACCCACCAGACCACACAGTCCACAGGGACTCTATGTAAAGGGAGGGTGCCAATTCAATTAGAGAATCTCTAAGAAACCTGCCCATACTGGAGTTTTCCTGAAACTCCGAGATGAAGGAAAGACAGTTTCCTTGAATGCTGTTCATAATTGTCAATAACCACTCCTTTGTAAAATCTCAGAAAAACGTCAATAAGGCTGACACAACTGGCAGTGGAGAAGGCTGAGGGGTGTGGCCTTGGGGAGACGGGTGTTCAGCCAACAGGCCTGTCAGCATCAGCTGTAACAGCACCAAGTCCCAGTTTCTAACCCCATTGCTTTCTTCTGGTGCTTTTCCTTTTTTTTTAATAGTCCAAGAGCCTGATGAGAAAGGTAAGATCTAATCCCAGATGAAGAAACAGAGCTCCAGGCAACTTAAATTACTTGCTCATTCCCGGTTGCAGCTACCAGACCTGGACCCAGGACCCAGGCCTCTCGCCTGCTCCAGGCTTCTTCAACAACCAGCTGGTCAGAAATGGCCAAAAATCCACAGTGAGGCCAAAGCAAACATGGACTGAATCACTGAATAAGTGCCCACCTAATGACTTTTTAAATAACACCTCCCTTTTGTAAAGAGCTTATGAGTTTCCAAAGCAGTTCTGTGCACATGTTTGGTTGCCACTGAGTCCATAATATGGGACTGCTGTTAGGAACATTCGAAAGATGCCCAACTACGGCCCAGAAGGACAGACTGGTCCAAAGACACTCAGGCCACTATACCGCATCCAAAAATCTTCCCAGTACACATGATGCCTCCCTTGATGACGCTGGTTTCTTTTAAAATAAAATTTTAAAATGTCAAGACTACTTAAAAAGAGATTTCTGTTGTTTTCTCAAACCAGTGGGTAACCTAATGATAGGGTAGAATTTTAATTAATCACAAATGTGACTTTAGCACAGTGCCTTCCTCCAACCCTAGCCAACAGGGACCCATCAAGAGGCCTCATGGTGTTCTCGGCCTTCCTGGTCACAGCCAATGAGACCCCTTCCCTTATTAATCAAATCCTCATGTACACACTGATGAACTGATAGAATAAAAGTGTGTTCTGAGTCAAAGAAGCCATCCTTTTCCTGCTTCAACCCTGGCTGGACGGGGAACAGAAAGAACAGCTACCTGTGGGGTCTGGCCTTTGATTTGTTTATTTTATACACTTCATGGTTTAGACAAGCCTACCAATTTGGGATTTCTTGGCTCTTCATGACTAGCTAGAATACATGAGCTCCTTGGGTCTTTAACTGGGCCAACCATTAAATAATAGCTATTTATAGCTACCACACTGACTTCTAACCAGGGAGAGGAACCTTCCTGGCCAACATACCTAAACATTGCTGAAAGCAACACGGCAAAGGCCCAGACTTGCCTTCTAATACCAAACAACCTGGGTCTCAAGGTAATTGATCACAATAATTCAAGAGCCTGGTTATACTCAAGAGAAAAATAAGCATATTACTGGTAAATAAGAAGCTTCAAAATGTCACCACGTGACCCCCCAGAGCAGTGAATACATTTCAAAGTCTTTTTACTAGGTGATTTCATAAGATCTGCACAACTCTTTGGGGCGGCGGGTGGGGGGGCGGGTAGGAAAAAGGAAATGGAAGCCTGGAGTGTACAAGTGCACCCACCACACAGCTACCTGCAAGTACAGCCTGAATCTGGGATTCCTAGAATCTGGTCCAGGGCTCTCTCATTGTGGTGAGGTACTCCATTATAAACCAGCATACCTAAGCATCATAACCATCACTGGGGAGGACAGGATGGAGGTCACCACCTCCACAGGATGTGAAGTGAATTTTTATTTTCCCTTTACTCAACCACAGTCCAAGTATATTCATACAAAGGAAGTCCTGCCATCCCACAAAGGATGAGCCAGATGATAGGTAAGCAGTCCCTGACTGCTAGGGCTTAGGCTCTTCCAAGCACACCAGGTCACCTTTCTTGTTGGAATCTAAAGCTTAAGATCAGCAAGCTTCTAGCCCAGAAGGGTGACGGATTATATCCAAGACATGATCTGGATGCTCTTGATGGCAGCCACGCCAAGGTCCTGTATTCCATGAGTTCCCGAGTGCAAAAGGAAGCCAAGCAAGACCTCAACCTGCACAGGGCAGGTGGCCTCATCCTCAATGCAACACAAGCACACCCTCCCAGCAGAACCCTCAGCAGAACCCCCAGCGGAACCTGCACATTCAGAAGAGGAGAAAGGGCAAGGGAGAGCAGGAGGGGTAAAAGGCGCAGAGAGAAAGCCACAACAGCATCATCCTTACTTTTCTGGCAGCGATTTGTAGTCCAGCAGCGATAGTTGTATTCATTGTTGATGGTAGTCTTCTCGCACAAGGGCTTCTCCTCCATTGTCCCTGGACACAGGTCCCCACATTCCTTCGGGGGTTTGTTCCCCACAATGTAGTTGTTGGATACTGCATCCAGGATCAGGGACCAGTCCACTGTGGAGAGGTAACAGAGGTCAGCGTTCTTCTCAATCCTGATGGCCCCCCGAGTAATGTTCCTCAGATTGTAAAGCCCAATATCCTTGAGGTTGGTCATCTCAAAGATGACCAGGGCGTAGTTGTAGAAGAGCTTCCAGCCGCGGATGACCGTGAGGTTGGGGAAGAGATCCCCGAGGCTCTCAAGGCCGGCCACACGGAACAGCAGCAGGTACTCGGTGATGACCGTGAGCTTGGGGAAGCGGTAGCTGCGGTAGTCCTCTGCCTTGGAGATGAGTAGGATGTGGAGGTAGCCCTCGATCACTGTACAGTTCTCCAGGCGCTTCAGCTGCTGATAGTCATTGCGGATGTCGATGCCCGGCCCACAGACTGAGGGGAGACAAGAGGGCAAGGGCAGGACATGTCTGAGTTAAAAGGAAATCATTTTTAGAACTATTTCCCAACCCACAATATGGCCAGTTTTCAGGAAACCTGTATTAGTATTATTAAAGAAATAAGACTCTGTTCTTGGCTGCAGACTAACCGTAGGTGTAGACTATTATTCATGAAGTGTCTACACTGGGCCAGATATTGTGCAACATACTCAGTGACCATGGGAGATGCCATCCCCATCCTACTGATGTGCAAACCACAGCTCAGAGCTCAAGGTCACACAGAAGCACAGAGGAGAGTCAAGGTTACATAGTTAAGACTTTATAGCTTCCAGGCTGCACACTCCCCACCCCTTCTGCACAGCACCAATGCCCAGAATCTGAACAAATAGCTCAGCAGCCAAGAAACAACAGCTTACTACTGCATCCAGCCTCAAGAAAACCATGCAATAGTCTACACTGGAGAACAGTCACTATGACCTAGAAAGTAGGGACCCACAGAAGTTCCCCACATTTCTTGCTACCATCTGACACAGACCAGGTGGCCTCGTATTCTTCCCAATAATATATGAATATAGATACTGAGGCTCCTTTAATAGAAAGACAAGGGGGATCCCTGGGTGGCTCAGCGGTTTAGTGCCTGCCTTTGGCCCAGGGCGTGATCCTGGAGACCCAGGATCAAGTCCCATGTTGGGCTCCCTACATGGAGCCTGCTTCTCCCTCTGCCTGTGTCTGTGCCTCTTTCTCTCTGTGTGTCTCTCATGAATAAATAAATAAAATTCTAAAAAAAAAAAAAAAGCAAGACAAGAATGTGTGTTTTTATGAATAAAAGAGGTATATAATCCCAACTTCAATAATAATTTATTAACCAAGAAAGCAAGCTTCTTGTAGAAAGTCTTGGTAATAGACAACAAAAAGACAGTAAAAACCACCAATATCTCAACATCCAAAGATAATCACTATTAACAGTGCCTATACCAGTGATCCTTTCTCTATAAGTAATTTAATTAAGGTAAAGGAAATCAGACAATACTTTCCCTCACTTCATACGAACATTTTGCCAAATCATTAAATGTCCTTATATGTCATCAATTTAAAGAGACAGTAATTCTAGAGTATGAGTATGTACCATGAGGTTTTTTTTTTCATTTTAATTTTTTTATTTATTCACATGAAAGAGAGCCAGCATGAGCATGGGGACGAGCAGAGGGAGATCATCTCTAGCAGACTGCACTGAGTGCAGAGCCCAATGCGGGGCTTGATCTAGAACCCTGAGATCATGACGTGAGCTGAAACCAAGAGGTGGATACTCAACCGAGCTACTCAGGCACCCCTAGTTCTTTTATATTTTTAAACCAATCCCCTATTGTTGGATATTTAGGTTATTCCAGCTTCTCACATCATAAACAACATTCCAATGAACATTCTCGGCAAATATCCAAGACTGTTTTCTTGCAATAAATCCCTAGAAGTAGAATTACTGGACCAAGGCATCTGCAGATTTCAAAAACTTTTGATAAAATAGCCTCAACACTGGAAGGTTTATTTTTAAAATATAGACACGTATACAGACACACTTACAAACCTTCAATAATACCCTTTCTTACGATTTCATAATCCCAAGCCTTCCATTAAAGCTTCTCAGAGTCAAGTTTTCTGATTGATGTAATTCATTAATTTTTGGAGCACTCAACACATAAGACACTGTAAGAGGTGCAAAGAAGCAGTGTCTACCCTCTGAAGAGGCTCATGGTGAAAGCCAGGAGCTAAGACCCATGACAAACAATGGTCATATGAAGCAGAAGGTTGGCAGTGATGTGCACAATGAAAATCCACTCTAGGGGTGCCTGGGTGGTTCAATATGTTGGCATCTGCCTTCTGCTCAGATCATGATCCCAGAGTCCTGGTATCAAGCCCTGTGTCAGGCCCTCTGCTCAGCAGGGAATCTGCTTCTCCCTCTCCCCTCTCCCTCTGCCTCTCCCTGCTGCTTGTGCTCACTCTCTTTCTCTCGTTCCCTCCCAAATAAATAAACAAAATCTTTAAAAGGAAAAACGAAAAAGAGAATACACTCTAGATGTGAATTGAGCTAAGCAGGACAGACTGGAGGTAGCCTTGGAACTTCCTGAAGAGAGAAGGTTCTTTCTATTGCAGTTCCCAGGAAAGCTCCACACATGCCTTGGCTGCTGTAAGATGGGTGGTATTTAAAACTGGATATTAAGGGGCACCTGGGTGTTTCAGTCAGTTAAGTGTCTGCCTTCAGCTCAGGTCATGATCCCGGGGTCCTGGGATCGAGCCCTAAGTTAGGCTCCCTGCTCAGCAGGGAGTCTGCGTCTCCCTCTGACCCCCCCCCTCTCGTGCACACTCTCTCTCTCTTTCTTCTCTCCCCCTCCCTCCCTCCAAGTAATAAATAAAAATCTTTAATAATAAAAAAAAAACCTGGCTATTAACATTCCAGAGGCCAGAGAAAAGGGAGAACAATATATACTCAAGAGACAGCAATGTGGATGGCCAGGAGTGTAGAGAAGAGCAGAGGAAAGGAGTTTGGTAGAGTCCAAGTCATAAAAGGTCACAGGTAGGGATGGAAACTTTCATCTCAGGAATAAGCCCCTCTTAAGACTCTTGAATGAGAGAGAAGCCCAAAAGAGGCCTTTTTTTGGAGGAACATTCTGGTGGCCAAGTGCAAGACAAACAAAATGGAATAGGAGAGGGAAAAGAGAAGAGAGGTAAGTCCAGCGGGGTTAGAGCCATAGATAAAAACTGGACAGAGAATGGCAGGCAGGGGATGGAATCCAGGGGACCAAAAGCCAAGGAAGCAGGCAAAGCTTGAAAACCTAGAATTTGAAACCTCATTTGGTCCAATTCCCTTCTTCTACTGATGAGAAAAATGAAGCCTCTATAAGCAAGAAGAGAATGGCTCTGAGAACATTCCATGCTGGACAAGGGCTATGAAGGAAGCTTTGTTTCATTTTGTTTCACCCCATGTAATGCTTTCAATAGCACCTCACACTACATAATATCCTCACCACTTTGAAGGTGAAGAAGCAGATTTAGAGAAGTCAAGCCATTCATATAAAGTGACACATCTTACATATGGCCCCTTCACAGCAAAACTTGACACAGTTTCTGAATAGTCCCAGCTCTTAGCATCCTCACCAACTGGTTACCTCCAAACCACTCCAACTAAGATTCTGCCCCAAACATGATACCGAACCACTCTTTGCAAAGCCCCTGATGACATTATCAAAGCCAGTGATCGTTCCTGTCCTCATGTGACTTAAAGTTTTTAGCCACTTGACACTGCCTCCTTTTTGAGGCCTCTCTGATTCCCACACTCACTCACCACTCTTCTTCTCCTACCCAACCTCTAAATGCTGGCCTCTGGCTTCCGCCTCCCCCTCTCTGTCCTCTCACATGGATGACTGGCTTCCTCTGCCACCCATACACTGAATGATTGTCAAATGCATATCATTGGCAGGTCCAGAGCTGCACATCCATCTGCCTACTCAACATCTCCATTTAGGTGTCTAATAACTCATTCCCTACACCCCGCAAAATCCACCTCCTGTGCTGTCCTATCTTGGTCAGTGGCACTCCCATTCTCTGAATAGCACATGTTAAAAATCAAAAGGGTCATTCCTGATTCTTCTTTCCCCTTACACTGCATACCCAATCCTCTTGGGTTTTATGCTAACTGCAATGTCAGACAAAGAGACACATACTTTATGTTCTCACTTATACCTAGAATCTAAAAAAGCCAAATGCATAGAAATGGAGTTAGAATGGTAGCTGTCAGGGGCTGGGAGGTGGGGGAAACGTAGAGGTGTTGGTCAAAGGGTAGAAACTCCTACCTCTAAGATAAGTAATATCTGGGGATCTAAGGTACAGTGTGGTGACTAGAACTGACAATGCTGTATTCTTGGAAGTCGCTAGAGGAGGAGATCTTAAATGTTATCTCCACACGCATTACATTTATGTAAGAAGATGGAGGTGTTAACTTTTTCATGGTAATCATTTTGCAATGTATACGTGTGTCTAATCATCACATTGTACACCTTAAACTGACATATATTTTTTTAAATTTTTTTATTTATTTATGATAGTCACACAGAGAGCGAGAGAGAGGCAGAGACACAGGCAGAGGGAGAAGCAGGCTCCATGCACCGGGAGCCTGACGTGGGATTCGATCCTGGGTCTCCAGGATCGCGCCCTGGGCCAAAGGCAGGCGCCAAACCGCTGCGCCACCCAGGGATCCCTAAACTGACATATATTAATGCCAATAATATCTCAGAAAAGCTGAAAAAACAGTCCTCTTGGCTCCAGCTCCCAAGCCTGTGGGAAGGTGGGATGTTCTTCCCACCAGGACGCCCCACTTCTTCAAGTCACTATTCCTTAACCACCCCACTCACTTCCATCCTCCTAGTGCACATTTGCCCTCCTCAGGCCTTCTTCTCACTCTGGAGTCTCTCCCTCTGATCTCTTCCCCTAGAACACTGGCTCCAGAGGGAGGGGGAATTATTTTCTATCTCACCCACAATGATCCCCTCACAACCTGAAGCAGTATTTGGTGTCTGGTGCACACACCATTAATTCACATGCAAAATGAATGGATTTCACCATATCTGGCTATCTCCACTGCTCCGACCCTCACCTGAGCCATTGTCATCTCCAGCCTCATCTACAGCAACACCTTCCCCATGGTCCAGCCTCTGTCCCCCAGCCCATCCCTGAGCGAGCACCACTTCACAGGGGCTCATCCCTGTTGACTTCTACTTCACCTGCTAGTATGTTCTTGCTGAGTACATGGTGGCCACCAAGCTCCTTCTCTCCTCATCCCCTGCTATCTGGGGTGCTTCCCTGTCACATGGAGGTCCCCCAATCTCGTGCTATGGCTTTCCATTCTCACATCACCCCATCAGAGCTTTGAGAGTCCTCCTCAACTGTCTCCCCCCCCCCTTAATTTCCCTGTTTTACCATATCCACAGCACTTTTCATGTGTGAAAAGTGTCAGGACATAAAAGGATGTATTTAGTTGAGCAATCACTATCTGTTGCCCTCACTGAAATTAGAGGCTCTGTATTTGTTTTCTGCCTGTCTCCCATGCCTAACATCCGGGTACACAGCAGCTTCAGTAAAGATGTGCTGCCTGACTGAGGTCCAAAATGAACCTAAAATGGAATGGAGAGAACAAGGCACCTCTCAGATATTTGCCACCAGAGTACTCCCAAAACCAAGAAATATCACCCAATGATAGCTTCAGGTCAATGACTCATTGTGGAAGTCTTTCCTACTTTTGTACTACTCATGTTTTCCTGTGCCCAGCCTAAAATGTTCTAATCATTCTATGTCATTATAAATTTAGTATATTAGTTCACTCTTAAATGATAAACACAAGTTTTTATAGAGGAGTACTTGGATGCAATCTATTATTGCATCCCAATGTGTGTTTGATTGTATCGTAAGGCGTTAGGGAACAATTTACTTGCTATCATTTCCCACAGACCAGAAAATTCAGCACCCGGTGAAAGAGCATGAAGACTCATCACCAAAGTTAGCCAAACTCTTATATTCTAAGCAAAACAGACACTTAAGGGGGCGCCTGAGTGGCTTAGTCAGTTAAACATCTGCCTTCGACTAAGGTCATGATCTCGGGCTCACTGCTCAGCGGGGAGTCTGCTTCTCCCTCTCCCTCTACCATTCCCCCCAATTTGCTGCGATTATTTGACAGCGCTCGCTTGCTCTGTCAAATAAATAAAATCTTAGGAAAAAAAAAAAAACACTAGGAAAGAATCAGCTTCACTCTGCCTCCCATTCCGCAGCCTGCATAGACCATTCAGTTAACAAGCCACGCTACAGAGCTAGAATGGACGGATTTCTCAAGCTGCCTCCACATGGCACACTTTGTTCCACATTTATAGAAGAGAAGAAAAAAAAAAGTGGGAAGAAACTAACCACTTATTCCTGAAGAGAAGACAAGCCCAAGCCACAGAGTGCAAGGCAGGACCCAGCCACCAGCTGTTTTGGATGCTGTTAGTGATACTGTCAGCCTTTAGGGTATTTTGTGATAGGAACAGAAAAAGGAAAACCCAGCTGGACCAGGAATGATAACACAGGGTTCAAAAGCCACAAGCCACAAACAGGAAAGAGAACGCACAACATGCTTCCTTGGTGCCATAAAGTAATACAAGCAGTGAAGGAGTAAATACTCCACACAGCACATGAAAGAGAGACACACCCTTGCTACTACTCACTGATGATTAAAAGGAAATTGCAAAACACTCTTTCTCCCTTTTCAAAACAACAGATATCCAAATAACTTGACTTTAGGAAAGGCACTGGAATGTGAGATCTCAGGCCGGCCCTTAAAGAATCACGGAAGCTTATGGAAATGAAGGCAAACAGGAAGCAGAGGGAAAGAACACAGTGGAAGGTAGGGACAGGGAGCCCTGGGCAGCAGGCCCGAAGCCAGTGAACAGCAACAGCAGAACCGAAACAGATGGAGGGCCTCCAATGCAGGAGCAGTGGGTATAGGAAGGGATGAGGATGGGAGGAACAAGGATGGCCTGGTACCCAAGCCAGGCCCCCTTGGCAGGAAGAAGGCAGGAAGGCAGGCAAAGGGGTAGAAATCACTTCCCCCAAAACAAAATTTTAAATAAAGTGTTTCAGTTGAAAAAACACCGCTCCCAATAAATTCCAATGTATTTTTAAAACATTAAAAGGTAGAACTTCTGCTCTAGGGATGTAAATGAATGGCACAAACAAACTACACATTTAAGAAATAAATCTGCTAATATGAGATGGGTTAATAACAGGCATTTGCCTGAGGAAAAAAACGTCCAAGAGAAAAGCTATGTATCTAAGTATGTGGAAGAGTTACAGAAGAGATTTAATATAGCTTTGGTATATACTCTATGCTAAACACAATCTTGTGTCCTAGAAAAAGAAAAATGGGGTGACTTGGGTCTGAGTCCCAAGTGCCATTTATGGGCTCCTGCCCTCAAGAGGGCACATACCCTTCTTATACCTGCAAAATGGGCTGTTCATACCTACCCTATGGAAGCTGCCCTAAAGATCAGAGAAGTGCTTTTGTGTTCCTCTGGCCAGCACTGAGCTCTAGGCAATGTTACCACATAAATTAAACATTAATCAAAAACATTCATCTGTTTTGTTGCCCCAAACTAAATATTAACAACACACAACAAAGGGGGGGAAATGAACAAATTTGTTGATGAGCCTTCTGACACCAATTCCATTAAAGATGATCGGAGGTAGTTACCTAATTAAAATGTTTTTAACTGTGATCAACTCTTCTTTAAAAAATATGGGACAGGGGATCCCTGGGTGGCACAGCGGTTTGGCGCCTGCCTTTGGCCCGGGGCGCGATCCTGGAGACCCGGGATCAAATCCCACATCAGGCTCCCGGTGCATGGAGCCTGCTTCTCCCTCTGCCTGTGTTTCTGCCTCTCTCTCTCTCTCTCTCTCTCTCTGTGACTATCATAAATAAAAAAATAAAAACAAAAAAAATTTTAAAAAAAAATATGGGACAGTCTCAGCTTACAGATGGAAATAAAAGACATTGGGAAGCATAATTAGCATCATTTTACTATAGGTCTATAGGCAGATAATGAGTAAAATGACAGTCAAACAGTTGTCACCTCTGCTTCTTGGTGGTAAAGTCCAACATAATAAAACCTTTTCTTTTTCCTCCCCCCAGGCATTGGCTCTCTCTATTCAAGTTCTTTATGTCCCTTAAAATGAATTCTTTGGAACCAATAAGTCAGTACCATAAAAACTCTGGACTCTGTGAAAGCCACACTGGTTTAAGAGGTTAGGAGAGGGTTCGTGTGTAACTAAATTTTGTTAGGGGCGAAAGCAACCACCTCTCTAGCCAGTGGCAAATTAAATGAGGTTAAAGTTTTGTTGTTGTTTTTTTTTAGATTTTATTTTTTCATTCATGAGAGACACACAGAGAGAGGCAGAGACACAGGCAAAGGCAGAAGCAGGCTCCCTGCGGAGAGCCCCATGCAAGACTCAATCCTTGGACTCCAGGATCATGTCCTGAGCTAAGGCAGACACTCAACCACTGAGCCACCCAGGCGTCCCAGGTAAAAGTTTTAATAGGTCAATGAGCAGGGCTATGGGACCACAAAGAAGGGGGCCCATGACTCCCCATCTCTGGGAAGGTCAGGAAGCCATCTCAAAGGAGGGGATCCTTGAGGATGATCTGAAAAATGAGCACGGTCTTGCCAGCAAAGGCAGGGATCAGGATGCTGGGCAGAAGGAGAGGTTCACACATGGGGTGGCTGGTGGCAGTTCTAGGAGCCCTCAGGAGTATAGCCCATGTGACAGGGAGAGAAACAAGAGCCACAACAGGGCAGAAGCTAGAAACAGACTAAGATGAGCCCTTTCAAGGTCAATTTGGTTTTGCTGGTGGAACGGCCTTCAAAATCCTGAGGTGTTTATCAGACCCACCTGGAGGGTTTGTTAACACACAGATGCGGGGACCCAAGAATTTGTGTTTCTAATAAGTGCCCAGTGATATTGACCCTGCTGGTCTGGGTACCACCTAGTGAGAACCACTGCCCTAGAAAGTAATACTCTAACCCTCCTCATATGTCACTACCTTCCCCACACACTCATATTTGCAATGTGGCATGCATAAAAGCTGTGCACTTGTATTTCTTAATTTGATCTTCACTCTATCAGAAAATCCCCCAAGCAACAGACAGAAACTGCACGAAACACAGCAAAGCAGGAGGAAAATGGGGTAGAGATGGAGTGGTCATAGCACTGTCCACCTGCAGCTGCTGAATCTGCAGCCCCTACCCCATATTGTCTCAGCACTTACTCCGTGTGCTCAGAGGAGGGGTGGTGGCATGGGTTTCTTTCCACCCACTCATCCCCAGACTGCAAGGAACCAAAAAAATCAGAAATGGGGGGGGGGGGGGGAGAAAGACAGTGTTGTGATAACAAACACTATGGATACTCCAGAGTTTATTATAGTAGAATTTTCTGTGTAAGTGTAAACAGACACAATTCATGTCATGCCTTTTTATCTTCATGTGTCAATGAGAATGTGTTTACATTGTATATGTACATTGGTATTTTACACATGCAGCAAGCAGTCCTCACAACCTGACAAATTCAGTAGCTACAGACCGCCATAAGAATGTAAGGGACTGCATTGCACAGGTGACTTTTAGAACAGAAATTAAAAATTAAGTGTATTTTTCATTGTGCAAATCATCCTTCACTGTCCCACAGAAGAACCACCTCTATCACACACATAAATATAATCTAAAAATCCATTCACACATAAGATGTAGCCCTGAAGTCTCTGCCCATGAACAAAGTATGCTACAATGTGGCAAAGAATTCACAAAGCGGGCTGAGATGTTTACATCCTGCCTCTCCAGTGAAGAAATGGAAACTTCACTGGGAAATACTTCAAAGATGGGAGGGAACATAAGCCGCAGTGTCCCCATCACATAAAGCATCTGGAACCACACAGACTGGTGCAGAATAAAGCTGTATTTGCTCAAATGGAGGAACAACACTTATTTTCCTGGGTCTTCATGAAAACAAATTTGCCTGATCTGATGGTCATTCCAAACTCCTTTCTTTTTTTAAAAAAAGATCGATTGATTGATTCACGAGAGACACACAGAAAGAGGCAGAGACATAGGCAGAGGGAGAAGCAGGCTCCAGGCAGGGAGTGAGATGCAGGACTCTATCCCAGGACCCAGATCATGCCCTAAGCTGAAGGCAGACGCTCAACTACTGAGCCACCCAGGTACCCCTCCAAACTCCCTTCTGATCTTAAAATATCAAAAGTCCAATATTCCAAGTCCCTATATTTTAAAAGCACTTCTATTCCCAGTCCCAGTGGCTGGTTGCCTTTTGGGGGGAAGAGTGTAAGGAGAGGGAGAAGCAGGCTTCCCACTGAGTACGGAGCCCAACGCGGGGCTCGATCCCAGGATCCTGAGATCATGACCTGAGCTGAAAGCAGACACTTCACTGGTGGAGCCACCCAGGCACCTGTAGAGCTGGGCTCGATCCCAGGATCCTGAGATCATGACCTGAGCTGAAAGCAGACACTTCACTGGTGGAGCCACCCAGGCACCTGTAGAGCTGGTTGCCTTTCTGATGAAGCAAAACTCATGAACTAGACTCCCTTGGTTACTCCCCCCACTACCAGCCACTCAGCACCCACAGGCCCTTTGGAAGCCTGCATCAGGTTTCACTGCCAGGCCTCCTCGGGTTGGGGGCATCTCTTCACCACCACCAGGCACACAAGTGTAGGCCAGACAGTACCCAGAACCTCCAAATGGGGAATCTGTACAGCCAGCGGATGGTGCTGTGGGGCCCTGGGTGCCGGGAGGTGAGCTATGGAGCCAGGAGGAGGCAAGCAGAGAAGCTGCAGCCTGACCTGGAAAATAGGGGCTCCTTCTGCCTTCTGTTCGCCCCTCTCCTGACTTTGGATTTTCTGCTCAGAACGAGGCTAACCTTCCAAATAAAAGTCAGCCCTGTGGCCCCCATCCTATCTCACAGGCTTTTATAGAACACGTTACATCATTCCAGTTCACATCCTCATTTCAAAAATATTTTATAATGTTCCAGTTACCTCAAGTGACCTGTACTCTTTCAATTAGCCAGTTATCTAAACAAGCTGATTATCAGTGTACAAATTCCACTCATCTGCTCCCTCTGCACTGGGCTACACTTCTTCATGGATACAGTGTTAAAGGTCAGTCTCTTGAATCCTGGAGGCTTTTTAGCTGATTTGGCAGCTTTGTCAGAGGGGAAGAGACTGCCTGCCACCTAGACTGAGGTCAGCTCCTTCGTTGCTCTGTGCCTCTGTTTCCCCACAACTTATTTATTTTAAAGATTTTACTTATATAATCATGAGAGACACACAGAGACAGAGACATGGGCAGAGGGAGAAGCAGGCTCCCCATGGGGAGCCCCCCATGCAGGACTTGATCCCATGATCTGGGATCACAACCTGAGCCAAAGGCAGATGCTAACCACTGACCTACCCAGGTAACCTTCCCCCACGATTTAGATGCAGGTTTGGGACTACATTTACCTATTCTTCCAACAAAATACCTACCATGTATCAATATGTATGCACTTTCCAGGTGCTTGGAAGTCAGCAGTGAACAAAATCAACATATTCCTGCCTTGGTGGAGCAGTCAGTCCAGATGGGCCCTAAAATCAGTGCACTCCATGTTCTCCCATGCAGACTCCCAGGCTCACCTGCAGCCACCCTAACAGAGTCAGCACCGTGGACCTGATGCACACTCAGATGCTCCCCGCTGCATGTCCAATGAGTCAACTCATACCTACTACAAAGAACCATCACACAAAACATGCCAGGGCACTGGCTCTCTGTTGCTCAGAGAGAGCTATCCTGTGACAAGCAAGGCTAACCAAAACAACACACAGCAGGAGCTGCTGATGGCAGAGGGGACAGCATGGATCTGGGGGAGGGATGGCAGGGATTTAAGCAGTGGAGAAGAAAGAGGAGGGAGAGGTCTGGAGAAAGCAGGAAGAGAAGCGAGGCATTCCAGAGGAGGGCAAAGAGAAGCCTGCAACAGGAGGCACTAAAGAAGCCGAGGGGAAGGGATGCCTGGATGGCTCAGTGGTTGAGCGTCTGCCTTCAGCTCAGGGCAAGGTCCCAGGGTCCTGGGATGGAGTCCCACACTGGGCTCCCCCCAGGGAGTCTGCTTCTCCCTCCACCTATGTCTTTGCCCCTCTCTCTCTGTCTCTCATAAATAAATGGAAAAATAAATCTTAAAAAAAAGAGAGAGAGAGAGACCCAGGGGAAAATCTCAACTGGTTGCACCACCTCAGCACTCACAAAGCAATGGAAAGACCTTGGGGGAGTCTTGAGCATGAATATTATAAATATAAGGAGTTTGAGAATGGCCATCCTGGCAGTGGTCAGGAGCCAAACAAAAATAGGATTGCACACCCATGTCCATAGCGGCATTATTTCCGGTAGCTGAAAGGAGGAAGCAACTCAAGTGTCCACTGATGAACCAATGGATACACAAAATGTGGTCTATTCATACAATGGAATATTATTCAGCCTTAAAAAGGAAGGAAATTCTGACATCTGCTACAACATGAGTGAACCTTGAAGACCTCTTGCTGAGTGAAATCAGCCAATCACAGAAGTACAAATACTGTATGAGTCCAGTACCTACAGTAGTCAAAGTCGTAGAGATGGAAAGTAGCACAGTGCCTGCTGTGTGGGGAGGGAAGGGGAGAGTCATTGTTTAATGGGTGCAGGGCTTCATTTTCTCAACATGAAGAGAGTTCTGGAGACGCGCTATACAACAGCGTCAATGTCTTAGCATGACTGTATACTTAAAAATGGTTAAAATGGTAAATTTTATGTTACGCGTATTTTTACCACACTTTTTTTGAAGTATAAGGGAAATTTTACTGCATTTTTACTGCATTTTATTCCGCCCCTCATGTGGGTCACACAAGTGTAAACGGACAGCTTAAGACAGGCTGTGCAGCCCATCTACCACCAAGGACCAAGGAGAGCCCAGTGGGAAGGAAAGCAGGCTCACCGACAGGCTGGGCATCTAGAACTATGCCACCAGGCCAGGCATGGCTGTGGGGCTGCACCCAGCATGGCCAGAGACCTTGGGGCACAAACAGAGGGCCTCAGTAAGAGTCCCACACAGACTCCCCCAGGAAAAGGGCTCCGAGCACCCGAGGCAGGTTAAGTGGTCACACAGTTGGGTGCCTGCATGCACCTCCCTAGAGAGTGAGCAGAAGCTAAAACCCCACATGCATTCACTGCCTCCACAAACTAGCCTGTGGCTGACCCTCACTATCTGATATGACTCAAGGGCAGAATTCTTCTCACTCTATTTCATCAATTTTCAAGCCTTGGGTGTTGGCAAGTTGTGTCTTATGGCCAGATCCATCTGTAGCTCCACGCAGCTCTTGCCTTGTAAGATGTGTCAGAGGAAGCATGACAAGGGGAATCACACTCCAGCCTGTCAACCCCTCCCCCTCCAACATACACAATCTCCTGCTATCCTTTAGGTCATCACTCCCACTCTTGCAAAGGCCTTTGTATCTTTCACATCTGCATTCATTATTCTGCTCTAACACCTCCAGAGAGGTATTTCTTCCATGCTATGCTTATCCAAGCATCTGGAAGCCGGTGCATCCCTGACTCCTTCACTGAGGCATGCTACAATTTTTACCAAGACCAGGTACTCTCTGCATTTGGGATTTCTCCATTTGTGCCATGTGGGCATCCATCCACCAGCCTGGATAGCAGCCCACGGAAACCACTCTCAGTGTCCTGGCAAGAGAGGGTGTCCTGTACCAGTGCCCTCCCAAACCTCCCCAAAAAGATCAAACATCCCTCACTCAATCCCACTCTATTCTAGCTAACAGCCCAATACCCAAGCAACCAGGTAGTAATATTTGCCACTGTACTCCAGCAGTATTATCAACCAAAGACAGAATAAAAGAAAGTGCTGCAGAGCAAAGCCATGGTCATAAGCCTTAATTGGATTTTTTTTCTTCTTAGCATAGGGATTTTTTTTAATTGGTAGATTGTAGGGACACGACTTTATCTATAGTGTGCCTCGTTAAAATATCATCACATCCTTGTTGAGCAACATTTGACAAGCCAGGTAAATGCGCCATTCACCCTCGGATGTGCTGATTAATGAATGGCCCAAGGAAGGTCTCCAGTGGAAGGCCACAGGGCTCTTTCTGAGTCCTATATGTTTCAACATTTTTATCAATTACTTGAACGACAGCAGAGATAAAATGTTTATCTAATTCAAGGATGCCAAGTTTCTAGGAGAGATGGCAAATACATTGGATGACAGAGTCAAGAGCTAAAAAGATCAACAGATTGGAATTGCAATTGAGAGGAAATAATGTTATTTGGACACTTGGGTGCAAAAAAAAGAAACGCACAAATGTAGGAGGTGTGAAAAAGACTCAGGAGATTTAATTGGATATAATTTCTGCATGTGATGATGGGGAGTTGTGGCTGCCAAAAAAAAAAAAAAAAAAAAGTCAGGTGGACTTAGACTGTATACTAAGGGAGACTTAGTAGGGTAAGGGACCAGAGGAGACTTCCTCAAACTGAGTTTCTGTCTCCATAGTTAAAAGAGATGAGAGACCAAATGGGAGAGCATCCATGTGACAGCCAGAAAGGAATAAGGACCAGAAATCCCTTTCATGGGGAATGGCTATAGGGTCCTACATGACCCTGATGGGGGAGGGGAACACAAAACTCAGACCAACACTGCAGTGGGTTGGTGGAGATGTGGGCTCCATATGAGAACACACAGTAGGATTACATGAAGGCAGGCAGGACTGCCTAGAGAGGTAATAAAAATTTCTGTGGCGCTCTTCTAAGCTTGATTGTATTTACTACTGATAACTCTGTAGCTGTGTCTTTCGCTTCATTTACAACTGAGAACAGAGACTAAACAACCAAATAACCCACAGGGGCCACTCTGCTATGGGGGGGAGGGGGGATGCAGAGCTGAGGCTTAAATCTTGATTTCCTCCTACCATCCTGGAGCAGAGAATTCCTCTTCAGATGCACTGCAAGGTGACAAAGATGCTACCGCCAGATGCATATGTGCGAGAACCCCTCTCCACGTACATGTTAGGCACCCCTTTAAAGGCTCTCAGGCAGACACTCAGTCAAGCCTGAAGCCCTGACTTGTCACAGGAAAACAACAAAGGAAACCTGTAAAGAACCTTACAGATATCTCCACCCACACATAAAGGGACAAGAAAGTGACTAAGGGGGTTCTCATTTTTTAACTCAAGTTCCACTGAAAAGCATATACTATTGCCATAAGCTAACTCCACTACAGAATGTCAAATTCTTCCTTTGTTGTTGTTCACAAACCACCGGGAAAAAAAACAGACAGAAAACACAATCTCACCCAACTACAAGAAATCTTTCTGTATATGCGATATTTTCCTTGGTGGATGGAGACGGAGCTCGCAAATCTGGAACACAGGATTTCAACTCCATCAGACAACTACCCCTCATTGCTCCCTGCCTTCCCATGAAATCATCAACCCACCTTTATCGCGACTCTCAAATAGTTTTCCTTCTACACCTCGCTCTTTATAACAATTCTACTTAGGTCAAACTTTCCTCCACAAGTCACAGAGAAGTCAGCCCCCCTCAACCCCAGCATACACGTTCATTTGATGATGAAATTCAGATCACACAGATGCTCTAATGTTAATAGAGCTACCAGCCAACAGAAAAAATCTCTATGTTCTTCTACAGCAATGGAGAAGCTCTTCTTTTCCTTTGCAGGTTCAGGTTGCGAAACAATGTAACTCTCAACTATATGCAAAACTTGGACAAGCAGGAGCAACTCTTACATTCAAACCACTTAGTGAGATATGAGGGACAAAATTTCCCTCCACCAGCATCTTGCATCCCCTCTCACCCAGACCTTCCATTCAAGTGGGTTCAGGGGTGCTGGGGCCAGGACCCTGCAGGCGGAGACCCCAAGGGAAGGGGGCAAAGCCATCCTGCCATTACCACTCACCTCAAGAAAGTGGCAGGTGTTTGCAAAGCCACACAGTGGTATAGCCAGGCCCCTAGAGACTGCCCAAGGCTCATTCTCATTAGTGAAGGGGTGACACGCATGCCCACTAGATAGACTGTCATAGAGAATGAATGTGCCTGGCATGACTTGGGTACCCGTGAACAAAAGAGGCAGTGGGGTCACCCCTCTGATACTCCTCTAATTCCCTTTCCCTGCACTCTTTGCACGCCAGCATGTTACTGTGTTAATCTGCTAAAAAGGCAGTAGCATGGTACATTTATGTAGACAAGAACAAGGATACATTTTAGTTTACAAAATTAAATAAAAGCATGGCAACTAAGTGCAATAGGGTAAATGCCAGTACTCCGTGCTACTGGGTAACAGATAATAGCCAGAAAGACAGTTGAAGTGGAGGAGCCCCACCACTGGAGCTTTGAGAGAGGCCACAGTTTCTCCATTTTCCCTTATCTTTAGGATAAGGCAGGGTGCAGCCTTTAAGGTTTTTACCCTAGACAGCAGGGAAGTGCAGAAAACAGATGATCATTCTACCAGGAAATAAACAAGTCCTGGGGAGGTGGAGCCAGCCCCACTTATGGGCACTCTGACAAGGCCAGTCTCTGTGGTCAGTGCACTGGGGACACCATTGCCCACGGGGCACCAGTGACCAAGTCAGCAGCATCCTCTGGGTTGTGCAGCTGGAGGCAGGGGCTGCTGGACAGCAGCCATGCTCAGAATCTGCAGACCAGCCTTCCCCAGGACCTGCCGAGGAACCACGCTCAAGGTACGTGATTCAAATGGAGTTGTTTTCAAGGGAGAAAAAAAAATCTAAACAAAAGCCTTGCATCCCCACCATAGAGCAATAAATCCTGTTCCCCCACACGCAGGTGACACCATCTGCAGGTAGGGTTAGTGCTCACCTGCCCATGGCCAACACCACCTCATGCCGTTGATGCCTTCTGCTCATTCCAGACCCAGCCTTGTGGGTCTCTCAGTCACAGCATCGCTGGGGAACAGCAGATCAAAGGGAATTGAGAAATGGGTGTTCACGTGGGATTAAGAAACAGGGTTAGAGGCAAGGGAGTGGGCTTACACATGCTCCACCTGCCCCTCCATGCTCACTATGGAAGGCAATGCCTCGACAAAAGAGACATGAGCCAAAGCCCTGGTAAAATGCAATGACCCTGGAGACTAAGGACCCTGTGGCTTGACTACGCCTGTATCCCACCCAGGCTCATGTTACGCAGCATCCCCTAGTACTCCAGAGCAAGATGTATTTCTCCCTTCCCTAACAGCCTCCACATACCATCAAGACAGCAACTCTCACCACTGTATAAAATGGAAAATTAACAACCCGGAGAGTATGTATCAAGTGCTTTCCACATTTAAAACCTATTTTTAGGTTTTAACCTATTTGGCCTATGACCAAGGAGAATATATTAGGTAGAGGTTGTGGAAAAAAATTTTTTAATGAAGGGTCTGATTCCTTGAGACTAGATCCCAAAACTTTTTTCTATTAGGGTTTAGCACTAAATAGATGTTTATCAAATGTTACTGGAGAGTCCAGTTCTTGCGCTCATCTACATTAAAGTTTCCAGGGCATCATAAACACACTTTTCGTGATTAGAGAAGTGTGAACTAAAACATTTTTAGTTTATCAGATTAACAAAAAATTGAGAATCTAATAACACCAAGCTTGAGTGGACACAAGGCAATGTATAAACAGCACATTTACAGCCATTCTGGGAAGGCAACATCATCACAAATATTGGAATTCCCAAAACCTGGGACCCAGCCACTTGCTTCTAGGGACCCATTCCCTCACACAGCTGGGGCAAACAGACAAAACGTATTCCCTAGAATCTTATTCATAAAATCAGAAACTGAGAAACAACCTAAATGCCCATTTTTCACAGAAACTACCAAGGGCTCCTACAGTGCTCAATATAGAACAGCTGAAAAGAACAGAGAGTATCAATATGCAGCTGATTTTGGGGAAAGATATTATTTATTTATTCATGAGAGACATAGAGAGAGAAGCAGAGACCTAGACAGAAAGAGAAGCAGGCTCCCTGCAAGGAGCCCTGTGTGGGACTCCATTCCCAGATCCCGGGATCATGACCTGAGCCAAAAGCAGATGCTCAATCACTGAGCCACCCAGGTGCCCTGCAGCTGATTTTTTAAAAGCCCTTTCAAGCAGAGAAACCCAGTGAACACTACATCAGCCAGGTAGTCATAGTTAACATCACTGGGGATCAGTCACGCTGACAGGGTGTTCCCTGGATGGGCTATGATAGAAAAGCACTTTATTTCCAGGGTCTTCCCACCCCAAACCCATGATCCCAGTCTAACCATAGGAAAGCCATTAAACCCAAATGAAGGGACACTCTACATACACCTGACCAGTGCTCCTCAAAACTCTCACAGCCACCAAGGATGAGGAAAGTCTGATAAACCGTAACAGACCAGAGGGTGTAACAGAGACCCAGAGACTAAATGTAATGCAGGACCCTGTCTGGGATGCTGGGAAACAGGAGAATTACTGGGCAAAACCTGGTGAGATTCAAATCAGGTATTCAATGTAGGTAATAAACAGAAATGTAGGGACATTCCCCCTAGTTGTGGCAAATATATCATGGCCATGCCAGGTGTTAGAGGGGAAGCTGTGAAGGGACACGTGGGCACTCTGTACTGTTGGGGTAGCTTTTCTGTAAATCTAAAATTATTTTAACAGAAAAGAGTTATATTAAAAGAGACAGACTCAGGACAATAGGGACTGTATTTATGTTTGTTTTTAGGGGCACTTGGATGGCTCAATCTATTAAGCATTTAGGGGCACCTGGATGGCTCAATCTATTAAGCGTCTGACTCTTGATTTCAGCTCAGGTTATGATCTAAGGTTGGTGAGATGGAGCACCACATAGGGCTCTGCAATGGGTGGGGAGTCTGCTTGGGAGTCTGTCTCCCCCTCTCCCTCTGCCCCCTCCTCAAAAAAAATACAAAATTTAAAAAAAAAACCCACAACTATCTATATTGCTCTGTGGCTACTTTCCCTCCTCACCTGCCAACCCCCTCCCCAGGTTATACAGGGGTATATATACACACACACAGGAGAAAACACCTGAGGCTACTCAATGAGCTATAAGGGGTGGCTGCCTCTGGGGGGCTGGGAGAGGATAGGTTACAGCTGCCACCTTCTATGCTGTGATGTGTCATTTTCATTTTTACATGGAGCATATATTCATGTATTACTTGTACACCCAAAGCCGTTTTAAAAACAAAGTAGATTATTCTGCTACAGGAAGATATCCAAGATACATTACATCAAAAAAAACACAAGTTGTACACTTCTGTTTTAAAGAGACTGAGGACATGACATTTTGCTATGCGTGGCAAGTATCTGCAGAGCTTACCTGTGGGAAGCAGAATGGAAGAAAGAAGAAGCTGAAGAGAGGAGGGGGCTCGGTGGGTTTGCACCTTACCTTCTGGTTATGTGTCTTACCAAAAGCATGCCTTTTTATATTATAATCATCATTAAAATGACAATAAGTGCTCTGTAGTCCATTCCTCCTGTGTTCCATCTCCTTGGCCTTAAACCACTCCCAAAGTAGCTAACAAACATTTTATCATCCTGCTTCCAGGGCCATACCACGCAAGCCCTGCCCACAGCATCCTAAGAGGGGGGTCCCATCCTCACTCACACATTAGCTGGGCCGCTGGCAACAGAATCTCTACATCCAACAGGCTCTGTAAGGCATGGATGCTGCCCTCCCCTGCAGCATCCTGGCAGAGCTACAGGAACGTAGTAACTGATACCCACAATGGCAGAAAAGTATGGCAAGATTCTAACGTGCCTTCTGAATCATTTTTAAACTAAGCAAGGTCTCCTCCAACAGTAAGGAGACTGTAATACTTTAGATTGATATTTTCTGATTAATCAAACCTATGATGAACCCCTGGTTCCCCAACTGGGATGTCTATAGGTGCCCAAAGCTGCTTCTCCTCACAAAGAACATGAGAAGCCAACAGAAAGAACTGTAAGATACCTAGAGGGAGGAAATAGCACAATGACTATGGAAAAAATCTTCTATGTTGCTCTTAAGATCAAGTGACTTAATTTCACTAACATCGATTTTTCTCAGAGTGATTTAATTTCGCCAACCCTGGCTAAGCTTCTGCTTACTTGATTTGAACCTCGGGGCAGGCCCAAGTCACCACCCACCACTCAGAGGAGGGAGAGAAGACCTGAAGGGCCAGGGAGGGGCTATCCAGATGTGGATACTGATGAATGGAAAGGTGGGGAGGGGAGCTTCTGAGATCAATCATGTTTTTTTCCAGTCCTGCATCTCTCAGAAAGTCTGATAAAAGCTGGGTCCTTTCTCCAAAGAACTATACTTAACAAAGAGTTTGCATGAAATTTCAAGAGGTCTTCTGAATTCCATCTGCAGGTCTCCTGAGTCACAGATCACTAACCAAGAACTCTTGAGCCTTATACCTTTATAATATCCATTTTACAGATGAATAAAAAAGAGCTCTAAAGAGATTCAATGGCTTTCCCCAATTTCCCAACTAGTTGGCAGCCGTATGGAAATGAAGCCATAGTCTCATGCTATGAAGCAGAGCTGTTTCTAAAAATATGCAGCACAGGGGCACCTGGGTGGCTCAGTCGGTTAAACACCTGACTCTTGATTTTGGCTCAGGTCATGATCTCAAGGTTGTGAGGTTGAGCCCTGCATTTGGGCTCTCTGCTCAGCATGGGGTCTGCCTAAGATTCTCTCTCTCTCTCCCTCACCCTCTGCCCCTCCCCCCACGCTTTCTCTCTCTCTCTCTCTCTCTCTCTCTCTCTCTAATAAATAAAATCTTTTTTAAAAAATTCACCTTAGTGCCAGCTCAACCCTCTACTCTCTGCTCTGCCACAGGCCCCTGGCTGCACTCATCTCCCCCTTGTGCCTGGGCACTCACTAACTAGCCTACTAGACTGTGAGCCCCTGGGCAGCAAGGACTACACTGCATTTGTTTTCTCTCTCCCTAGCACAGGCCTGAGGAAGAGCAGGTGCCGAAAACATCTGGCAAATGAATGACCAGTACAAAATCAGCTACTAACAGTCATTCATACACTTCTCTCCTTTCCTCTGCCAAGAACCCTCAGGTTTTAAATCTGTGTGTGCCCATGAAGTGTTCAAACACTTCATTAAAATTGGCTGAAACTTTAAAGTGCCCTCAAAAATAAGATCCCATCTCATACCCATTAGGGTGGCTACTACCAATCAACCAACAGACAAAACAGCAAATGTTGACAAGTATGTGGAGAAGCTGGAAAACCTTGTGCAATGCTGGTGGGAATGTAAAAACAGTGCAGCAATTGTAGAAAACAGTATTGTGGTTCCTCAAAAATTAAACATAGAATTACCATAGAATTAAACATAGAATTGTGATCCAGCAATTCCCCTTTTGGCTATATACCCAAACAACTGAAAGCAGGGACTCAAACAGATATTTGCACACCCATGTTTATACCAACATTATTCACAATAGCCAAACGGTGGAAGCAACCCCTGTGCCTGCTGACAAATGAATACAATACAAAGTGTCATTTTTTTTTTACCAAAAATGGAATATTATGCAGCCTTAAAAAAAGAAAGGCAGTTCTGACACCTGCGACAATGTGGATGAGCCTTGAAAACATTAAACATTATGTAAGTGAACAAGCCAGACACAAAAGGACAAATAGAGTTTGGTCCCAGTTGTATTAGGTACCTAGAGTATTCAAATTCAGAGGCTGAAGGTCGAATGGTGATTACCAAAGAGCGGGGGGCAGGAAATGGTGCAGAAATGGAGAGTCAGTGTTTGTTAAACTGGGACAGTTTCAGTTTTGCAATATTAAAAGAGTTCTGGAAATAAATGGTAGTGATGGTTACACAGAGAGTGTGAATGTATTGAACGTCTCTTAAAATGGTTACACTTAAAAATGGTTAATATGGTCAATTTTATGCATATTTTGTTATGTATATGTAAATTTTACATTATGTGCACAATTAAAATTGGGGGTTGGGGAAAAGTGCCCTCATTTGCTCCTGTCTCTGTTCTAGGCAAAGTTCAAAGTAGTTTCGGGCACTGATTGCTGCTCCACCATCCAAATAGGCTACAGCCCAAAGGCTCAGTGATGAGGCTGCATGGGGTGCAGGAAATGGAACCTGTTGCCAGCCCTGAACCAGACCCGTAACACCAGGAGCATGCTGGTCTTTTGCACGCCCTTCTCCCATCTTCAATGGCATTTAGGGGTACCACTTGGGGGCTCAGCTCTCAAAAGGCATCTCACAGAGAACTCAGGCAGGCAATCAGCAAATACATACATAGACTAAAGCAGTTAGGGCTGCCTCCAGTGGCAGGCCCAGAAGAGAGGCTATGTCTGAGCCCCTGGGAAGATGCCAAAGAGCAAAGAGCTGGAAGAGAAAGAGGGCAGCCCGGGTGGCGCAGCGGGCAGCCTCAGTGGTGCAGCAGTTTAGCACCGCCTTCAGCCCGGGGTAGGATCCTGGAGTCCTGGGATCGAGTCCCATGTCGGGCTCCTTGCATGGAGCCTGCTTCTCCCTCGGCCTGTGCCTCTCTCTGTGTGTGTCTCTCATGCATAAATAAATAAAATCTTTAAAAAAAAAAAAAAAAAGAGGAAGAAATTTCCCAGCAGGGTAGCCAGGAGAAGAAAAATGCAGGAAGCTGAGGATGCAAAGCCCCAGCAAAGCTGGTGCCCCATACTTCTGAACCCCCTGTGCCAACCAACTCAAGCTGGAAGTTAGGGTCTGTGCTCTTGTAAGCTGCAGCCTCAGTGAGGACCCATAGTGGGCAGTTCCAGGGATCTGAGGAACACAACATACCACTGCAGGGCTCTCGTTCTCACCATCCACCATGTCCATTCAGTTCCCAGAAACCACAGTGATACTGACTATGAATCCAAACACAGCATCATTCTTTTTAAAAGTCAGTAGCTCCAACTACAAAGTTAATGGAATTCTGAAATGCTAGGAACTAATCTTTGGATTTTTCAATATAGTGAAACTTGATCCTCCACTATACATTGGATGGGATGGCAAAGAAATAGATAAAATCATCTAAACTGGTTTCCTTTTAGCTTTGTAATATGATTTGGGACCATATAACTGACTTTCCTCATTATACTTGGCCTAAGATATTATTAAAATGAATTTGCAATTTCCAAATTCTGTTAACAAATGGCACCCAATTACGTGCAGAATAGCAGGGCAAAATTAAAGCTATGTAGAATCAATGCAGGGACAATCTCTGGTTTGGAGGATAAAAGGATGAAGAAGAAATGTACATGTGGAGCATATAGTATGGGGCCCAATTCCTCACGAGTTTTCCCAAATATCCTGATGCTCAGAGGGACTCCATAATTTACCCCAAATAAATCACTAAATATTAATGCTGGGTGAATTACAAGCCCAGATTTATTGAGGCCAAACCCTATGCAAGGTTTCTCAGAACACAGAGGGTCTCTCCCTGGCCACAATTCTCTTTCTACTCTCTAAACTACAGCATCCCAAAGGCCAAATTTTGCTTCCTTCAAAAAAGAAAGCTCCCTACTCTCATCTGGATAAGCTTTAGTTATGTTTGTAAAACATTCAGAAAAGGCCATAAAAAGATCTTCACTGAGGGCTGTGCTAAGTATTAAGTATTATTCAATAAGCCACAGCTTGGAGGCTGCCAGCTGACGTCTAGCTATAACCTGGAAAGAACACTTGTTGAATACATCTTTTTTTTCCTGTTCAAATTTCTAGGTACCATTTATGTTCATCTGCAACCCCCTCTCCCCCGTTTAAAAAACATAAAACAAAAAAGCAGCACTACAGTAGATACAACCAGAGTAGGTGGTACATTATGGTAAACAAGGATGACAATAAAGCATTTTTCCAGCTGTGATAAACATATTTAAGATCTATCATAGAGGCTGTTGGAGTTACAATGGAAAACGATCAAAATTACAAGTTGTTTATAGCACAGAATTTATGTCTTCAAAGCTTTTATTTTTTAGGCAGAAGTCTCACTAGGAGATCATTCCCTTACCTTTTTCTTCAAATTTGAACTTTTTTTCCTAAGTTATGACTTTCTGAGGTTGTCAACACATCCAAAGTGATTTAACAACTGGCTAAGGAATGGGCAGCACGCCGACCAAGAGTGAACAAAGCACGTGGTTCCAGCTCAGAGGCCAAGTTGGTAAAAACGCTGCTCAGGGTAGCCTCATCACCCTCAGGACTGGTCCCAAGGATCCACACCGGTGGTCACAACACTAGCATTTCATCACATCTCAGTATGTTCAATGAATAAACAGCTGTCTCCAAGTCCACAAGATCAGAAGTAAAAAAGAAGAAATGGGAATTATGTCCAGATTCCAAAATATCAAGGCCTTCGTGCCATTTCTTGGCCTCCAAAACCATTTGGTTTATACATAAAGGCTTCTTTTCCTTACTTTATGCGCAGGCACACACACACACACACACACAAAAACTTTAAACAATAAACCTTGCCATTCAACTGTGACTGATGAGATGGGCTTGTGAAATTGGCATGTCAGATGCACCTGTATAAGAGGATACCCACTTGATTGCAATTCATAACGTCCCTAACATCCTAAAAACTTCAATAGACAACAATTTCCTCCACAAATGAAACTGTTGTGTATTAAACTAAGCTGAGCTAAGATTACCTCATCCCTAGAAAACCAACAGCAGTAAACAAGTTGTAACCCAGCTGGGCAGTACCTACACGAGCACACATCCTCTCCATGGCCCAGGGGACTTGCCAGCAACCTCAATGCCTCCTGAGCAGAAACAGCCCCCCAAATCTGGGACTCTGGGGGAAAGTCAACAGAAATGGGTAACATCAGATTGTCAAAGACATGGTCTGCCAAATGAACACTTTACTTTCTGAATCTTAAAATAAACAGCCCGATCGTTTGAGGAATCACTGAGGTGCATCCTTGAAAAGGCATTTCATCTCCTTGCTAAGCTGAGCACCCAAACTAGTCAGAACTCCCCTAAGACTCTTGAAATGCCAACCTAATTCTACCTGTTTTAATGAATACCTACTGTGTGCCAGGCACTGTCAGACTCTAAGGAGACAGAAAACACATCCCCGTATAGGATCCCTAAAGCAATAAGAGGAAGAGAAAGACAAACCAGTCATCCCAATACCAAGAGGTCAGTAGAGGCTGCAGGGCATACTAGCTAGAAATACTGGTAGGTAGGGAGATCGCTGGTTGGTCCTAACATAAGGAGATGTTAACCAACTCTTGGGACAGAAGTGCTGCCCAAGAGGCTACTTTGAGTAAAATGCATAGGAAGAAAAGTTAAGTATAACCCCACTTACTCCATTTGAGACCCAAATAAGACATTAAATATAAATTTAAAAAGCAACCCAGAGAAAGATATTAGTTTCCGTGTCCCCAAGGAAAATGTAAAAATGTAGACAAGGTCTTCAAATAAAACTTCCAACATTTCTGAATCAACTATTTAAAGAAAAAGATTCCCCTTATAATGACATTTGACATTTTTCTCCATCAGGAGCAGATATGCTTCTTCAGTGTGAAGGCTGATGTTTCTGGGCCCTAAATGGAACACTAGCTCATCCAACAGAAACACCCTCAGCAAACCTATGGAAGGCATTTCTCCTGGAATGTTTCCAGTTCCTTCTGGAAAACAGCTCAGGTCACCTTTGTAGATAAAAGAGTCCTAGTATTGCGATTTGGGAGATGAAGTTTACCAAAAATATGTCAAACCAGATCACCACTGAACACTTTCTATAACCAAATGACAGTGGCAAACCCCTTGCAGGTTTCCAGATGCAGACCTGGTCACATGTCTGCCCTGGTGCTCATCCTGCCCCTCGACAAAGACTCTGGGGCTCAAGGACCTCTTTAGGGGCAGCAAACTCCTTCCTCATTACTCTCCACCCTACACAGAAAATCTCCTAGCTCAAAGGAAAGGGTACAAGGATGCCATCAAAATTCTAAATTGATTTCACGTGATGCCATAGGAATTGTGGCACTTCTCCTCCCTCATTCCACCCCTGCTGAAAAATGACAATTTCCTCATGGTCACATATACCAAAAGTCATTCAGCTGACATCAGAGAAAGACATCAGTAAATTAAAGGACTGGCTTGATATCGATCTAAATCAGGAGACACGAAGAGAATTTCAAATTAAACTGAGCCAGACTGACCTTTACCAATACACAGGGTGAGGCTCTCCACTGAGGCAAAGGGCATGTCATAGCTCCTCCAAGAATAGCCTGAGGTTGGAGCATGAAGCCCTGAGAAGACCTAAGCCATCCCTCACATGTGACATCACCCACACTGATGTTGTCTAAACTCTGCTTCCATCTCTGCAGCCAGGAACCACCTGAGGCCATCCAAGCCACTTTCTGGGATTCCCCATATATCCCATAATTATAATACTACCTCAACTTGGAGGCTTATCCAGGGGCTACCCTTTGGGATGAACCCAAACACATAAGCATCTTCCTCTCCATAAAGCCTCTAAAGTCCATGCAACATCCATGGCACAGATGGCAATCCATGAAAACCTCCCTGTAACTACAGTACCGGATGGTGGATAAGAGTCATGGGTAGAGAGGCAAAAAGTAAAGAATCAGGTGTGTATCAGGTGCCAGGTAGGTAGATGAAATAACTACGGTACAGACAGCAGAGACTCAGCAGCTGCCCTTGAGGAGCTCCCGATCTATCAGCAAAGCAGGTGGGTAAAAAGACAGAATCCTAACATAAGCAAAGTGCCATTAAAGCGCAAAGAAGGAAGTAATTAATTCTGGCTCTTTGGGGAAAGGGCGGAGGGAAGCACAAAACAAAGCATGTCCTGGCAGGTCTAATCAAGAATAAAAGGGAAAAGCAACTTAAAATAGAAACAAGGAAAGAAATAGGTAAGGAAACAAATGTATGAGGAAGTAACACCATCAAGAAAACTACAGATAACTGAGCTATAATCTCAATGTGATGAAACGGATTTTGTTGGAAATGTTTAACTTCCGAAAATTGACTCAAAAAACCAGAAACCTGAGAAACGCCAATACCCATGGAAGAATTTTTTAAAGTTCTCACGGAACTACCCATTTTTAAAAGCGTCAGCCTCCAACTGTTTAGCAAGTGAGCTCTTTCAAACCTTCAAAGACAGTGTATTGCCACACTATATAAACTGTTAGAGAAGAAAGTTAAAAGTCATTAATTCACTTGACAAAGCTAACAAAAACCTGATAGCAAAATCAGGAAAAGATAGTATATATAAAGAGAACCGTAAAATTATCTCACTTAAATTTAGAGATGAAAAATTCTAAATGTAATGTTAGCAAACCAAATTTAATTAGGAATCTAAATAGTCGCCCACAACTACCAAAAATGATCTATCCCAGGAATTGAGGAATTACTAACAGGTAATCTGTTTCCATATCACAAGACTAAGTATAACACCAACATCTGAATCTAAATGGATGCTAAAATGACATCTGATGACGTGCAACACCCGTCCTTAATAAGTCATCCATACAAATCAGATGGGTAATTCTTCAGCATGATGAAACCCTGCCTTAAACCAAAAGAGATCATACATACTGGGAAGTATCGGAGGTATTACCATTAATATAAGCGAAAAAAGACAAATGTGCCCATAGTCAGCATTTAGTACTATTCTGGATATACCAGCCAAAACAATAAGACTCTGCAGTCAATGCTGCTTGGCTGACCCAAACTCCATGGCAGGTCCACTAGCCACCTCCCACCTTCTAATTAGGGGCACCCAGGTGACTCAGTTCTGGCCGTGAGAGGGAGGAGCAGTTGGCTGAGCAGGGCTTGCTGATACATGATTTTGGCCCTTTGCCCTTTGCCTTTGACCTTCCTCTTTCTTCCTGCCTGAAACACAGATGTGATGCATGGAGGCACAGGGGCCATCTTGTGACATGAAGACAAAAGCCACGTGGATGGAGGGATAAACAGAAGCCAGGAATATTGTCCTCCATGCTCTCTTTGAGCACACTACAGTGGCCACAGATTGCTTCCTTCTAAAGTTCCCAAACTAGAGAAAAATAAGTCCCGCCCTGACTACTTAAATTTTTATTAGGCAGGTTTCCTGTTATTTGCAGCCATTTTTATTCCTAAAGGATACATATCTGAAACAGAGTTAAGAAATATAAATACTGGGAAAATGGAAGCAAAATTATCCTTGTTGGTTATCAGCCATTCTGTGCATCGAAAAACCAAGAGAATCAACTAATAAAAGCAATCAATGAATTGGGTAGATATAAGATAAATATACGAAATATCAAAGATTTCTTCAAACACAAGCATTAGTCAGTTGAAAGATACAATGGTGAATAACGATTCCTTCCACATTAGCAACAATTGTTAATTACCTAGCAATAACCCAAAAGGAAAAGTTAGAAGTCCTTTACGACCTTTTGTAATTTAATTGTATAAATATAAATGAGTAAATGGAGAGCCATGAAATGTCCTTGAATGAGAAGTCCAAATATTTGGAAATGTTATTTTCTCCAAACTGATTTATTATCAATCACAACCAAAATCTAATGGATTTCTCTTTTCTTAGGAGGCTGGTGAAGATGATGCTTGCAAAAACAAAGCAACATACACACATACATTTCATCTGTAAGAAAGCATCTTCAAAAATTTTTAAGTGGGTGAAGATTCTTCCTAGAAGACATTATTATGTGTAATGAAGCTATCATGTGTAAGATGATCACAACCAGCACACAGATTAGTGAGAAAAGACAGCTTTTATTTATTTTTTTTTTATTTTTTTTTTTAAAAGACAGCTTTTAAATAGATCTCATAACGTAAATATACTAGTCCAATGAGGAAAAAACAAAACACATCATGTTGGGAAAACTGAATAATCAACAGGGGGATGTACCAAGCTTTATTTAAAAACATTTCCTTAAAAAAAAAAAAAAAAAAAAAAAAAAAAAAAAATTTCCTAGAAGCACTGAACAATTAAAAGAAAAAAAAAAAAAAATGAAACCAGAATAGGCATGATTACATTTGACTGACTTTGATATGAATGTGAACTTTCTCAACAAAAGGATTAAAGACCATAATGAAGAGGCTGCTATTCCATATTAAAATAAAACACTGGAGGGATCCCTGGGTGGCGCAGCGGTTTGGCGCCTGCCTTTGGCCCAGGGTGCGATCCTGGAGACCCGGGATCGAATCCCACATCAGGCTCCCGGTGCATGGAGCCTGCTTCTCCCTCCGCCTGTGTCTCTGCCTCTCTCTCTCTCTCTGTGACTATCATAAATAAATAAAAAATTTAAAAAAAAATTTTAAAAAAAAATAAAATAAATAAATAAATAAATAAATAAATAAATAAAATAAAACAAAACACTGGGCATCTCAACAAGTAAACAAATAGCAAACCAGGGGAAGTATCTGCTATAGAGAGCAAGGGGAAAACATCTTTATAACAGAAGCATCTACACAAATCTAGAAAAACGCATTGATAATTAACCCAAGCAAAAAAATGGAGGAAAAATATGAAGATCCCATCAATAATTTTTTAAAAAGGAAATTAAAACAGTGAGATAAAAAATTTTAAATGCTAAAATTGCAAGGCTCAATTTAGCATCAACACTGGTGAAGAGTATGGGCGGCAGGCATTCCTGCCAGGAGCTTAAAACTAGAGTTTTCTGGAAAGCGATTTGGCAATATTTACCTAGGATCGAAAATGTGCACACTTTAAAAATTCCTAGTATTCCATACTTCCAACTTTTAAGAAGTTAGCCCAAAGAAATAGAGTAGCACATCAGCAACAGTACACATGATTTTATCACATTATATTTAATGGCAAAAAAAAAAAAAGTAAAAATGCTTAAACTTAGCAATTATATAATTTTAGCCATTTCATTAAAAATCATATTCCAGATGATAAAAATATAATGTAACAGACCAAAAAAAAATTACAATGTGATGCTAAGTGGGGAAAATGAAGATAAAAAACTGTGTATGTAGTGTAATATCCATCTTATTTTTAAAAATATATAGATAGGGATTCCTGGGTGGCTCGGGGGTCAAGTTTCTGCCTTCAGCCCAGGTCATGATCCTGGAGACCCAGGATCAAATCCCACGTCAGGCTCACTGCATGGAGCCTGCTTCTCCCTCTGCCTATGTCTCTGCCTCTCTCTCTCTCTCTCTCTCTCTCTCTCTCATGAATAAATAAAATCTTTAAAAAAAATAAAATAAAATAAAAAAATAAAAATATATAGATATACATATAAGTTTAGGGCAGAAAAAGACTTCAGGAAATTACAACAAAATATTAACAATAGTTACCTCTACACTGATTGACTAAAGATATTTATTTTTCTTTTTTACCTAATGATAGTTTCAGATTTTCCCCTAATAATTATGTATTACTACTATAATTTGAAGAAAGCAATAAATGCAATAATTATAGGTAAGGTGGCAGGCAAACTTGTCCCTAATTAAAGGCTCATTGTTCATCAAAGTAGCAGGTTATCCCTGAACAGGTCAAATATGTGAAATGGTTAAATTGCCTTATGGACACATGATTGTTGAATCAAATTCTCAGAACTATCCAAATTCTCAGAACTATCCAAACTCTTTCTTATAGGATCCATAATATACAAGAGGCAATAAGTTCTCCTGGGAGTGTAGTAACTGGAAGAAGGCAAGAAAGAATTGCTTGGATTGGAATCTTGACCATGATCTTAGAACTCTCTGGACTTTCATTTACATAAAACCTGCTATGTGCCATGTGCCATGGACCCACATGAACACAGTTCTTGCTTTCATGGGATTTACAGGTTTCTTTTCCAAAATTTTACGTTTAAGGCAAACATAACCTTTGTTTTGCCCTTTGGCATGTGTATGATTTGATAAATTCTGTTCCAATACAGGAACTGCATTCATTTTGCAGCAATTATTTTAAAGCAGTTCTAAAATCCACTCTCCCCAAAAGGTGAGAATTTACATTATTTTTAAACATATAGATTTGCTAGAATCTATCAAAAGCATTAATATTTTGACCCTTCAGAGATCACTGACTCATTCTGCCAATTAAACCTGTCCACGTCCTCAAGATAGGCTTCACTAGAAAAGAGAAACGTGCTCCACAGTTTTTACAAATACTTTTGGAGAAACTGCAACCACAATAGGAAGTTCACTGCATGAGGAGCTCACTAACTTTCAGAGAGAAGAAGATGGTGGCTTCAAACACACAAAATTTAAAACCTATCAGCAGAGCCCAGTGCAAAGGGGGCGCTTATCAGGAATATGCACATCACTTATTTCACAGAATGAGCAGTAATTTCAAAAAGTAGTTGCCTGTTTGCTAATTCAGAGCACCTTACTCCCAAGAGCTCTTCACCATCAGCAGGAATTGGAAAGATTTCTTGAACAGCCCAAGGTAAGGCAGGAGGGTTTATCTGTGATTGTAGAGCATGAATCCCGCCTGGAGGAATCCAGTGGTCATCATCTATTTTGTTACAAACACAGGTGTTTCCAAAGACGATGTGTAAGGTCTTTCCAGAAAGAAAAAAAAAAAAAGGAGGAGAAGAAAAGAAAAGAAAAAGAAAGAAAAGAAAAAGAAAAAGAAAAGGAAAGGAAAAGAAAAAACCTAAAAAGTTACACCCACAGATTTGAGGGTTTTCCCCCAATTTTTACTGTTAAGAGAACAAAAAAAAAAAAAAAACTATAGCTAAGAGACCTGTTGTTCCCTCACCAGACAGGCGCAGTTAAGACAAAACAAAAAGATAGGTCTCCTATCTATAACCTCTAGAAAGAGTGTCCCAGAAGACTGGTGCTCCATCAGTGTATCAATTAACCATATTGTGTAAACCATGTGTGCTCCAAATGGACCCAATAAGAACTCCTGACAAGGTAAGCCATAGCACTTTAATGCACCCCTAGCTGACAACACAGCCCAGCATCTCAAAGAACAATTACTGGGCCATACAATGGAAGCCGTACATTAGGACTTCCACCCAGAAATATTTATGTTAATCCTCATGAAGTCTCAGACTAAGTATCACTAGATATCCTGCTTCAGCTTTTTAGGCACCTGGATTTGTGGGCTACAGTGGTAGGGGCAGTGTGGTAGAAATCTCTTCACCAGAGATTAAATGATTCTGGGACCAGAATTAGACTCCATCAGGACCACGTTAGCCAAAACATCATCCCTTAAAGCTGAAAGGTTTTTGTATTTCTGAAAATGTTATGAATTTGATGACAAATTTATCAAAGGAGGAATAAAAGAACATAAAAGCATTTGGACTTGAGACACTTTTGCTGATCTACACATTTATTTAATGAAAAGGGTTTGTTGTGAAAACCTGAAGTCTTACATTCCATCATTTTCTTGATTACTTTAGATTTTTCTCCCTTGTTGCAGGAATCCTAAATAGTCCCACTTCTATATTCACAAAGTGTAATTTGTACCTGAGTATGTTTTTAAAAAATAAATAAACAGTAACATGAAGGAAACAACTGGCATTGTTGAAAACATGCATTTGCCCTGGCTAACTCACTGTTAAATGGATTACATTCTTATACACACCATAAGGCTAAGAGGGAACCTAAAATTTAGCCTGTGCACTTACATCTGTGCTGATTAAACTGAAGTTCTTTTAACTTATCGCCTTCATATAGATACAGCCTATCCAAACAAAAGATCTCAAGAATTCTTTTGAAAGAGCTCAAACAAGAGCCTAAACTTGCAAAGCTATTTTTCAGAGCTCAATAGTACAACAACAGGAAGTAGAACTTCTGGGATGGGGATTTTGCTATTTATTTTTTCTTTCAATGGCTGCTTTTAGCTGAGAGAGAGAGACAGAAAAAAAAAGAGAGAGAGAGAGAGAGAGAAGTCTACAGGCATTACAAATCCTGGAAGCTATGAATCAGGAAGTGGGAACTGGTTGATGCTAAAATGGCCAGCCTGAAAATCCTGGCTCTTTTATGTAGTCAAGTCTCCAAGGCCAGGAATTTCAGAAATCTTAGGCATTTTGCATTATTTTCTGAATCTTAAAAGAGCTGAGACTTGAGAGAGAAAGGCCAGAGAAAATTAACCAGTAAGCAAGCCCCTAGCCTCTGGCTTCATGCCCCAACCACCACGCATACCTTGCCCCCATAATTAAAGGCTCAGTGGGAACTCACTGTCTATAAATGGGGTTTTGTTTAAGATGCTGCTAAGGGCTGGGGGGGGGGTGTTGGTGAGAGGCTCATGGTTTTGCACAGACAGAGCCTGCCCCATACTTCAGCCTCCTCCTTTCTGCCCCGTGTTGAAACTTCAGAAGCCTCAGGACTCTAAATAGTTCCCATCTCAAAACAGTCACCAGCTGATTAAAAATAACGGTCCCTTTCCTTTTGGAGAGAGACACTACCTGGATAGATCCTGCTAAAAATCTGGGTAAAATCTAAAGGTCCATGGAACAAAACTACAGGAATGCTCTCAGCCCTGCAGATGTGAAGGGATGCTGCTCTCATTTTAGATCACCTGTTTCAAATGAAGCTCTAGGAACAGCATGAGCTCACTTTCTACAAAGACTGCATTTGCATCAACCTGAGACACCCAACAAATGTCTGCACAGGAGTTTATTATGCTGATCAAGGGAAAAGCAAGCACTGTCATCCTTCTTCCAAAAGTAATAACTCAATCAGAAACTTATTCCTGTTCCAAAGTCTTAGCAATCTGAACACCAGAAAGCTACCAGGGCTTGTAAAATAGTCCCAATTATTTTTCTATAGAAATCAAACATACCACCTCTACTAGATTATATTAGATGACAGGTTTTTAAAAATGTTTATCTAGATGGAAAGCGAAGGAAAAAAAAGAAGGAAATAAAGTCATTTCTACTTGCTCCTGTCAGATATGATAATTTGGGAAGGCTTTTTCTCCCCAGCATCCCAATAAATGTGCCATAACCAAACTCGAAAATACAAACTGGAGTGGAATGAGGACTTGCACGGATTACACTAGGAAGGAGCCACAGAGGACCCCCAGACTAGCCCTCTCTCATGTTCTCCACTAGATATTCACCACAATCTCCCTGAAAAGGCCCTGGGTTATTTCACAAAGACCACCAGCCTCCAGTTTATAAAATTTTAATTTAGTATAAATAAGAGAGCTAGTCTTTAATAAATTCTTTTTGCTCTCAGAAAAATACTAAAGATTCCCAAAACCATTCCCAATTTGCTGCCAGCCCCACCCCACCCCTACTACTACCTCGATAAATCTTCCTCTCCCATCTTTTTCTTCAAGCCCCACTCCACAGTGTGAAAGTCCTGACCTCAGCCCACCCCCCACAGGTAGTAAAATACTTCGGGTCCTCCAAGTACCTCTTCCATAAAGCTTCCAGGATCTCTCTGGACATTACAATCTCTTCCTCAACTTCCACAGCCCTTCCCGAGCCTGCTCATTCTGTTCTCACTCATAAGAAGGTCATCATCCCAGCAGGTATGCACTCCTTACCTTCTCAACTACACCACAAAGTCTTTTTAGGGCAGGGGCTGCACTTTAGACACCTGTCTACTTCCAGCAGGTCTCTGAATATCCAGACACTCCAACCTCTCTTCAGCTCCTACTAAACCAGATTCTCTCTACCTAGTTCAGCTCAGCCTCCCTTGGGTCCCTGTTATGCCTTCCTCTACCTTGTCTGCTCTGCAGTAAAAGCAACACTAAATCCTTCTACTCTCTTGCTCACAGCAGCCAAATCCAAATGGTATCATCAGCCCATGTTCTCAGGGCACCCCATATCAGTGGACCTGGGCCATCACCCCTGCCAGGAGACAGAGCTCCCCTCCATGCCCAGTGCAGCTTCCTGACCAGGCCACCAACCTCCAAGGCCACACTCAGGATGCAAAGCTGGGATCCCTGGGTGGCTACACTGCCTGGGCAGGCATCCTGCCATTTGCACACCTGTGTGTGGAATGAGGACTTGGCAAGGCTGCTGAGCCAACTAAGGAAAGGTGGGAGTGAGTGCCTCCCCACTGCCTCAGGGAAGTCGAGGTGGAATTCATAGAGCCAAGAAAAGAGGGGTCCCAGAGTTCCTGCTGCTATGATGCTGTCATCACACTCCAACCACACATCTAGCCCTCAAACTCGCTGCCTATCAGCTGCAAAGAATCCACAGAAGCAGCCATGCATACAGGACCCTCAGGACAACCTCCTGAGCCAGACTAGGAAAAGGTGCAAATTCAGAGCCCAAGGCGAAAGAAAGAAAAAGAACGAAAGAAAGAAAGAGGATCAAGAATTCCTCACATTCACAGAATATTCAAACGATAGTGGGGGTGAAGTTCAGGGCGGAAAGAGGAGGGGATTACTTCATGGGGGCTTATAACCCCTTCATCTGATCACACCCTGTTTGATGGCAAAGGTGGTTCCAGAAGGCACATTAAGTGCTCCTTGCTGGTTCTAGGTCGGTCGGCAGGGAAAAGAGACTAACATGCTCCCAAGGAAGCCCAGCCTGTTGATAGCAACCGACAGGCTGGGATCCTCACGGGCAGAAGCCTTAAGACTGTCTTTATCCGTCTCTAAACTGCTTGCAGGATTAACAGGAAGGCTTGATCGATACTGATTTTACCATCATGGGAGTGACTCACCATTAAATCCTACCCAGCTTAAAACTCAGCTGTGAACAGAAACAAAACAACATAATAGCAGGGTCTGATTTAAAATAGCAAGTATGACTTGTAAACAGTTAATGCTTATAAACAATGAACAATCACCTCCGCAGCCTTCTGGATGTGCTGAGACTTGGAAGCACCACCAAGCGCTCTGAAGTGGGCTGCAGTCCTCCACAGACCCCACCTCCCACCCCGCCCTACCGCCCCCCAACCCCCAATGCTGGAGTCAGGTTTACAAAACAGACCCTGGGGAAGTAGAGCTGAACGCCTTTGAACTGGATTCCATACATCCAATAGGTGTGTGCTCACCAAGGAACTGAGCTTTCAAACACTCAAAGTTCAGCTGTTCCGGAGTATAATTCTCCTCTATATAGCTACTGCAGAGTTTAAAAGCGGCAACTTCTTTGTCCAAAAGTGGGGGAAATGGGGTCATTTCCTGTGAGATTTCCCAGTAATTGTATTCCTCTCAAGCACTACTCACTTTCAGGAAAGCAACGGGCCACACAGAAGACAAACTATACATTTCAAGCATTTGACCAGAGTATCAGAAGGGTGAATATGCTGAGGGCCATTTTGAAAATGTGTACTTTCAGGTACTGGACTCCACTGAATTTTTTTCTAAATTGATCGGTAAACAACCCTCAAAATGGGCCCAAAATCTGTATACAAACAGTCCTGATCTTGAGAAGCCTGAACTATTGCTCATTCATCTGCATTTATGCTGAAGCCCTGAACACCCCAATGGGATTGGAAATAGAAGGTGGGAGCCTTGGTGAGGTGACCAGGCATAGATGAGGTCATAAGGATGGGCCCCAAGGATGGGGTGAGTGTCCTTAGAAGAAGAGGAAGAGACCAGAACGGTCTATCCCCCTCCCCCTCTACCACATGAGGGTACAACAAAATGGCCATCTGTAAGGAAGTGGGCCCTCGTCAGACACTGGATCTGCCAGTACCCTGCTCCTGGACTTCCTGCCTCCAGAACTGTGAGAAATAAATGTCTGTTGTTTAAGCCATCCATCTATGGTAATTTATTAGAGCAGCCCGAGCTGACACAGGCATCCCCACTCACAGCTCCATGTGAGCTTGTCACCAGCCTGGGGAAAAGGCACACATGCCACCCCCCTCTTGTCAGGGGACCACACCGCCCACTCAGGGAAAGATGGGTCACTCAGGCTTCTGAGGCTTCCTTCCGAGATGCAGGGGAAAATGCCAGGCCAACTTCCAGACCCAGATGAGCCACGGCAGTCAGCCTCCTCCCTCCCACAGAGCCCAGAACAAGGGGCTGCTACTCTCAGTGGGGTTGAAGAAAATTCTTGCAGCCAAATGGGCTCAGCTATGTCCCAGTCTCACTGGAATGGAGTAGATCCAGGCCTGAGCCATGATTCCTGGTTAACTAGAGGGTGACAACTCAGTAAAAAGAACCAGACACTCTTGGGGTGAAATAATGGACAAGTAGACATGGCCTTCGACATGCACCACATGTCCTGTGCCGTACAGCAACATGCCCCCTGGAGCCTCAGTTTCTCCTTATGTAAAGTGAAGACTCTGGCTCTTCTGTTCTTTTGAGATGCTCCCATTTTTTGCCTCCAGAGGTCAATCCCTTTCCTTCTAGGCTCCCTCTGTCATGGGGGAGTCTGTGAGCAATTAAAAAAAAAAAATATTTGAACTGTCAAAACAAATGAAAAACTTCCAGTATAATCAGTGAGGGGACCAAATATCTAAACAAATCTCTCTTCTGGAAAAATAAGGAAATGAAAAGCAATTACACGTCACATGGCTGATTAGTAATAAATTTCATTTGTGACTAGACGGCATGAAAGTCTGACTCCTGACTTACTTTCCCTGAGAAGAAAACATTATCTGCGATACTCTCTTATTGTGGAAAACAAACCCATCTCCAGTGACTCAGCCCAAATCAACGTTTTTGGTGAGGCCTCCCCTGACCTCACATGTCCTCTACTGTGCTCCCATAATACGTGCAAAACCCCTGGCTTGCCTCCTCCCCCATGGCCACCCTGGGCAGGAGTTGGGTCTTCTCAAATCTGTCCCCCACCTCCCCACTGTCTCACGTGGTATATGCTCGCAATTGAATCAATCAAGAAATAAGGTGTTCTTTCTATTGTAAAATAAAGGCAACACAAAATTTACTATTTTGGCCATTTTTAAGTGCATGATTCAGTGTCCAGAAAGACATTCACACTGTTGCACAATTACCACCACCACCACCAAACTCTTCATCCTACAAAACTTAAAACTCTAAATCCATTAGAAACTAAGTTCCCCTTTGCCTCTCCCCTTGGCCCCTGGCAACTGCCATTCTACTTTGTCTCTACAAATCTGACAACTCTAGTTACCTCATATAAGCGGAATGATACATATTTGGTTTTTCGTGTCTAGCTTTTTTCACTTAGCCTAATGTCCCCAGGGTTCATCCATGTTGTGGCCTGTGTCTGAATCTCCTTGTCAAGGCTGCATAATATTCCATTGCGTGTATATGTCACATTTTGTTTAACCATTCAACAACTGATGGACGCTCAGGTTGCTTCCACCTTTTGGCCACTGCAAATTTATTATGAGCTGCTGTGAACACGGGTATGCAAAAATCTGTTCAGTTCCAGGCTTTCAATTCTTTGAGGTTTATACAAAAGTAAGGTTGCTGGATAAGAATGTAGTTCTACATTTAATTTTTTGAGGAACTGCCATACTGTTTTTCCACTGTGACTACAGCATTTACATTCCTAGCAGCAATGCACCAAGGTTCCAATTTCTTTACATCCTTGCCAACACTTGTTATTTTCAATTTTTTTTTGATAATCACCATCCTAATGGGTGTGAAGTGGCTCTGATTTGCATTTCCCTAATGACGAGTATTGTGAGCATCTTTTCATGTCCTTATAAGAAATACGTCTTAAACCAAAGGAATGAACTCCTTCTCCTTCTCAGAGAGCTTTTTCTCACAAAAGAAAAGCACCATCACTTCCTTTGAGTTTACTAAGTTGATTAAGTGGTTCCAATTCAAAATACATTTCCCTTGGAAACACCACCATAGGGGATGGTCCCCTAGCAAGACCACCCAAGCCCACCTCCTGAAAGAAGACTAAGCCTGAATCCCAATCCTGGGAAGTAAAAACCCTATACAACCAAAGATTGCAGACCAAGAGGACAATTCCTCCTCACTGTCCCAGAGGAAGGCTCACCAGCAAACATTTACTAACCAGGTGCCACTTCTTTCCTTTTTTTTTTTTTTTTTTTTTTTTTCTCCAGAGAGAGAGAGACCGTGAATAAGTAGGAGGCGGGACAGAGGGGGAGAGAGAATCTTAAGCAGACTCCACAGCCAGGATAGAGCCCAATACAGGGCTTGATCTCGTGGTTCTGAGATCATGCCTGACCTGAAATCAAGAATCAGACATCCAACCAACCAAGCCATACAGGCACCCCACCAGGTGCCATTTCTGCAGCTGGCTTCCCATTGCCTGACTAAAGCCTTCTCTGGCAGTCCCAGGCCCCAGACTCTCAGGACTACCACATCTGCAAGTAGCCCTCAAACAATAAGGGGCATAGATTCTCAATTTTCCCTACTTCCAAACTGAAATATTTTAATTAGTTTTTCTAGATATATATCGTGCTTTTTGAACCTTATGTCCTAAATTTAGCCTGGGGATAGCACTCTCAGCACCAACTACTCATGTCCTTGACCAGGCAGATCTTGTTCTTCCCTAGAAGGCCACATGATACCTCATCACCTGGCTCTCCCTGAGGGAGGAAGAGTGCTGCGAAGTACGCTGTTCATACTACCATGTGAATGACTCATCTCTGTCATTTGGCCTGACTTATGGACTTTTGGGGGGGGATCCAAATAATCCCTCTCCTGGCAGAGAATGTTTTGTGCCCTTCCACAGAGGCAGAAGGGTATCAGGAAGAGAGAGAAACCCAAAGGAGAGAGGTGCATTTTTATCCCCAGAGACAGAGAGGCTGGACAGAGCACTTCTGAAATGCCTCTAGGTAAAACGAAGCTTGAGAATTTTTTTTTTTTTAAGATTTTGTTTGTTTATTCATGAGAAACACAGAAAGAGAGAGAGAGTGTGTGTGTCAGAGACACAGGCAGAGGGAGAAGCAGGCTCCATGCAGGGAGCCCGATGTGGGACTCGATCCCAGGACTCCGGGATCACACCCTGAGCCAAAGGCAGACTCTCAATTCCTGTGCCACCCAGGGATAAGCTCAAGAATATTAACGTGAAGGTCAAAAAAGACAAATGTGGAAAGAGTGAAACACAGGAATCATACACAACCAGGAAGGCACTGATTTAAATAAACAACCTCTAATGTGTAGATCCTCCAACCTTAAGGACAGTAACAGTCAATCCCTAATGCTCATGGCAGACACTCTGTTCTAAGGGATTTATGAGTATTCATTCATGAACACTCGTAACCATCCTCTGAGAGGAATGTCCTTCATCTCCCATTTCACAGATGACAGAGCTGGGGCAGACAGAGTAAATCAGGTGTCCCAGGCACAGCACAGCTGTAGACTTCTTGTTTTGAGAGGTCCCAGGCTCTAATTCAAATCTTGAAATGGAACCTAGACCATCAGGCACAACTGGGGGGGAAAGCACCCAGCATATGGAAGAAGGTCTACTTTCCAAATGAAGAAAACACAGACCCTGTTGAGATACTTAGGCTCTACTTACTCAAACAGTAGAAGATGATTAAAAATTCAGAATTCACTATCCTGATAGCAGAAGAAATACAGAAATCCCCTAGGGCCACATGATGTCACCTTCCCAGGAAACCTCCTGCATTACTGTGTTTTGTAATGTTATTTGTCTAGTGAAAACAGTTCCAGTCATAGAACAGGCAGCACGAATCTACTAGCACCAATCGCAGGTTAAGGACTGATGATTGTTTCTCATCAAGAACTATGCCATGTGCCCAGTAGGACTTAAAAATATAAATCAACAGGAGTTAAAAAACACCAGCAGCAAAGCCCAGACCTGGACGCAAAGTTGGCATCCTCTTTCAAACAAATCATTTCTCATTCCTCTCAGCCTGTGCGGTGAGGGTTGGAAATAGCCTGCAAGGTCTGCCAGTACTGCCAGGGGGGTGGGGGTGGGCAGGTCAGGGGCCCCTCTCTGGCCATCCCAACCACAGGAAGCCAAGGCCAGATCCAAGTGAGGTCCACCCGATCCAGCTCAGGTGGAAACAAGGGTCATCTTTCACCTGGCCTCCCTAGAAAGTTAAAAAGCAGGTGCCCTGGTGATTGATTGGAGAGTGCCCCCTGGAAAGGTTTCACTTTGAGAGTCAATGTGGAGGCTGCATTATGACCACAGTTTGTTATTTATTTATAAGACTTTACTTATTCACGAGAGACACACAGAGAGAGGCAGAGACATAGGCAGGAGGAGAAGTAGGCTCCCTGTGGGGGAGCCTGATGCGGGACTTGATCCCAGGACCCCGGGATCACGACCTGAGCCGGTACCCGTTGGGCCCCTGGTGAAGGTAAGGGCTCCTCCACGGGAGTTTTTCTGCAGGCCAGGGCAGCAGTTTCCAAAGGTCTCTGCTGTGTCAACTACCTCATTGGAGACTGATCCTCCTGCGTCTCCGTCATCTACACCTTCCCTGGTACCCCAACCCTGACCCAGGCAAGAGGCCAGAGCAGCCTCCCCAGCACCCTTCTACCAGTCAGCTCCAGGGTTCAAAGAGCTTCAGAGCTCCCCACTCCCTACCCATTGTTGAGTCCCTTCATGGGTCCACTGGTGTTAAGGCCCAGGCCCAGTGAGTACTGCCACCCCCTCAGCCAACCACCAAGGGCCCTGCTCACCTGGAGTGCTACCCCCTGGAACCCTGAGTCAGACTCCCTGATGCTTCTCAAATCCCCCTACAGCTCACACACATCTCTGCAGCCTTAGTCAGTGTCCATTATTAAGCACTGAACACACATGCCTGGGACCATTCACCAGAATCTGACTCTCCCCAACTGGAGAGTAAGCCTCCTGAGAGCAGGGTGAGAGCAGTACACATGTTTTCCATATGCACTCAGAGGAGCTGAGGTCATCGGAGGCCTTGATGTCAGAAGCTGGGCTTCATAACCTCCCCACCTCCTACCTTGTACCTCTCCTTTAAAAAAAAAAATTATTTGAGAGAAAGAGTCACAGCACAAGGGGAGGCGAAGGAACAGAGGAAGAGGGGCAAGCAGACTCTGCTGAACAGGGGAGCCCAACACGGGACTCGATCCCAGGACCCTGGGATCATGACTTGAGCTCAAGTCAAGAGTCGCATGCTTCACTGCCTGAGCCCCCAGGTGCGACCCTCCCTTAGATGGGATATCACCTTGAATGTTAAGGATCCACAGGAGCCAGCCTGGTTCGGTTAAAGTCAACTTCTCTTGTGGCTCAGAGAGACAGCCTGTTAGTAGTTCCAGAGGCTGAGCTGAGGCTCAGACTTTATGGGTTTCAAACACTTCATTGTAGATAAGGGAAAGGAGGTCCACCCTCGAGTGATGATGCCCAATGCCGGGGAGAAAGCCAGAGGCTACAAGCCCTGGAGAGAGGCCAGCAGGACCACCAAGGCATATGGAAAAGACCCAGATAAAAACACACCTTTGTTGGATGTGCTCTATCTGCCAGTTCTGCTGGGCATCTCAGGTATGTTATTGCTAATCTATCATCCCAAGTATCCCAAACTGCAGATGGGGACACTGAAGCCTGTAGCTCCTGTGCAGCATGCCTCCCTGCATCAGAGAGAGGGAGGCAGAGAGGTGTTTGAGGAGATGGGGCTTCAAAAGCAGTGCTCCACACACGCAAACCCCACTAACAGGGGCAGATGAAAGGCAGGTGCTGTACTGGCTTGTCCCGGTGAGACCACATCCACCCTGTCAAACATTCACATGGCAATTTTATATAAGACATTCTTTTACAAGGTACGCTTGAAATTAACGTGCCAGGTTCAAATGATTAGGTTTACATTTTCTGTAAGAAATATCTCGCCTCAAAAAAAAGAAGAAGAAGAAGAAGAAGAAGAAGAAGAAGAAGAAGAAGAAGAAGAAGAAGAAGAAGAAGAAGAAAAGAAATAACCCGCCTCACCAGTCTCCTTGGGAGCACTAAGCTTTTAAGGATAATTTCTTAGGTGTTAATTAGTTTCAGGAGTCCTCTTCACACCATCCCAAACAAGTCAACTTCCAGAGCCAGGGGTCAAGAAGCTGACTTCACTTTCACTGGTTCCACGATGAGACCAGTCAAAAGCCTTGCCAGAGCCCAAAAGGAAAGGGTGGCACTCAAGGGATGAGGGGCTTTTAGGATTGGCTGCTATCCCTGTCAGGATCCAAGGCAAAAATTCCCCGGCCTCACCAAGAAAACAGTGCAAGAAACAGAAGCACACATATGTTCACAGTATTTCTGCTGGTTCCAAGTAGACCTTCCGAAGAACTCCATCTCTTTCTATCTTGTGTCTTGGGGATCTGAAGGCTGTAAAGGTCATGAGAAATGACCCAGGCCTGCCCTGTGATTTTGGAGAATGAGACCAAGCAGTCAGCAGCTGCAGAGGAGGCAGCATCCACCTGGCCCCAAGACTCCACCCAGGTCCTCAGCATCAGGCTACACCTGTACCACACAGCATAACACAGCCTGGCTGCTTGTGTCCAGTCAGGCATCCGGCATCACCACAGTTTACAAGTGGCCCACTACCAACAACTGGTGGTAATGAAGGACTCACAAAATCCTATCTGTAGGGAACTTACAGAACATGGTCTCCCTTCACAGAGATGGGGCAGCCTTGACACAGGGCTGGACTCACAAATAGCCTTTCCAGGAGTTTTAAGATTTTTGTTCACCTCCAATGTGCAAAAAGCCTGATGAAAGAATGATTTTAAAGATAATTTTATTGCATTCAACTTCTACATAGTAGTAACTAGCATGATAAAATGTTTCTGCTGGCAGGAGCTATAATGAAAAGATGATGATGAATTTGTTGTACGAGTGCTTCAAAGTGCATGGGAGGGGGAAGGGGGAGGGAATTTATCCCCCAAAGAAATTTTCTGTTTGAGGTCTTCCTATGTACCAGACACCAGGCCATGTGCTGGGAATTCAGAGATGACCAAGGTACCATTCCCCTCCTCAAACACTGGGAGAAACAATATAGGGGAAATATACTAGTAGAGCTACAGAGTGTCACCAGGCCACCCTGAATGCAGAATCAGGGCTATCAGGGTGAAATAGTAGCTAATGCTCAAAGCAGCTTTCCAGAGGGCAAACTGGTAACAGAGTTGTTTTAAGCAGAGGGGCTTCCACCAGCCAAGGCAGAGACTTGAATGAGTACAGCCTGTTTGAGACAGAGCTGAAGGAGTCGTTCAAAACATCTGAGATGATGATACACTGCAGTCCTCTCTTGGCCAAAGAAATGATTTCCAAATTAAAAATAATAAAAAGCAATCATGGGGAAACTAGAAACTTTCAAGATGTAAAGAAGAATAATCACCTATACACTAAGAGTTGTCTCCGCTAAGGAAGTGAGAAAGTGAGTTCTCAAAATACCAAAAAAGCATGAAACCAAACACAGAAAAATACTTAACAAAATACATATGATGTAAGACCTGACACCAGTAACCAAAGTGTCTGTTCTCCATTAGGAATTCTGACTGAACATTTTTTAAATAAATATAAATTAAAAAGCTGTTATTTATTTGAGAGAAAGGGAGAACCAGTAGGGGGGAGTGGCAGAGGGAGAAGGAGAAGCAGGCTCCCCACTGAGTAGGGAGTCCAATGCAGGGCTTGAACCCAGGACTCTGGTATCATGACCTGAGCCTAAGGCAGACGCTTAACAGACTGAGCCACCCAGGCACCCCACTGGTGAATATCTTAACTACATTAAAATTGCCCAAGGCAACATCTGTAAGAATGATAATTAAAGTTTTACCACATATTTCAGTAGAGCAATGGGAAGTAAATCTTGCTTTGTTTTTCAAAATGAATTAGTAAGTTTTTTTAATATCTCTAATCTCAAAAGAAATGTTTTAGAACTTTTTATTTCTTTATTTGGGATTTTTTTTAAAAAAGATTTTATTTGTTCATTTGAAATAAAGAGAGAGAAAGCATGAGGGGGGGCAAAGGTAGAGGGGGAAGCAGGCTCCCCACCATGCAGGAAGCCTGACACAAGTCTTGATCTCAGGACCCCAGGATCATGACACTTCACCAAGTGAGCCACCCAGCCTCCTCAGAACTTTTTATTTATTAAAGTCCTGTAAAATCATCTTAAATTCTGAATTGTGAAAGGTACACTAGATATAACTCTGCCAAAGTTGTTTACATCACTTAGGAAGACCTTAATTGTAGCTAATTCTTATATAGCAATCTTAATCCAAAGCCATATCCCAATGGTTTCTACAGATGCCTGCAGTCCCCACATTTTCCTGGAACTGGTTCCCAGGAACCAAGCCAGAATGCAAAATCTACAGCACCAGCACCGGGAAGTGTGTGTGAGTGAAGTCGGGAAGGAGGAGGAGATTGCGATCTTCATCCATCGGGCACCAGCTCAGTTAAATAAGTCACCAAAGAGGTTGAATTTCTTTTCTGGCCACTAGGTGTCGCCTACGCATTAGTGAGGTGGGCAAAGCACACTGGCCACTTCAAAGGTGCTGGCAGAAATGGACAACTGAAGAATTAGGGGAGAAAGCAAAATAAAGAGATCTCTGAACTGGAAGGTGAACTACAGCAGTTTACCACTATCAGCTGAAAAAAGGCAAAGTCCTACTACTGAGCTTTAACGAGTAAAATGCATCTTGTTAAGCACTTTAGCAAAATTAAGTTTTTTTTTTTAAAAGATCCTATTTATTTATTCATGAGAGACACAGAGACATAGGCAGAGGGAGAAGCAGGTTCCATGCAGGGAACCCGATATGGGACTCGATCCCGGGACTCCAGGATCACACCCTGGGCCGAAGGCAGACGCTAAACCGCTGAGCCACCCAGGGATCCCCAAAATTAAGTTTTATTGTAGAACATGTATTAAGCACCTACTATATGTCAGGCTTTATATCCATCACATGTAAATGACAAGGGCAGTCAAATATCTAGTGTGTCCTATATTTCTAGCACTATCCAAAGAACACCTCTGTTCAGGAACGTCACATCCATAAGAGTAGTAGTAACAAGCTGAATTCTGAGCGGCTTAGTATATGTCAGCCTCTGTTCTAAGCACTTGGCATATGTATTAATTCACTTAATTTTTATAAAGGATGTATTAAGTAGGTCCTACTAAAATCATAGTTTCACAGACAAGGAAGCTGAGGCACAGGAAGATTAAGCAATTTGCCTGAGAGCTTAGCTACGGAGGACCTGAGATTCAAACAAGCTCTTTGGTTCCACTGCTCTCTACAGCTTCATAAAATGACAACAGCTCAGGTACAAGACAAAACAAATCACCACTGTTAACTAGCACAGTAGTGGTTACGAACTCAAGTGGAGTCAGGGGGAAGTTAGGTCTACAGAAGTTAGAGTAATCTGAAAAGCTTCATGAAAGAAGAGGAATCTGAGTTAGAAATGAAAGGGTGTCATCTCAAATCTATCAAAACCACAGAACAAGGGAAATGAATTTCCTGACTTAGCATTCCACCTTTAGATAGCTACCATCTGTGGGGCACCTGGGGGAGTTCAGTGGGTTAAGTGTCTGCCTTTGACTCAGGCTTTGACTCAGGTCGTGATCCAGGGGTCCTGGGATGAGCCCTGCATCAGGCTCCCTGCTCAGCAGGGAGTCTGCTTCTCCCTCTCCCTCTGCCCCTCCCCCCTGCTTATGCATGCTCTCTTTGGCTCTCACTTTCTCAAATAAATTAAAGTAAAAATCTTCAGATACCTACCATCCTGTCCTTATTTTATAGATCTGAAACCTAGAGAGTTTTAAAAATAAAAACTACATCCCAATTTTTCTGATTCTAGTTTTCTAAATATGTTAGAAAGTGTTTTTATGTTGTTGTTTAATGAGAAAAGGAGAAAATTTCCCAGCTATTTTAAATGTCTACATTTCTGTTGAGACTCAAAAAAATAACTTGTTCACAGCCAAAGACCTAATTGGCAGCAAAGAAGAAACCAGAACCAGGTGACTTTGCTGTGCCCTAGAGTAGCACTTGCTACTATTTGATATGAGGGTAGCAGAGCAGCAAAAAGGAAAAACATTCCAGACGATGAACGCAGCAGGAACAAAACCATGGAGACAGGGATGGCATGGCTTATTTACTGCAAAGCTCAAGCATGGGTGCTGGGAATTAACACAGGATCCCTACCGCAAAGTCATACTAAGGATTTATCACAGCCCATACCGAGGAGCCTTGGACTCACTTATTGGACCACAATGCAGCACTACAAAAGGCACACTATGAGAATTTGAAGCTGGATGATCTAGCAAACCAGAGAGAGGGCACAGGAGTCAAAGTGGTGGCTCAAAGGCCAGCTGAGCATCTCTCTAGAGAGACGATGCAGGCCTGGCCTTGGACTAGGGTGGAGCCAGAATCAGGAGCAAATCTGAATGATTTCAAGGGACTCAGTGAGGTAGAAAGCAAACATTCAATTAACCAGTCTCCCCAGAAAAGAAGGAGTTGAAGAACTAAAATTTAACTAAAAATTCCATCCTGATCCAATACTCGTTGCTGGAAATATTATTGAGGTACATGTTAGAAAGAAAAATCCAAATATATCTCCCAACCATTTAAAGCAATGATATCAAAATAATTTCCTGTAACCAAACTATACCATGTTGCGACCTAACATATGCCGTGAACTCATTATCCACAGAAACCAGACAACAGAACTAAGGAAAGCTGAACAGCAGATCTTCCTCTATCACTGGTCTCTTTGTTCATTTGTTTTCATGGCAATCTGTGCTTCTCTTTCAAATTCTGAGTCTGTGAGCTTGTGTATTATCCCACAATTATGAGACCCCGGAAAAGAAGATGGAGAGAATAAATTCAGGACAACGCAGATAAATCTGAGCCCACATCTGATGAAGATTTTACAATCTAAATAAAGCTAATGACTTAGAAAACTGTTTGCCACCTGATACAGCCAGATGGATCATGGACCTCACACCTTGGCTTTCTCTATGCTTCCAACTTTTTCCCGGGAAGTTATTAAATGTCACTCAGATACTTCAAATTTGGGGAAGCCTGTTATGCATAAATTCATCTCTCCCTAATTAGCGTCAGACTTCTGTTCCTTAACTATTAACTAAAACTATTAACTAAAGTTTGCCTAACCCAAATTGGTGCTGTCTTATTTACTTTGTCAAATTTTTTTTAAGATTTTATTTATTTGAGAGAGAGCACAAGCAGGGGGGCAGCAGGCTGAGGAAGAAGGAAAAGCAAGCTTCCCACTGAGCAGGAAGCCTGGTGTGGGACTCGATCCCAGGACCCTGAGATCATGACCTGAGCCAAAGACAGACACTTAACTGACTGAGCCACCGAAGCACCCCTCAAGTATATATTTCCAATAACCAATTTTATAGAAACAAACCACCCACTAACTATATTTTACAGGAGAGGATAAGCTGAAGGTAGGCATCCAAAATATCTCAGGAAAATTTAAAAGTTTTGCTCTATAATACATTTATACTTTAAGGCTGTCAAAATATATTTGTTCTCCCATGTCAAGAGTAATTTAAACAGCAGTATGCATACACCTGAATTACCAAACTGACAAATAATCCCAAAGCTAGTTTAAGGAAAGCTAGTGCCAGGTTAAAAAGAAAGTAGCCATACAAAAATATACAAGACAGAAACAATAACTCATTTAAAACTGTCAGAATTTGAATGAATGGATGGAAAACACAATTCTGAACAAGCAGCATTTTTATGATATTATTATTACTGAAGTAGATGTCTGTCTTGTTAAGAGGTCTAAAACAGTGAGGAGTGAGATAAAAGAATAAAGTTTCACAAGAACCTTCTGGACCAGGAATAGTATACTTCTAAAGTCTTTAAATATAAATGCTTTTTAAAAAGAAATCCAGACTATTATAATGTAAGCAATTTAAGGCAGGCATAGCTCTCTCTTGGCAGTATTTGGTGGCACCAGTCATATGCACCCCCATGTGGATAAGCCACCAACTATTTCAGATAAGAAAGTATGAGCTGCAAGACCATCAGCCATCATATATGAGCAAAGTCACTCAACTCCATGGACGCATTCCCAGCAACTTATAAAGTAAGCCATCACCAGCACTAACCAAGGAGAGGATAAATATGAGAGTAAAGTCAGCCCCCCCATCCCTACTTAACTTTTCTCAGTCATAAATAACAGTAACAATACACTGTAAAAGTCACTGCAATGGTAGGCATTCACCCTTCATCATAAAAGAAACTACTTGCTGTTGTGTTCTGGTAAAATCTGAATAGCAATCTCTAAGTTTAAAAAGTCTTGTAGCCAGGGCACAAAAAAAGAAAGAAAAATGACAGCCTTGCTTGCTAGTTTGTTTCCTTAATGTTCTAAGTAAACAAAGCAAGTGATTACTATGGTTTGATTTATACCTTTAAAAACGTACATAAAATATTTTATGCTATTGGAATGAATTTTTAAACATAAAGACCTGAGTCCAGTAAGTGTTCAATGTGCATTTACTGAGAAAGCCATAGGAGGGAAAAAATAAAACTATTTATCAATTCAAGTAAAGAAATATTTAAGATTTTCAAATGGATCCACTTCAGAAGCCGTATAAAGTTGGCAATAACTGAAAAAAAAAAGTAGGAAAATCTTTAAGACTGATATCTGAGGCTTTGTGACATGAGTAAAACTGATGCTTTCAAAGTGGAAAACAATCTAGTCTTCAAACAAAAGTTCAGAAGTCTCAAAATCAAAGGAATTGTTACTATTTCAGTCAAAAAAGGCCGCCACAATTCAACAAAAGAAACAAACTTCACCATGCCAAGAGAATATGCATTTATTGCAGTAACAACCTGACTTGTTTTTCAAGATCCTGTGTTTACTGATCATTTTATACACATACCCCTTTCTCAGAACAAATCAGTTTTTACTGATCCTTGGAGGTGGGAGGGGGAAGTGTAACACATATCTCCCAGTTTTAACCTTTCCAAATACTGAAAATCAGTTATGTTCCCCAAATGTCAACAAGTCTCAGTGTGCACAAACATCAGGACTGTTGCACGTACTGCCCCCTCACCACCTTAAGTTAACAGGAAAACCTTCTCTTGATAATCTGATGCCAAACACCGTTTTCAAGGACAGGTCAGAATGCTTCATTCATTATTCACTTTGTTGTCTTTAGAGTGTTCAGAATTTTCCTTCAGAAAATTTCTCAGAGAAATTGAGAAACTATACCTCAATCACATGTGCAACCATTATATATTTAGTACAGTTGAGAGGAGTGCATCTCTTGGACTCAGCACCTGTCCTAGGTTGGCTAAGAAAAGCTGCTCAAAGCAAGTTGGCTGGCAGGCAAAGATACCTGTTCATATGATTTTTAAATGAGTTTTGAAAACAAATTGAAGTAAACCACAACCCAGAGAGAAACATGGCTTCTATTTTTTATGATTAAAGAAAGATTTCAAGGTTTAGTTTCCTCAATCTTCTTCTTACCCCTTCACACCTTTAAAAACCGCAAGCTCTTTTAAATATGAAGCCTTACAATTAAGAAATTTCCTAATAATTTCCAGAAAGCTAAGCAATGTGTAAATCCAGAACAGTTTTGAAATAAGTTCCATCTTCCTTACAACTCAAAACATGCCATGCAACATTCATGTACACACCTGTAACTCCTCAAATTTTGGCAAAAGGTAACTGTAACACTCACACTTTTAATCACAATTGTCATAACCAAGGTTCTAAAAAAGCAATGAGCCTGTGCAAAATGGGTAAATGTGTCCTATGCGTGACACTGCAGTAGAAGGTAATATGTTAAGGTGGCAAAAATGGTACAACACAGACCTTTTTAAAAAGATTTTTAACTAAGTTGAAAGAGACAGCATGAGTGAGAGGGAGGAACAAAGGCAGAGGGAGAAGCACACTCCCCACTGAGCAGAGAGCCCAATGAGGGGGGCTCCATCCCAGGACCCAGAGATTATGACCTGAGCCTAAGGCAGATGCTCAGCCTCAACTGAATGAGCCACCCTGATGCCCCTACAAAACAGACCTTTAAAGAAGACTCAGCAACACTGGTTTACTTCACATCTTAAGTCTATAGAAATGTTCTTAAAGGGCCTTTAAAATGCTGTTTGCTGTCAGTTTGAAAAGTGCCTATCCTGTGCTGAGTCTAAAAAAGATGAATTTCTAAGCAACTTTATTTCATGCAGGAGTTTATAAAATGCCCCCAAGGACAAAAGCAAAGTCCTCTCTCTTTTTTAGTTTCTGCATCGCCTAGCATTGGGCCCAGCTTTCATACAGAAGGTGCCTAATAAGTGCTAGCTGGATTCAGTTGCTTCTTATAGCACATTCTCACAAAACAAATGAAACCAGATTTAAAAGGAAGCTACAATCCCTTAGGGGCTCCCCTTGGCAAAACTCTAAGGCAACAAGTGAAAATGATACAGTTGATTTTCATTATGGCCCTGATCTTGCAACAATAAGGACAGGAAACATTTTTATTAGTAAACAAAGCCTTAGACAAAGACCAAAAACAAATGTAAACAACAATTATTCTCTACAGCTTTTCCGATTAAAAGGCCAAGGTAAACCTGGAAAAAGGCATTACAGTTTACAAGCAAAATTGCCTTTGCTGTATTTTTAAATCTTTTGTTCCATAAGAAATTTTAAATTCAAAAAAGAAAAAAATGCCTCTATGCCTGCAACCACTGCTATCTCTCATAAAGACTGTTTCCTGCTCAAATTCTGGAGCCCTTTAAAAAAAAATAAAATAAGCAACAAAGAAAAACCCACCACATTCATCTTCGATCTTTACTACCAGAGTAGTTAACATGGGATGTCAGAAAAAGAAAGTAGAAATTCTTTACCATCTTAAAACAGTACATTCCTTCTTTGTTGGAAAACATATGTAAGAAAACTGGAAGTACAAAAAAAGCCATCCAGACTCGGCTCCTAAACTTTAATCTTGGAAGGACCAACTTTATTTCAGATGCAGTGAAGGATTTTACTGTCACAAATCTGACTTTCACTAGCATTTGTGTTTCTTTAATCCAACCCCCTAATCCTTAGCTTGAGCTATGTGGAACCAAGATTTCTTTTCCCCCGTCCACTTCTCCGGAGACTAAAAAAAGATCTGAATCTTTTCAGATCCCTGGTGCTGATACAGCATCAGCCATTGGTCTGTTGCACTGCTATAGAGCAAGGATCTGAAAAACTCCATAAATTAAAAAAAAAAAAAAGAAGAAGAAGAAGAAAAAAGAAAAAAACAGACACCAACTTGCTGGAAAATTTTACTTCATAATTTAATCTAATCTCTATGTTCAAAGGAACAGAATGCATTCTTGTCGACCTTCGCAAAGCTCTTACAGAAAAACACAATAGGTTTATTAGGATATAATTTGCATGCCATACAAGTCACTAATTTAAAGTGTACAATTCAACGGGTTTTAGTACGTTTGGAGTTGTACAACCATCACCACGATCTAATTTTAGAACATTTTCATCACCCCCAAAAGAAACCCCATACCCGTTAAGTCATTCCCTGTCCCTCCACACACACACACACACACACACACACGTGTGTGTGTGTGTGTGTGTGTGTGTGTGCCCCCACCACTAATCTACTTTCAGTATCTACGGATTTGCTCATTCTGGGCTTCATATAAATGGAATCATACAGTATGTGGTCTTTGTGACTTCTTTCAGCACCTTAAGGGTTCTTTCAATCAACCTTAGCACATTTCTTATGGTTGGATTTTTCTAATCTTTCTGACATATCAAACATCTAACCTTTTAAACTTCAAATCCTGACCCACACCCTATCCCTTAGAGAGTCTATACTATAATTTGCTATTTAGGTTCTTTCCAAACTTCTTATTCTGGGCTCTTCCTCCGGTAATAAAACACAAACTTCTTTAAGCACTAACCTTTCACATACCTATATTTCTCTGACAATAGGATATAACTGTGCCGGGGGCAGAAAGATGACTCAATCCTCTTAATGAGATGGCCACAATATTATTTGAAGTGCATGTGGATTTAAAAAAAGAAGAAAGAGAAGCCATCAGATGATCTGGCTATCACTTATAACTTCCAAGACTCCCTTATTTAGATGCTGTTCACATTATGTTGATCCAAAACAAGCATGTCTGCATGACTTCACCTGCCTCAAAAACTTCTAAATCTTCTAGGTTGAAGATTTAAAAGAAAACCACCCTACTACTGTAGGTTTCAGTGCTCAAAGAGTAAACACTAATCCTTAAATATGCCAACACAAAAAAAATAATAAATATGCCAACGCAATAAGAACCACCATCATCCCAATTTTTATCACTGTACTAGACAGCCCGAAGAATACCTCTCTCTGATTGGATTCAGTAGTTTATTTCCATCAGCTAAGTCTTCTAGCACCTTTCTGACTGAAAAGTGAACACAGGCTAACACTGAGCTTAGCATTTTCTCTTGAAAACTCCAAAACCATGAGAAGGAGCAGACGCTGAGTGAGGACTTGGACAAACCAAATCAGGACTCAGGGTGCCTTCTGGTCATCCCTCGGGTTTTCAGGAACCAACAACTTTCAGGGGATCCTTGAGAAAAACTCTGGTCTCTCGGCGTCATGAAAAATGCCTCTTCTCCCCCTGTTTTCTTAAGAAGGAGTCGGCTTTTCACAAAGAGTATTTTTCATGAAAATCGCTCCAAACAAGAAGACATCCTATTTTAAAATGCCCGACTCCTTCCTCGAGAAGCAGGGCCATCCCTGGTGTCGTGAATTTCAGAACTTACTAACATTAAAAAAAAAAAACAAAACAAAACTGGAGACATCACGCGTTTCAGTAGCATGCCATAAAAAGAATGGATTGGCTCTCCTGTGGCTTCTCAACTGTAGTTAGCTTTCGGAGGCTAGAAACCCTCTCCTTTCCCCCCAAACACCATCTGTAATCCTTAGAAAGGAGCCGAAAGCCTTTCGTCCAATCCAGGGAGCTGAAAGTTTAGAAAACAAAGAGCAGGAGAGCTCAGATTTGGGGAAGGTCCGGCCTCAATCTGAGGCTTACTCCGTGTAGTAAACACTAATTCTTTAAAAGAAATCTCCTCTTACTCCACCGTGGACTCACTTCTTACAAGACACTTCAAGAGGGGGTTGTTTGCACAAACAGCCTTTCCGAATCGCGCCCTCCCCGCCCCCCGCCGCCTCCCGATTCTCCCCCTCACTCTTCGAGGCTCAGTCGCGATTTTTTTTTTCAAAGCTAATTGGCACCACCTGCATACCCTCGGCAGACACTACTCACCAACACACCCTCACCGTTCGCAGCCCCGGTTCTCCGACTGCGCTTAAACTTTAATCGTGCCCAAATTACCCTACCACCGCGAACACGTCGGTGAGGCTCGCTCCAGGTCTGCCGGAGCCCGGGCCCCCTCCCGTCTCCTCCTGCACTCACCGCGGGGCCCCAAGTCCTCCCTCGCTCGCCCGCACTTCCCTACCCCCGTCCCACGCTCCACTAAAACAAAAGCTATCAGATTGCAAGTGATAGCGAGTGTGCAGCGATACCGCTTGTTAACTTCGTACAAAGGCAGTGCGGGGCGGGGGAGGTAGTGCCGCACCGCTCCGGCCGCAAACCCACAGCAAAACCGCGTCGCGGCCCCCGCCGCCCCCGCCGCCTCCGCGGCTCCGCGCACCACACCCCGCGCCCCGCGCCAGGCGCCCAGGTGCGCCCGAGCGGCCCCGCGGCCGAGCACGTGGGTGGGGACGCGCCGCGGCTCCGGCCGCACAGCCAGCCCCGCCGGGACCCAGGAGAGGCGTCCGCCGCCGGAGAGCCGGGGCTGCGCAGAGTCCCAGGGCCCTGGGGGCGCGCTCCCCGGGAAAGCCTGGGCCATGCGGAGCCCCCCGACCTTGCAGGCGAGGGGGGGTTCCCGCGCGGGAGGCCTCCCCCCAGCCCGGAGCCGCACGCACCGAGCAGCCTGCGGAACGCGCCCACGCGCGGCCGGACGCGACGAGGGGGGAGGGCCAGGAACCCACGCCGCCCGAGGGGCGAAGCGCGCCGGCTGCGAGGGCCGCGCCGGGAGGCCTGGAAACGTGTCCCGGGGCCGCGCGGCCTCCCCCGGAGCGCCCCCGCCCCCGCCCCCGCCCCGCGGCCGGGCCCCCGCCGCGCAGCCGGGCCCCCGCCGCGCCGGAGCTGTCACCGCGCGGGGCCGGGTGGGGGGTGTGCGCGGCGGGGCCCGGGCCGGCGCGAACTTCCCCGACGGGGTCCCGGCGCGGGCCGGGCCGCGGGGCAACGAGCGCCGCCCGAGACCGAGACCGAGACCGAGACGGAGACGGAGACCCGCGGCCCGCGAGGCAGGGCCCTTCCCGCGCGAGGGCGCGCCGAGCCCCCGCACACCCCCGGGCCCGACAGCTGCGACCGCGGCAACTCGGGTTTCGCAAACAGGGCGCAGCCCCCCGGAGGGAAAGTTCCCGCAGCGGCCGCGGGCGCGGGCGCGGGCGGCGGGCGCGGGCGGATACTCACTTTCTCCACTCGTCGGCCAGAGCGACAGCGCGGCGGAGAAGAACACGAGCCCCCACAGCGAGGTCGGGGACCCTCCTCCGGAGCCAGACTTCATTCCTTTTATTTGGGACGAAATTCCCCTCTCTCAAAAAAAAAAAAAAAAAATTTTTTTTTTTTTAAAAAAGAAAAAAAAAAGGAAAAGGAAAAAGAAACAGAAAAAAAAAAAAAAACGGGAAAGAAAAAGTCTCCAACTCAGTCTTCGCCCCCCCCGAAACGGGCGAAGGAAACAATACTCGGCAGGCGGCGCCGGCCGGGGACCCTCCGGGCGCGGGGCGGGCGGGCGCGGGGCGGGCGGCGGCCGGGGCGGCCCCTCAGCGCCGGCAGCCTCGGCCCAGGGCTCGGCGGAGTCGGGAACCCGAGGCGCTCCGGGGCGGGCTGTCGGCGTCGTCAGCCTCCATTTTCAAACCAGAGAGGCAGGAGGGGGGGAAACTGCACGGAAAGGGGGCAAAGCCCAAATTCGTCTCGGCGGAGAAAAACAAGCCCGACCCCGGGCGGAGGGGTGGCCGCCCGACAGCCGAGCCTCCGCGGCGGGAGGGCGCGACGCAGTTGGCGAGACCGCCCCGAGGTCCGGGTCGCGGGCGAGGCCGGCCGGGGGCAGAAATGCGGAGTAAAAATGAATGAGCGGCTCCCCCTCCTCCTCCGCTCGCCGCCGCCTCCTCCCTCAGCGCCGCCGCCGCCGCCGCCGCCGCCGCCGCCGCCGCCGCGAGCTCCTTCCCAAATCCAGAACACACACAAAGCGGCGGGCCGGCCGCGCCGCGCTCCGCACTCCCGCCGCGCCGCCCGGGCTCCGCGCCGGCCCCCGCCCGGCCCCCGCCCGGCCCCCGCCCGGCCCCGCCGGCCCCCGCCGCCGCCCGCCCGGCCGGCCCCCGCCGCCGCCGCCGCCGGCTCCGCGCGCGGGGGCTCCGGCTCGCTGAAGGTCAAAGCCGAGGCGCGCCACGCGCCGAGCAGCTCCCCTCGCGCGGGAGGGGCGTGGAGGGCCCGGGCAGCGGGGCCGAGGGTCTGCAAGCGCTGGGCACGGGCGCGCCGGGGGCAGGCGAGCTGGCGGCGTCCCTCTCGCTCGCTCGCCTCTCTCGAGTTCGCCTGGTGCGCTCGCTCCTCCTCGGGTCTTTTCTTTTTTTTTTCTCTCTCTTTTTTTTTTTTTTTTTTTCCGCTCAGCGGAGTTAATGCTGGTAAACAAGAGCCTCAGCCTCGCCGCGCCGCTGCCGCCGCCGCCGCCGCCGCTGCCACACACTGGGGGCTCGCGCGCGCGAACTCTCGGGGCCGCGCACACGCTCCCGCGCGCACTTCGGAGCGGCCACAGCCGCAGCCGCGGCGCGCCCAGGGCCCGGCCCAGGCCGGCGCGCGCCAAGAGCCGGAGCCCGGGATTCCCGGGACGTGCGGAGCGGAGCCCGGGCGTGGGGTGCGAGGCTGCGAGGCGCCGCCCCCGCCCCCCGCCCCCCGCCCGCGCCGGCACCCGCGCGCGCGCGCGTCCACACGCTCTCGCCCCCACCCGCACTGCGCCGGCCTCCCTGCACGCGCCCTCCCCTCCCGCAAGACTCCAAAAACAATGCCCCCGGCGCCGGCCCGGGCTCGGCGGAGGGGCAGGCTGGGGAGCAGGGGAGGAGAGGAGGACGGGAGGGGAGGGGGCCGGAGGGGGCCGGAGGGGGCCGGAGGGGGCGGGGTGAGCCGGCCGTGCGGGGCCGGAGAGGTTCATTGACAACAACGGCGCGGCTGAAAAGCGCGTTTCCCGGGTTCTTGAAAAGCTTCATTGTTTCTTGCAGCTGTTGCAAAAAAAATAAATAAGTGCGTGCATGCGGCATTTTTTTCGCGGCGCGCTGGAAAGCCCGAATGTGGCGGGGGGGGCACACCTGGGAGAAAGGGGACCCCCGAGCTACTAGAGCAGGCACTTTCACGCCAGGCTGGGACGGCCGCGGCCTCCCGACCAGGGAGCTCGGAGTTCTGAGGCTCGCGGGGAGCTGGAGGAAGGGCGCGGCCGCGTGGCTGGGCCCAGGGGCGCCAGGGGAGACAGCCCGCCGTCCGCCGCGGGCCCCGAGCGGGGGAAGGGGGCCCAGACAGGCCGCCCCGCGTGCCCAGGGCGCGTCCCCGCGGCGGCCGCCAGGGGGCGCGGCAGGCGCCGGGCAGGGCCGGCCGGCGGAGAGTCGCCTCCCTTCGGGAGAGGAAATGTGGGGGCCCGGACAGGGGGCTGGCCGGGCTGGGTCGCGCTGGCCGGGCCTCCACGACCCGCAGCCCGCCCCGGGCGCTCCTCGCGGCCCCACGCGGCTCCGGGCTCCTCCACGTGGGCGGCTGCGGGGAGCGACCGAGGCGCGTGCACCGCGCGGGACTGCGGGGCCCCGGGGTGGGGGGGGCGTGTCCGAGGGGCTCCCGAGGGGCGGGGGGGGCCGGGGCCGGGGCCGGGGCTCGCCGGGGCCTCCCGGCTGGTGTCGGGACCCGGGAGCGTGCGGCACGCGCGCGCGATCCGTGGTCACTGCGGAAACCCACCCGCACCTGCCCGGGTCCTCCCGAACACGCCTCTAGTTTCGTCTGCTACGCAAGTGACTAGAAACCAGCAGCAACTGCAGGTCTCCTTGGTGGCTTTCTTGAATGTGAGCAAGGCGAGACTGCCCCAGGACTGCCATCTAATGAATAAATGCTGCGGAGACCGGGCTCTCAAAGGAGACACAGACGCAGCAGCGGCTGGAGAAGGGAGTTTGAAATACGTGGACTTTTAAGAATAGTGATTGGACCACGTGTCGTCTGTAATGTGGTCGGGTCTCATGACTCGGGCTAATTGATGTCAATAATAAATAAAAAGAAGATGGCTAATAAAAGAGTTGTGAATGTGTAGATCGAGTGGAAGTGTTTGTCTCTTAAACAATCAGGCAGTCTGGTAAGAGGGGATCTGTTCTAAAGGAAAGGTAGGTTTCTTTTTTTCACTCTCATTGGAAAAGATTTGCGCGTTACATTATGCATCCCAGCGTTCGTAAATAATTTTTTAAATCAACCGAGAAAACACGTCAGGAGCTATCACGATGGAAACCTAGCCCTTTCCCCCCTATATTTATTTCCTAGATCATTTTTCCCCTTGGAAATTTTTAGCTCAACTCAGTGAGTCAGTTGTATAGAAGAGAAATGAGTCTTTTTTATTTTTTTCTTTTTTAGTTAAGAGAGTCATTCATATGGGATTTGTTTTTGTTTAACTGAAATTCAGCTTGATTTTCAAATACAGTGTTCCAGTTTTAGATGTTTCTGGATATTGACAAAGGAAGAAACGATCTTTAAAGAGAAACTCACATTTAGCATGTATCATTTAAAAATAGGTACTATATGTGAATAATTAAAATTTAGTTTACTAAAAAAAAAAATTTAGTTTACTGATTTTTAAGCATTTCTTCAGAGAGGTCCCTGCATGAGGTTCGTCTTATACCTACAGATCCATTCTGCAGCTAAATATAAAGGACTATCAATACTATATTCTCATCATATTTAGTGTTCAGAATTTTCAAATACATGCTTATATATTAAGACAAAAGTTTAGAGCCGGTTTTTAAAAGGTGAATGCCAATAGAAGATCTTTACTACACAATATATTTCAAGAATTAGTGATAAAAACGCCCATCAAGTTGTCCCTGAGAACATAAGGAGGTTTATGGAATAGAGAGAAATGCATAGTTATTTATATTGTAGGGTTTTTTCTTTTTTTGACCCAGATGATTTTTTGCGATTTTTTTCAATGTTTGTGTTTTCCTAAAGTAGTCGGAAATAAATAAGATTAAGTTATTTTGGATAGTAAAGTTAGATGCTTACTATTAATAGGGCTTAATATTAAGAAGAGTGAGAATTTAGATTGCTTTTCAGCTCTAACTTGATCATGTAGACAAAGAAGGTGATTTGAATTTTCTTCAAGGATTACATCCTACATATCAAAGTCAAACTTATTTTTTTCAACCTTGGAAATAAAATCATGTAGTAAAACTTTAATTGGAGGCTTTGCTTTATAATAGCACTGACAATGCATCACACTTTTTGTTTTACACAATTTTCCTCAGGTATCTTATAATTTCCCTTTCATTTGGAGCTGAAAACTGATCGCTCATTTTCACTTTTTAAAAACTGTTTACTTGAAAAGTTTTTTTTCAAAATATCCTGCTAAATGTACCAGACGCCCCCAAAATGCAATATTTGCCAAGTGAAAATCTGAGAAACAGCACAGATGACAATTGATAAGTATTATAAGTACATGATACATTGTGATATATTTCCAGAAAGAAATATTATTCAAAGACAAAGTGGATAAACCACAGCCACATACAACACAGGCACATCTTTGAAACATAAATTTTAAAAAAATGCAAGTTCTGGAAAAGCACACATGGCACCATTTTGATATAGCAAGGACATTTGATAAAAGCAAGGACAACAAAAAGCAAGTGGAAATATTTTTTTTAAAGCAAGTAAATAAATAAATATTTTTGTCTTGTTTTACTTTTGTTTTAGCAAGTGGATTAGTAAAGAATACAAAACATAGGATCCTGGTTACCTCTGGGAGGGAGTGGAGAGAACCCTAAAGGCAAATGCAATGTTCTCAGAACTATGTTCATTCTCAGGTTGGGTGGTGAATTTACAGATTTCCACTTTATAATTCTGCCTTATAACAGATACATATATTAGACATATTTTTGTATGTATAAAATATTAAAGAAGATGATAAAAATATGGGAGTCAAAAAAAGAGTTTTCCAATATGATCCTTCCAGATTCCAAGATGTTTATGTAAACAGCTCAGAAGAATTAAAGAATCATTAAAATGATATGGCTAATGAAGGTCCTATCCTTAAGGATACATTTCAAAAGAATGTGTACCCACAACTTATCAATGCAACTCAAGAAATAAAAATCATGAAATAAAAAAATGTAGAAGAATTCACTTCACAGGTAATCAGGCTTATTAATGAAAAGTGCATTATGTAAACTGTCTGGCAATTTCCTGTAAAGTTAAACAAGCACCTAACTTACAATCCAGCAATTCTAACTGTAGCTATTTAACCAAAAGAAATGAAAATAAGACCACAACAAAGACCTCTCTGGGAATGGTGGTAGCTGCTTTATTAGTAATAGCAACAAACTGGAAACAACCCAAAAGAAGAATGGATAAACAAATCATGATGTATCCATTTGATCCAATATTGCTTAACAATAAAAAGGAGCAAACTATTAAAACATACAAAAACACAGATGAGCCTAAAAAGCATAATGTATAAGTCAGGCACAAGAGTACGCGTTACATTAGCAGGTTCAGATAAAGTTCCGCAGCAGGCAAAACTTGCTTATCATTGATTTTTATCAATGTGATAAAAATCAGAATCATAGTTGCCTTTGGTGGGGGTGGCAGGGTTGTGAATGACTAGGAAGATGCACAAAGAACTTTCCAGGTTTATGATAATGCTCTGTGTCTTAATTGGGGTATGGGCCATGGTAGTGTATGCATTTATCAAAAACACATCGAACTATATACTTAACATGGTTGCATTTCATTGTGTGTAATTATATCTGAATTTTAAAAGTTTTAAGGAGTGTATTGTTTAATTTAGAAATTTTGTAGCTGTTCTAAAAAAGAAAGCACAATGCTTTCCATTTTTGCTGTTGTATGAGTTCGCAGAGATGCTCGTCTCCAACATTCATGCCCACAGCTCTCTCTACAGATAAATACACTTTGGGGGGTCCATGTGCCTAAGGTCTCCCACAAAGGGCTTTAGCTGTGGTAGGCACCAAAGGGGCAGGAATTCAGGGGCAGGAAAAATACTAGTGAGCTCTAGTTGGTTCAAATCCCTGCATGGCCAAGGCAATGCAATTCCCCCCAGCCTCCTTGAGATCTGTCTACACTCAACTTGAGATTTTCCAGTAGATTGGCACAGATAGGCAGCTCACGGGGCCATAAATGTTACACTCCTCCATGATACTTTAAAAGCATTGTGGAGGTTTCAGAGAGAATTTTGACAGAGGCAGTTGGGACATCTTTTTCTGACAACTTCCAGAACCATGTTCGAGTAAAATATCAATAAGGGAAGTTCTTGGAAAACCTGAGCCAGGAGTGATAGGCATCCTTGGAATCACTATAGATTCAAAGTAGAGGCTGGAAGGCTTCTCTCCCTGCACCAGCGCCCTGAGCATACCCTTCTACAGACTGGCACTGACCTATCCCCAACCTGACGGTAGATATGTTCAATTCCCCACATAGTGATCTGGAAAATAAGCAACACTGGGAACACTATAATGGCCTCATCTTTTCCACTTGTCCTTTGCTGTGGTTGGTCTCTGAAATGGATGTACCACCTTTACTCCTCCATGTAATTAACACATACCAATAGTAAGGCAGACAGAGAGCAAAGAAGATGCTTCTTTGGTTTTGAAATGCATCATAGAAGTACCTGAAAAGTAGGATTAAATAAAAATTTCTGTCCCCTCTGATTAATACCACCAGCTCTGAGATGTTTTTAAAGCAGCAGGCCAGAAGGAAAAAAACTGCTTCTCAGTCTGCCCTGCCCTACTCTGTAGTGCTGTGTGACTCTGCATGTCGCTTTGTCTCTGTGTTTCCTCCTCTGTGAAATGATTATGTTGAAGTAGATCTTTTGGTTGCTGCAATGCCATGATATCTCTCTTTGGCTTTTAATTGAGGGTGGTAGCTTGGTATCACTACACTTTAACTGCATGTCTCCTACCTTTATCTTCCCTATCAAGTAATTAATAATCTATAAATCAATGCATAAGCAAGGGAAGCCAGGCTCAGAGAATAATTGCTTCCTTATTTCTTTTATTAATGCAGATTTTTCACACATTAGGGCTTCTTTTTCTTTCTTTCTTTCTTTCTTTCTTTCTTTCTTTCTTTCTTTCTTTCTTTCTCTTTTTGATAAAGATTTTATTCATTTATTTATTTAGAGAGAGGTGAAGAAGCAGAAGGAGACAGAATCTCAAGCAGACTCCATGCACTGAGGGTGGAGCCCCACGTGAGGCTCTATCTCACTACCCAGCAATCACGGCCTGAGCAAAAATCAAGAGTCAGCCACTTAACCAACTGAGCCACCCAGATGCTCCCACACTTAGGATTTTTTAGAGTGGAACACATATTTTAGAACTTCAAAATTATCATAAATATTCTTCTAAGAATATGGTATGAAGAGACAAATGGATACCTCACTACAGCAGGTAAAAGTGGCCATAGATGATCCACAAAAGGAATAATCTCCCAAATGATTATTGAAAATGCTCCTGCAAGGGATACCTGGATGGCTCAGTGGTTGAGCCTCTGCCTTCAGCTCAGGTCGTGATCCCACGGTCCTGAGATGGAGTCCCACATCTGTTCCCTACAGGGAGCCTGTTTCTCCCTCAGCCTCTGTCTCTGCTTCTCTCTGTGTGTCTCTTATGAAAAAATAAATAAAATCTTAAAAAAAAAAAAAAGGAAAGAAAATGTCCTTTTTGGGATATTAAGTTCCAGTGGAAACCTTATTCTGTAGGATACTTTTATGCATTTCTTCAGGGGTTTTTCTTTCTTTCTTTCTTTTTTTAAACAACTACAATGTGTCTGGCTCCTTACTAGCAGCAAACTCTGTTTCTGGCCTCAAGGATACACTATAACTATAACTTTAAGTGAGATCTTAAAGTTATGCAGATGTCTGTGCTCTGCAGGGTTGAGACCACCTCAGGAGAAATCAAGTTGTTTACATTTGTCCTTGGAGGATCATTGATCAACAACAGAACTGAATACTGACGCAGAGGCAGGAGTAGGAAAGGGCTGGTTGCTATATCCCATGAGGGATGATTAAGACATAAAGACATGAAGAGAAGTCTTGTAAGACTTCTGGTTTTATATACCTGGAAAATTATTATTAGGCTTGACCCAAGTAACTCCAATGTGCAGAGCTAGACTAATAGGAAGGAAAACAGATTTCAGTTCTTTTTGAGAATGCTTCTTCCTTTCCATTAGAAACAAATAACCAGCATTATCTTGCAGCTTCCCTCTGCCTTGTATGGGAAATAACTGCATTATTGGGAAGTTCATACAGAAGCTCCATACCTACTGGGGAAGTTGTCCAAAGAAGTACTTGATTAACTGATAGGATAACAGGTGACGTCTGAGGTCCCTGGTTATTTAAATTCTACTTCTATGCTTGGATTACTGTATCTGATGGCCACCAAAGGAGCCTAGCTTTGCTTTAAATGAATAGGGATGAGCTTCAAAGTTGAAGATGTATTAGTTTAATAGGATCCTGAATTTATCTTATATTATAGAAACCCTGTTGAGATAGTTCCTGAAAGAGGTCCAAGGCACAGTTCCAACAGGCTAAAAAGTCAAGTTAGGAAGTTTGTGATTGCTTTCAAATCAGCCACATTATGGGAGATGGTTGATCCAGGTAGGAGCCAGAAGGAGGTTAAGATAATGCTGTGCTAGTGTGCTAGTGGCAAATGTTTGACAATAAGCTGGGGGTGAGGGGCCTGATTTGTAGAGTTTGTCAATGTCCTCTGTGGAACTATTCCATCCTGGCTAATTTAAGCTACCAATATGAGATCACTGAGTACACAGTTTGAGGGAAAAAAACACCTAGATTTTGTGAGACTCTATGATCACTGGGTTATGATATCAGAACCTTTGTAACAAGTTAAATATGTCTTCAGTAAGAAACTTATAAGCAACACAGTGCAAATATGACAATAGCTATAAACTGGAAATTCACAGAAGATACCAGAACAGCCAATAAGCATGAAAAAAATATTCTGTAACCTGGTTGACAGAATTAAGGATTGGACAATACCAACTGTTCATGGGGATGAATGGGGGAATTGAATTCTTATTCACTGCTACTGGGAAAATAAATTAAATGAATCCATTTTGGAGAGCAACATGGCAATATCTGTAAGGTTAAAGATGTACCTACCCCACAACCCAGCGATTCTATTCATAAAGAGTATACCCTAAAATCCCTTGACATTTACACCAGAAGACACATATGAGAATGTTAATTGGAACATTGTTTTCAATACTAGAAAACTAGAAACAATCTAATTACTTCTGAGGGGAAGGATGAATAATAGTGCATTATTCATACAATAGGATACTATACAGAGGTTAAAAGAATGAACTAGATCTAAGTGAATCAACAAATAAATTTAACAACCAATATTGTGTAAAGAGGCAATTTGCAAAAGTTATATAACCACATGTTACCGTTAATGTAACTATTAACATAAAAACAATAGCATATATTATTAATAGAAATATACGTATGTAGCATAAGTATAAAATATGCATGGAAATAATAACAACTTCAGACATTATCTCTGGGAATGAGGGGAGAGGAAGGAATAGAGTAATTTTAACTGTACTGGTAATACTTTATTTCTTGAAAAGCCAAAAGAAATTTATAACAAATTGGAGAAAATATTAGTATCTATTCAACCTGGATAATGGGTACATATGTATCTTTTCAATTATTTTCTGTACTTTTCTGTATGTCTGAGCTATTTTATAATTTTTTTGTCTTTTGTTAAAACTTTTAAATTTTAGAACAGTTTTAGATTTATGGGTTAGTACAAACATAGCACAGAGATTTCACATATACCTCGAACCCAGTTTCCCCCATTATTAACATCTTTTATTAGTATGATACATTTGTCACAATTAATGAGCCAGTATTTACACATTATTTTGATTAACTAAAGTTCATACTTTATTTAGATTTTCTCAGTTTTCCCCTAATGCCTATTTCCTGGTTCAGAATCCCATCGGGGGTCCCACATCACATTTATTTTTTTTTTTCCCACATCACATTTAGATATAATATCTCCTTGGGCCTCTCTTGTCCAAGATAGCTTCTTAGATTTCCTTCATTTCTGATGACCTTAACAGCTTTGAGAAGTACTGCTCAGGTATTTTGTAGAATGTCTCTCACCTGGAATTTGTCTGGTATTTTTCTCAGGATTAGACTGCACTAATGTATTTTGGGGAGGAAAATTGTGGAGGGAAAGTGCTGTTCTTATCATATCTATCAAGGATATATACTAATTTATCACCCTGGATGTTGACCACAACCACCTGGCTGAGGTAGCGTTTATCAGATTTTTCTACTGCAGTTACTCTTTCTCCCCTGTCTTTCCATACCATCCTCTTTGAAAGAAAATCACTATGCTTAAAGAATACAGAGATATACTCTCTCTCTTTCAGGGTGAAGTATCACCATAAATTATTAGAAGTTTTGCATGGGGGATTTGTCTTTCTTTCTTTCTTTCTTTCTTTCTTTCTTTCTTTCTTTCTTTCTTTCTTTCTTTTTCAATTTATTCATTCAGAGAGAGAGAGGCAGAGATAAAGGCAGAGGGAGAAGCAGTCTCCACACAGGGAGCCCGACATGGGACTCGATTCCGGGTCTCCAGGATCACGCCCTGGGCTGAAGGCCACACCAAACCGCTGTGCCACTAGGGCTGCCCTGTTTATTTCTTTAATCATTATTTCTAAAAATTAAAAAAAAAATCATTATTTCTATCGGTATAGACTCATGTATATTTATTTCATATTTTGGGTTATAATCCAATACTACTTTACCTTTTTTTGTTCAATTGCTCTAGCTTTGGCTATGGGGAGCTCCTTCGGTTGGCTCCTGGGTCCCCCCCCATTGAACTTTGTCGGTTCTTGGGGGGTTTCCCTTCAATCTTCTTTATTTTCTGGGCCTATAAGATATTCTAGGTTTGTCTTATGTATCTCCTGCCCCAGTCCTGGAATCATTTTCCCAAGAGCTCTCATTCCTTCTAATGGGGAATCCTATTAATATACCAAAATTTGGGTACTAGGTGTGCTTGTTACTCCTAAGCCCTCCTAGCTGGCAAAACAAGAGAATGTATGTGTATACAAATATGCATTTACACAAATCTGTATCTAAATTCAACCAAATATAAACTCCTACTGGAGTCTCATACCCAATCCCCAGCTCTAACCCGTTAGCCCATGGGTCATTCTGACTTTCTCTCCTTGCTCCCACTCCAACAGTGAGAAACCTGATTCTCACCATCTGCCATCAATTTACTTATTGCTCCATTTACAATTTTCTTAAAAATAAAAATAAAAGCTCTAGGGAGATCCTTCCACTTATTATGTTATCCAGACCAAAGATGCACACTATTCACAGAGCAAACATTTGCCAGGAAAGGACATTTCATGTCATGATCCATTTATAACCCAGGTCTCCCTCTGGAGCCTTGTACCCATCCAGTGGGCATTCATGGAAACAGAGGCAAAAATGTCCTTTCAAAATAAGTCCTGGAAGCCCATATAGGAAAAATTAAGACCACCAAAGCACACTTGGGAGGGCTTCTTGAAGATTAGCCAAAACGAAGAGGTGTGGGCCTCAAACCAACAGGAAAACCAAGATCAGAAACATTGAGTTTCAGCAGCAGTTCCTAATCTCCTTTGAATAAATGGACCCCTTCAAGACTCAGAAGGGGGCCATGGACCCTCAACCTAGGAAAGCAATCATGTGGATCAAGTAGCATGAAAAAATTATCCCATGGTGGGGGAGACCTCATCTCTAAGCCCATTCTTGAACCTCAGGTTAAGAAAACCTTGCATATATAATACAAAAGTCAAGTTTGTCAGTTTGCTTTTCTGTCAATAAGGAGGGGTGAGCACCTGGGCCCAGGGTGAGGACTATGTTCTCTGAGTGTGGCTGTTTTCAGGATGGGCAAAGCTCCTATCTTCCAGGTGTGGACCTAGGGTCTGTCACTGGCATCTGCCAGTTCACTTTTATGGTGACCTCCCACTTACAGCAAATAGCAAGTGACACTGGCTTTCTATTTATGGGATAATAAATAATTTTTCTATTAAAATCAATATGTGTTATTTATTTATTTATTTTTAAAGATTTTATTTATTTGAGAAAGAGAGCACAAGTAGGGGGCAGGGCAGAGGGAGAGGGAGAAGTAGGTTCCCTGCTGGGCAAGGAGCCTGAAATGGGGCTCAATCCCAGAACCCTGAGATCATAACCTGAGATGAAGGCAGCCACTTAATCAACTGATCCACATAGGTGCCCCTGTTTTTGTTTTAAATCAGTTTAAAAAAATATATGAAGTGATATTTGGGACAGTAGAGAACTGAGGTCCTAAAAATAGGTGCAAAAAGAGTTGTCTTGAGTATAATGAAAAGTTCACATGCTTTGGTGTCAGAAGGAGGTGGATTCAAACCCTCTCTTTGCTAATTGCCAGTTACGTGATCTTGGGTATGTGAAACTTTCCCCATCTGTAGAATGGCAGATAGGGGCACATGGCTGGCACAGTCTATTGAGCTTCCAACTCTTGGTTTCAGCTCTGGTCATGATCATGATCTCAGGGTTGTGGGATTTAGGCCCACATTGGGCTCCACGCTGAGTGGGGAATCTGCTTGGGACTGTCTCCCTCTCCCTCTTGCTCCCCCACCCCCCCCACACACACACTTGCTCTTTCTCTAAATAAATAAATAAATAAATAGGGATCCCTGGGTGGCGCAGCGGTTTGACGCCTGCCTTTGGCCCGGGGCGCGATCCTGGAGACCCAGGATCGAAACCCACGTCGGGCTCCCGGTGCATGGAGCCTGCTTCTCCTCCCTCTGCCTGTGTCTCTGCCTCTCTCTCTCTGTGTGACTATCATAAATAAAATAAAAAATAAAAAAAATAAATAAATAAAATAAATAAATAAATAAATAATCTAAAAAAAAAAGAATGGCAATATAAATTTGGCATGGAGGGCAGATTCCTGTATCACTCATATCAGAATCAGCAGAAATACTTGTAAAACAGGACTTCCCAGGCTGCCACCCCACAATTTTTTTGTCATGTGGAATCCTAAGGGGAAAAGCCTAGATATCCACATTTAAAAAAGGGTCCCCAATGATTTTTTATGGCGTTCTATGGGCTTTGGAGAGGATAAAATGCACTAAAATACACTTGGCATATGGGAGCAGGAAGGACACTGTTGCTTTGGACAGCCCAGCATCTGAACTTCATCTCTTTTAGAAGGGGATGCCAAGGGCCTGCCCAGGATTGTCATGGATGGCTATGCAGGTTGTATACTGCACATAAGTCTAATGACTAGCACCTGAGAATTGTGCAGAGCATAAACTGCGTGGTCATACATGCCCTCCTTCTTAGAAGGAAGTCAGATGATCTAGACCCCTTGGTTTTCTCTCCTTTTTTGAGCCTGTTCTGCCAGCCTTCCTTATGATCTTCAGCTACACAGCAACCTTCCGACCTTCACTGACCAGTAGGCCTGGAATTGAATTTTGTTCTTTGTAATCAAGACACTTGACAGGATGAGTGACCAATGACTGCTTTGTTCCTTTCCATCAATGGATCCTCAGTGGTGTCCTTGCAATTTGGGAAGTGCTATAGTGACTCTCCCTGAGAAGATCTGACTGGTCCCCAATCCAAGTTCTGTTCTGCTTCAAGCTGTCTTATAGGTTGGGTCTTGGCTCAATAGTTCACTTGGAAAGAATAATTCTACTACTTTAAAAAAAAAAAAACATTTGAAAACCACTGCATGTGTGGTGTAGACACTGTGTGGTGCAGATAGCAATGATGCCTCTGAGGTAGAAGCCTCAGGTCAATGGAGACTGAGGCTGAATCCTGGCATCTATAGGTCTCCCTAAAGGCAAAGCCACCAAGGGCCTCATTTCAACTGATAGGTGCTAAGTCCCAATACCTAAGTAGGGGAAATTGTAGAGGTCTCTCAAAACTGCCCTCTCCTGCCCATGGGAAGATGGATGGTGTCCAGTGATGAGAAGTAAAAGGGGGAGTTGATGTGACAGGATCACTTTGTCAATCAAAAGCCCTCTGACCTCGGGAGGAGGGAATAGGAGAGAATCCCTTAAGAATCTCCCAAGACAACAGCCAACAAAAAGGTGCCAAAGTCATTACTAAGGGGCCAAAGGGTGAAGGGCGTGTGGTACTTTCCTTTGCCATGGGGTCACTGGCTGAGGGAGTGAGGGTGAAGAAAGATAAAGTGGTTTGGACATTTCCCTGAAGGAGCCAGAGTTCTCCCCACCCAAATCTGCAGCACTTGGAACATAAAAATAGAGATGTTTCCTTGCTCTCCAAAATTTGACATTTGCAACAGAGGTATTAAATTTTCATTGCACATTTCCTCTTGGTTCACAACTAAGATAGGAGAAAGAATTTCTCCAACAAAAGATGATATGTTGAATATTCTTACAAAAGTCATTCCATTCACCTGTTTAGCTGCCACTGGGCTGAGGTGCTGCTGGCTTTTTGCTTTTCAATGGGCCATAAACACAGAGGGTTGTGCTTGGCTTACTTTTATTGTTATATACCAGGCTCTTCTCTTGTTTTACTAATTGTTCTCTTTTATCTTCATACCCCACTCCCATCCCCCTCCTTAACCTCCTTATTAACATATAGGTAGGCAGGTGTATGTAATGTAAAAGCCAGGTTACAGAGAAAGACACACAGTATCAAGGTACAGCAGCATTTGGGAGGGAGGTCATCCAATGGAAGTTGTGACCCCTCTCCCTGGAAAAATCTGTCTTTATTCAAATGTACAACTTTCGCAACTTCCAGGGTCCAGGAACCCCTAATTCTCTGCCTGGATAGTCTTTGTTTTGTTTTGTTTTTTAAGATTTATTTATTCATTCATGATAGACAAAGAGAGAGAGAGAGAGGCAGAGACACAGGAGGAGGAAGAAGCAGGCTCTAGCCCGACGTGAACTTGATCCCGGGACTCCAGGATCACACCCTGGGCCAAAGGCAGGTGCCAAACCGCTGAGCCGCTCAGGGATCCTCCTTGGATAGTCTTTGAATCCCAAGTTTATTACCCCGTGTTTTAAGAAAGTTGTGAGAAATAGGAAAGTATTTGGATTGCAGACTCTTTAAAATGGACTGTACCTTTTATTTATTATAAAGTTGTGGAATAACCAAATTGCAAGGAAATAGAAATGCTGTATTCAAGAATGGACAAGGATTATTTCTATTTAGTGCAACACAAATATTGCTTGGATATAAACAGATTCTTCTGGAAGAGGAAGAAAAGAACTTAGCTTTGTTGGGGGCTTATTTTCAGCCGAGCATTGTGTTTTATGTACTATTTCCCTTTCCTTAACCCACAGAGGCAGTCATCGTTCTCTTGGCCATTTTTACAGGTGAGAAAACTTGAAGCGTAAGGACAGGACAAAGTTTCCCAAGGTGGTGCAACTTGTAATGTTAAGTTAAAAAGTCTGCCTTAAACACAGACATGGAGAACATTTTTAAAAATATACTATTTACACGGGCACCTGGATGACTCAGTCAGTTGGGCAACAAATTCTTGATTTCATCTCAGGTCATGATCTCAGGGCATGGGATCAAGCTCTGCATGGTGCTGCACGTGGAGTGTGGAGCCTGCTTAAGAGTCTTCCTCTCTCCCTCCTTCGACTCCTCCCCCCACCCCGTGCTCATGCTCTCTCTCTCTCTAAAAAAATCAGTTAAGAGTACTACTTGAGGTTTTGACTCAGGTCATGATCTTGGTGTCATAAGATCCAGGCCCACCATGGGCTCTGCCCTCAGTGCAGAGTCTGCTTTAAAGTCTTTCTCCCAGGATGCCTGGGTGGCTCAGTAGTTGAGTGTCTGCCTTCGGCTCGGGTCATGATCCTGGGGTCCTGGGATCGAGTCCCACACAGAGCTCCCTGCAAGGAGTCTGCTGCTCCTTCTGCCTATGTCTCTGTCTCTCTCTGTGTGTCTCTCATGCATAAATAAATAAAATCTTTTAAAAAAAGGAAAGGGAAGGAATTTTTAAAAGCGCTAGTGTATCTATAACATGTTATACCTTAAAGAAAAAATGCCCCCTTGAACACTACTTACTCATTCACTCCACAAAACCTTGCATCTCTCAGGAAGGAGCAGCCCTGGTTCCCAGACATGGAATCAGCTTTTCCTTCCCCCTACCCTCCCACCCTTTTTTGCCATCTGCACCATTGCAAATGATTTGTAGGCAGTTTGCATCACTTTGTTCACCAATGTTACTTAGGGGCCTGTGTGCGTATAGGAAGCATTCAGTACACGTCTGCTAAACTGAGTTGATCTCCTACCTTTTTAATTGGGCACATTTTTAATGCAGAGAAATAAGAAGAAATGTTTTGAAGAGACACATTATCCGCGTGCCAGGATTTGCAGCAAATAATAACATTTTCTCATTTTTGCTTTAGACCTTTGTTTGCTTTAAGGAAATGAAATTTACAGATGGTTTTACTCTGGTTTCATTCTCCTCCTGCCCACTGCAGAGAAAACTATGATCATTATTTTGGCATATATCCTCAATATATATTTTTATACTTTTACTGCACATAATCCTTAGTATTATTTTTACGACTTAAAACTTTTAAATTTTCTGTACCTTGGTGCTTAAACATGTGTTTTCAAGATCTATTCACATTGATGCTATACATCTCATTTATTTCTTTGTTATTATATAATGTCCCATAATTTGAATATTCTGTGTTTTACTTGTGCATTCCCAAGTGAGAGGCATTTAGAGGCTTCCTGTCCAATTCTTCACTGTGACACACAATGCCGTAATGAACGGCATTTTCCTTTTTACAACTTGGGTTACTTTTTGTACAAATGACCTAATATACCATTGGTACATAGGGGAACTCTGCTAGTAGAACATGAAATTATGTTGGCTTATATGTGATTTTTCCCAATATGTTACTGTTTCAAAATGATTAAAAGAGAAAGTCTTAACAATGAATAAAGACCTGAGCTGAAAATCAACAGAAGTATCTTTCTTCCAAGCAAACAGCAACAGGTTTAAACACTTTCCACTGTTAAATGATCAGGAGACAGTTGGGAGTACAGATGAAAAGCACAAAGAAATTGGATCATTCCCCCCTGTATTAAAACCATGCAATAGGGACACCTGGGTGGCTCAGCGGTTGAGCTTCTGCCTTCGCCTTGGGACATGATCCCAGAGTCCCAGAATGGAGTCCCCTATCGGGCTTCCTTGCATGGAGCCTGCTTCTTCTGTCTCTGCCTCTTTCTCTGCCTCTCTCTGTGTCTCTCATGAATAAGTAAATAAGATCTTAAAAACAAACAAACAAACAAACAACAACAAAAAACTATGGAATAATGAAGAAGACTATCCCGAGGGCCATATTTTTAATTTTAGGAAAATTTTAATGAAAATCCACATCTACCTGTCTAGTAAGGAGCCCCAAAGAACAGATATCTGGGGCTTTCATGGGCATTTGCCAACAATGGATTAACTGTATTGAGTTTTCATCATGATTTAAAATACATTTTTGTTTTTGTTACTTCTTGGGTGACAAAATTCCACACGTTTGGGTGATCTTCCCCAATCCTGTTTTCCCTGTGAGACTTGCTATTTTTGGTGGAGGAATTTGCATTTATTTCCTTAAGTGCATGTGTAAGAGCTTCTCTAGTGTATAAACCTAGCAGTGGAATTTCTGGGTCAAGGGGATGTTCATTTTCAAAATATTCTAGATTTTTCCAAATTTCTCTTTATAGTGGCTTCACCAATTTATACTCCCATCAGGAGAGTCCTTATTCCTGCTTCCATGCTATTACCTGATGTTGTTAAACTTTATTTTTACCAATATCATGGGTATAAGATGCCTTTTCATGGTTGTTTTAATTTGCATTCCCCCCGTTACTACTGAAACTGAGAATATTTTTATTTGTTTATTGGCCATCCCAGTTTCCTCTTCTGGGTATTAGCAGTTCAACACTTTGTCAATTTTGAAGCTGAATTGTTTGTCTTTTTCTTATTGATTTACAGGAATTCTTTATGCATTCTTGACATAAATCCTTTGCCTATTAAATTTCTGCTTTTATGTTCCCCTCCAGATGTCCCCAGTCTCAGCATAAGTCTCTTTTTTTATATGTCTGATCCACTATAAAATACACCGGGTTGGATTTTTTCTGGAATATATCCTAGGTACCTGTGGCTTTAGATTATACAACTAGATTGTACAACTGGAAATGTTCAAAACTCAAATGTTTATAAAGATTTTTGTTTTCCTATCTATACTTTATCCATTCTTCTATTTATAGTACTTTCTCTTTGTACGAAAGAGTTTTCAAAGCCTACCAAAAGCGATATATCCCTTAACTTGACTGTTGATGAGATTTCTTTCTTTCCCAAGGTTAATAGGAAAAGATTTTTGTGGAAAAAATTCAAGAAGGTTAAACTTCATATTTGAATTGGATCCTTTGTAGATGTCTTAAGCCCATGAGAAAACAATATACTTTATTAAATTCCATGATTTTCTTTTTTAAAATATTCAAGTCATAAGCAATCAATCATCTTTTCCTGACAAGTTACCTAAGAAAAATTTCCTTAAACTAAACAGAATAGAATTTCAGACTAAATTTTAAAAGTGACATTCTGATTAAAAAGAAAAAAAAGATACCTAACTCCTTAAAGAAAATACATGGAGTTTGCCTGGAACTGAAAATTTAGTATGTGGAAATGTGAGGAAAAGATCTAAGTGTTGGCAAAAGATTGCAATAAAGTAAATGATGCGGTTTTCTCAGGGGTGATTTTGCAACTTGAAACATTCCAAAAAGAGTTACTGATCACAAAGTTTCTTTTAGCTTCTAGCCTTGAAATACTTGGCATACATGGAGCTCTTATGGATATTTGGATAAATTAAATTTATATTGACATTTTCTGAAAGTTGGCATAGGTATCTAGCTGGTGTGGGCACGTGTCAAACTCAGAACATTTTGAGGCATTCAATTTTACAGCAGATAGGTATCAACATCATACTGTCCCTTCTTGCTCTATATTCTTAAAAGCTGAATCACACTGAGGTTGAAAACATGTCATTATTTTCTGACAGAAAAGCAGCAGATTCCTCAAAAAACTAACCAGAGGATTGATTACCATATGACCTAGCAACTCCATTCTTGGGTATATACCCCAAAGAATCGAAAACAGGGACTTAAAAAAGATATCTGTACACCAGTGCTCATAGAAGCATTATTCTCAATAGCTAAAAGGCGAAAACAATCCAAGAGTCCATCAACAGATGAATGGGTAAGCAAAATGTGGTATATTCATACAATGAATTATTATTTAGCCTTAAAGGGAAAAAAAGTCTGACATAGGCTATAACACAGATGACCCTTGAAGATGCTATATTAATGAAATAAATCAGATACAAAAAGAAACATATTGTATGATTCCACTTATACAAAATATCTAGAATAGACAAATTCATAGAGACAGAAAATAAATTAGAAATAACTGGGGGGGGGGGGGGATCCCTGGGTGGCACAGCAGTTTGGCGCCTGCCTTTGGCCCGGGGCACGATCCTGGAGACCGGGGATCGAATCCCACATCGGTTCCCGGTGCATGGAGCCTGCTTCTCCCTCTGCCTGTGTCTCTGCCTCTCTCTCTCTCTCTCTCTCTCTCTCTCTCTGTGTGACTATCATAAATAAATTTTTAAAAAATTAAAAAAAATTAGAAAAAAAATAATTGGGGGATGGGAGGAGAGGGGAATGGGAAGTTATTGCTTCATGGATACAGAGTTTCTGTTTGGGGAAGATGAAAAAGTTTTGGGAAGAGTGGTAATAGTTGCAAAACATGTGGATGTAATTGATGTTACTGAATTATATACTTAAATTGGCTAAAATGGCAAAATTTATGTAATGTGTACTTTATCATAACAACAACAACAACAAAAAACTTTAAAAAGTAAGTTTCTTCAAGCCTTTCCCCTAGTGAAGGAACAAATAATAGTGAAAGCTTAGAAAACCTATAATGTAAAATAAAGTTAAAGCCACCCATTATCTAGCCATGCAATGATAATAGGTAGCTAATGAGCTATGCCCTTTCTTTTTTCTGGCCACAGGTATATAGGTATGCAGATACACACCTGGGATCATCCTGTATGACAGCCTGCTTTTCTCATAGAATGTTATAACAATCCATAGAATCCAGTCTCATCTGTGAGCCTTAAATTACCTAAACCAATCAACAATTGTTGGATCTGTAAACTGTTTTCAATATTTTCACAATTTTAAATAACTCTGTCATGGACATCCTCACATATACGTTTTGTGAACATTTGATTATTTCTTAGGATAAATTTCTCAAAGCACAATTAATGGGTCAGAGAATACGATTTTTAAAAAAGATTTTATTTATTTATTTATGAGAGACACACAGAGAGAGGCAGAGACGTAGGCAGAGGGAGAAGCAAGCTCTCCACAGGGAGCCCAGTGTGGGACTCAATCCCAGGATCTCGGGATCATGACCCGAGCCAAAGGCAGATACTCAACCTCTGAGCCACTCAGGCGTCCTGAGAATATGAACTTTTAAAACATGTCCTATTGCACATGTATTCTTAACTTGCCTCGTAGGAGATTTTGTGATTTACGTCTGCAGCAGCCAAGTTTAAGAATATTTTATTACATCCTCGACAATACTGAGTGTTACATTTTATATCTCTTCAAAATGAATAAGAATAAATTTCATGGAATTTTAATGATATGGCACTAATGGTGGTGTTGGTGTAGAAAAGGGGGGGGGAAGACAACTTTTATAGATTAAACAGGGAATGTAAGAAATCAGTAGAGATCTGGCACATTAGCATGATTAGCCATTCTCTGCCACTGGGAGGTGGCTGGAAACACCCTTAGGGCTCTCCTTGCCTGGAGACTTAGGTCTGTATGCCCACCCACTGTGCAGGCCCCTCCCGCCACACCTAGGCGCTCAATGTCCAGGTACTTTACCTTTGCTGTTGCCATTTCCTTTCCCATAAAATACTTATTCACTTCCTCAAGTGTTCTTCCCCATCTGTTCCTTGAGATCCATTTCAATCAAGTCTCCAAGGGCCAGGGGTGGAACCATCCCCAGACGGAGGAATAAGGGAGAGGGAAAAACCATAGGAGCAAATGCAACCCACAGAAAGGCAGGAAGTGATGAGGTGGCTTTGGGGGAATGCCACTGAATGCCATCTGAAACAAATAGTGGGAGCTGGCAGGGCAGGATTCTGGGATCTGGGTGGGAGGCAAGCAGAGAATAAAGGGGGAGAGGGCTATTAGTTGGTATTTTGTGCCTTCTCTCAGGAGTAGGGGCATGAGAGGTAAGGCAGGATGGGCAGACAACCCCATTGCCTGGAACGTGGTACCATTTACACTAAGTGCTCAATTCTTGAACACTCAGATTTTAAAATATAAGAAATACTGCCTTCAGGTAGGATACAGTAATAACTTGCATTTGTGTAGGACCTTAGCCTTTACCTGTATTACCTAGTTTTAAAATTTTGGTTTTGAGTCTCAGAACCACTGTGTGACAATGGTAGTGCACTCGCTTTCCTCAGCAGCAGCTGGTTATTTATGTGCCAACTCCCGAGGTTCGGGAAAGCTGGACAAAGCAGCAACTTATACTAGAGACTTCTGGCCTCATGCCCTGAGTGGTGCCCTGAGCACCCCAAGCTGCTCTTTCAAAAATATGGCTATTTTCTGTCATCCTGTGATTTTTCTGATGTAAAGATGTCAAGTTGCAAAGTTTACAAAGATCTAACTACAAAGAGGGCTTACATTCAAATGACACTTTTGAAAGGAATATAAGAAAGGACTTTGTTTTCTCTTTCTGAAAGTAAGGGGTTAAAAAGACAGAGATGCTGGATGACAGTATCATTGGTGCTCTAAGGGTGATAAAAAGTGTGAATGGTATCTTAATAATAAATGGCTTAGGAGATATTTTAATAGTGAAGGGTGTAAGATAAATTTTTCCTAAAGAGTACATATATTTCGTTTCTGTTCATTAATTTTTTTTCTTGCCTGGTTTTCCTGCCGTCTAGCCTATCATTCTAATTTATCCCATTGCTTTCTGGTTATCTTAATATTTTTGTTTTGTTTGATTGTTTTCATCAGTAGTGGTTCCCAAAGCAGCACTGGGAACAGCACTGTGTCATAGAGATGAAATTCACATGGTCTTTGTCCTCAAAAACTCCTTTAAGCAAACAGAATTACAGGCCAAAGGACCCCTACCCTCTCCCATGTTGCTGAAATGAAACACACACACAAACACACACACACACACACACACACGCACGCACACCATCAATCAAAGAGGGAGGAATGGTGCTGGTTTTGATTGAAATACTTGTTTTACTTTTTAAAAAAAGTATCATAAATATATTTAACTAAAAATCATATTAATTGATACCAGAAGCAACAATAGAGACACTGGCAGATTGTAAACACCAATAAGTTGAAAGAGATTTGGTTTCAGATTGCTCGAATAACCCACAATTCTTCGAGCATTTTTGCTCAAGGAAAAAGATCCTCAGGAAATGAATGAGAGAAGTGGCAGAGATCCCAGATCTGAAATAATTTTCTTTTCCTCTGTCCCCCCTTAAATGGGGTGAATATACTTTTCAATCCAGTAGTGGTCTTGCTAAGGTATGATTTGAGAAATGCATCTCAAAAAGCACATGATTCCTACTCTAGTTAGAGTTTAAGGATACATCCTTACCTTTTCTAGTTTCCACCTAGCTTTCACTTTAATTTATTAATAAAACTTAAAAACAATATTCACATTCTTCGGTTAAATCATTTCACTATATTATTTTTAGCCTTTCTCTGATTTTTGTCTGTATGTTAAAAGATTTCACACCACCTTTATCCATAGTTTTATACATTTTTAAATTCTCTTATGTGTTCTGCTTTTTTCACTTCTAATTGTCTTGTACACATTTTTCAATGTATCTGCAATCACTATTACATTTTTTTCCTGGAAAGGAGTAGTTTTCAAATATTTTTTAGTAAAATAATTCTTTTATCAAAGAAAATCCTATATGGTTTGGTGGGATACCCACCTACCCTTGGACTAACTGCTGTGATACTTCATTTCAACATTTACAATCCCCTTTCCTATGCAATTAAATTGTTTCCAATGTTTGAAAATTTAAACAATGCTATGGTAAATATGTTTATATATAATTTCTTTAAAATTTCATTTTATTAAGAAAACTTCTGGGAGGCAGATTTTTCTGAGTGAAACATTCTTTTGTGATATACCCTCTCTGATTACTTTCTAGAAGAAATTAACCAATTTTTATTGCCATTGACAAACAAATGTCCTTTGTCTTTCTAAAGCACAGCTAGCAATAAATATTGTCATTTTCTTTACTTTCACTTAATTTAGTGGGTGTGAAATGATGACACATTGACTCATTTCAATTTCTTTAAATTTTAAAATAGGTGGTTGGTTTATCAGATGTTTCATTTTGTTTAGACCATCCCTTTTCATTTAATATCTGTTTCTTGAGCACTGACATTTGGTTCCATTCTAAGGAATTTATATAAATCCTATATCTATTTTAGATAATAAGCATTTGCCTATCATTTAATTCAATTTTTTTCATCATCTCATATGATTTTTAGAAATTGAATTTAGGAATCTACTTTTTCTGTTGCTTGAATAATCAGAATTATTTTCATACATAGCTCTGTTTTCTCCTCCTTTTCCTATAATAATAATAACAACTATTATTATTAATTTACCATTGAATGCACTCACTATAATGGTAGTGGATTTGAGGTCTGGGTCTAACTTAGTATTTTCTTCATTTTGATTTCCAATTATCTGCAAAATATTCATTAAATAATTATTACTTTTTCATTTACTTTGTTAATATTTGTCATTTACCAGGTTCTTATATGATAGCCTACTTCTGCATTCTCTCTTGTGTTTAAATTTGTTTCTGTTTTTAAACCACAACCGCAATGATTTTCATTTTCTTATTTACACTATTCTGTTTTCTAATTTTTAATAAGCACTATTTTCTTTTATTTGCATTTGATATTTTATAATGATGAAACATCTCTAACAATAGTATTTACCATTCATGCATATTTATTTTTGAGCCATAGCATTGGAACAATTTTTGTCAGATTTTTATAAGCATTTTTATTTAATTGAAAGTAAATCAGATACAACAATTAACAGGTGGGAAAACGCATCCCTTTTTTAATATTCAATCATTTGATGTAGTACAGTTATCTTCCTTTATATCTCCTTTTAAAATTTAACATTTTCTAGTTTTCTTTGCACATGCTGAGTTAAGGTAATTTGCAGTATTACATATTTCTGTTAGTATTGTGAATGGGACTGCCTCAAACTACCAGTTACTTGCTGGTTTTTACTAGAAATGCTTTGGCATTGTGTGGATTCAGCCTTAGCTGGACACTTTCATGAACTCTATTCTTATTTCTCATACTTTTAGTTGGAATCTTTAATTTCTTTAGTTTCCATTTTAAATAATAATATTTTTAAAAAATTTATAATATTGATTCTCTGGTGTATTTTGAAGCATTGTTAGGACAAGAGTCTCTAAAGATATGCTAAATAATGTTAACAAAAATCATGTTTGTTCTTCTTTGTTTTTAAACAGAATGCTTCAAAAGTTTCTCTATTACAGACTGGTAGGTTTTATCATCTTAAAGAAGCATTTTCTATTTCAGGTTTTAAATTTTTACCAGAAAAGAGCATTGAATTTCATCAAATATCTTAATCTTTTATTAAAGCCATATAAATTTTATTCCTGAGGTTATTTAAATTGTGTATTTTATTCATAACTGTACTCTATTAAATTGGACATGTTACTAAAATAAAGCCTACCTGTTCATGCTAAAACTTCTTTAGAAATAGAGTCAGGTTCTATTTACAGATATTCTCACATTTATAAGAGCTTTGTCTAGCAAGAGATTTCCTTTGTAATGTTACCAGGTTGAAGAACAGAATCGTTTTTTTGTCTGCTAAAATAAACTAAGAAATGTTTAACAAAATTTTTTTTATGTGTTGTAATTAGTTTTTATTTGAAATTTTGGAAAATTTTTCAGTTAACCCATTGTGTCTCTATAGCAAGAAAAGCAGTTTCTCGGCTAACCTTAATTTCTTCCTTAGTTATTGGTATTTTCACATTCTCAGACTTTTATTCTAACATTTAAAATTCTGTAGCTTTGATAAAATCATTCCTTTTACCTGACTGTCCAAATGCATCATCATCATAAATGGGCAACATATTCCCTAATGAATATTAGCCTCTTTTTTACTGTTTTTCAATTTTTTTCCTGATTTCTAAAAATTGTTTTCATTGAATTCACTAGTGTATTTATTGTTTTTCTGTCTTTTCAAAATAAGAGAGCTCAGCTTTAGCATTTCAGAGAATACTTCTTGTTTTATTTGTTTAGTTCTGCATGTATTTTTTTCCAGGAGTTTTTGCTTCATTGTTTTTCTACAAGTATATTTCTAGTTTTTTTTATTTGCTTTTCTTATTAATAAAGACATTTGAAGCAGTAAGTTTTCTCTACACAAAGCTTTCCTTTCAGTTCGAGAATGTGATGCACACTTCATTTATTTTTCACGTTTTAAAATGATTTGTTATTGCATTTCAGATTTCTTCCCTGACAAGCTGATAGCTACTACTTGTTTCATTAGAATTTAGTTATTTTTCCTTTATTGAAATTTTCTGTTAATTTTTTTCTGTGAAAGCTTTCTACATTCGATGTCTTCTCTTCAAATTCACACCATTAAATTGCTCATTCAACGTTATTAATTGCAGTTTTGCAAATTCTTATTTCTTTTTTCCTACTTTCATTGTTGTAGTGGAAAAAGAATTTCTGCAATAATTTTGTTTCTTCCAATTTCATCTTATAATTCTAGATTTCTTTCACGTAATTTGCTGCAATGCGTTTTAGTTTGTATACACTTAACACTTTTTACTTCCACTGATTATTTGGAGTCTCACATAATAAACCCACTTTTATTGCTTCACACTTTGTGCTTTTTGCTTTAATATCACAATATGTTTGATTGATATTTTCTGACCCAATCAATTATTTCTACTCTTTCCTCATCTACTTTTAAGTAGAACATTCTTGACTTTTTTTTCTTAAATACAATCTGAAACTTTTTTCTAAATAGGGAAATGTAATCCATTGGTTTATACTCTTACAACTGTCATATTTAGACCACTGTGACCATATGCTATTTTTATTACTCTTTAGTTTGTGTTATATTTCTTTTTTTGTTGTTTCTTCACTTGGGAGTCATATTTAAACTGCTTTTACCTTACTCGATTCTAAAAAGAAGTAGAAAATAAATATTTGTATTTTTACAAATAGTATTAACTATTTGTTGAGAAAAATCTGACACTTAGAATTTCACACCCTTGACTTTAGAAATCTCCACTCTCCTCTTCTCCTTCTCCCATTTTTTACAGCTTTTATGTTTGAAAGAAATAATTTATATTTTCTTTTGTATTTTTCTGTCACTGATACCAGTTGCTTATTGCCATACCTCCAGAAATGTTATTTGGACACAGAGTGTGCACTCGAGGAGTTTATGTAGGGTTTTCTGCTACTGAATCTGGTAGATAATCTCTGAGGCTCTCTCTTTTCTCTTATTTCTTTTTAGGAATACTTTAGACAGTTTTCCACTGCCTTTGGGAAACTTCCAGTCTCAACTGCTTCATTTGATCCTAATCTAAAGCGCTTTTTAAGAAGCAGAAAAGCACCACTCTTCATCACGTTTTAAATAAGGACATGAATAGAACAGGCAACGTCAGGACAGCGGCTTGTATTCACCTCACACTGGACACTGAAAAAACGTGGTTGCATTCTCTTTCTCGACTGGGGAATATTCGAGTCACTAGTTGGCTGCGTTTCTGGGCTTGTCAGACTCCATGGGCCCTTGCTGGGCGGAGCTGGGGAGTTTAGAATTCAAAATCTAGCTCTGCCCCGGGCTGCAGCATCTTCTAAAAACTGAGATGCTCTCGAGATGACTGAGGTGGTCCAAGGGGCCAATCTCTGGATCGCTAGTGTTCGCTCTATTGTCCCAGAGCCCCGTTCATTTATTTATATATCAATTGAACTAATTCTTTCTTTATTTATAGCTTCTCTGTTATGTAACTGTCCCACACAGCTGAGATTCTTTTTTGGAATGAGATGTGGAATAGTTTAAATACCTATGAAATCAAGTGTATACTCAGCACTGTTTCACTTTCCAGTCTGAGCTCCTCAATCAGTTCTGGAAAGTCTATTTGCTTACAGTTTAAACGTTCATCTGGGGGCACTAACTAATTTTTTCCCGAGGAGGAATACTATCAGCAACAGCTAACATTTATCCACCTTTTGCCACATAAGCCGCCTCACTGTCAGTTTTGGGAAACCATAGTTTCAACTCGGGAGTCCCTGGAGGATTGAATCCTTTTCCTTATTTTTTTAAAATTTATTTTATTATTTTTTCTTTTTCTTATTTTTTTAAAAAAACGTTACCCTTGATTTTCCAGTTTATCCTTTATCTTAATGACTTGAGATTCTGGAGTACTGTCTCTCCTATCCTCCTAACCTGCTTCTAGTTTGTTCTAGATTGTTCTGTTTAAAGCAATCACTACATTTTTGTTTTTAAACCTGCAACAGATTAGGTGATTGTTCTCTCCCACTCTTCTTTATTTGAGAATGAAATATCATCTATATTCCAACTTTGGTTCTTGTACTTGCTCTTTTTAGAAGGAACAGGAGCTTTAATGGTTTTCTTGTTATGAGTGGTGTGTATTGAATAAGGTTTTCACTTATTTTTAAAGTGTTTACTCTTCTTTTTACATGGTTTCTTTTTTTAAAAGATTTATTTATTTATTTATTTATTTATTTATTTATTTATTTATGAGAGAGAGAGAGCGGGAGTGGAGGGAGGGGCAGAGAGAGGTGGGGGGGGGGGAGAAGCAGACTCCCCAGTTAGTGGGAAGCCTGACACTGGGCTCCATCCCAGGACCGTGGGATGGTGACCTGAGCCCAAAGCAGATGCTTAACCAACTAAGCCCCCCAGGTACCTCTCTTTTTACATAGTTTCTAAGAAGGTTCATTTCTTTCTTTCCCAAGCTTTTATATGCTCCGCAAAGAGGTTCTAGATTTCTGATCTTTTCATTGATATCTCAATAGTCTTAACACAGAGAAGTTAACCTTGCAGAAACCTTCACTCCATCATCTATTTATTTATTTATTTTTTTTTTCCATCATCTATTTAGAACATTGTTCTTTCCCAATGATTTGACCTTACCAAAAGAACCTGGGGAAAATGAAAGTTATCTTGTGAAACAAAAAATACTGTCCACTACTGTAAATTGGCCTTGATAACAAAATGGGACTATTCTTTTTTTTAAAATTTTTTTTCAATTTTTATTTATTTATGATAGTCACACAGAGAGAGAGAGAAAGAGAGGCAGAGACAGAGGCAGAGGGAGAAGCAGGCTCCATGCACTGGGAACCCGATGTGGGATTCGATCCCGGGTCTCCAGGATCGCGCTCCGGGCGAAAGGCAGGCGCCAAACCGCTGCACGACCCAGGGATCCCGGGACTAACTATTCTTAACCATCAGAAAAGGAGACAGACATGAGAAGTTATCTCATTCTTTGACTCCTATGATTTCACAGTTACAAAACTTTCTTCTCTTAGACATCTTTTGATTCTTGTGGTTTGACCTTTCATTATTAATCACTTAAATACAATTCTGCTTCTCCACAACCTCCTGCCATCTGTGTATGTAATCCCCCCGCCTATAGAGCTTCTTAGAATTTGCCAATACAGGTATGTTTTCTGTCGGGGTAAAGATTGTTCTTTTTTTTTTTTTTTTAAGATTTTATTTATTTATGAGAGACACACACACACACACAGAGAGAGGCAGAGAATAGGCAGAGAGAGAAGCAGTCTCCCTGCAGGGAGCCCGATGCAGGACTTGATCCCAGGAGACTGGGATCACAACCTGAGCCAAAGGCAGATGCTCAACCACTGAGCCACCCAGGCGTCCTGGGAAAGATTGTTCTTAAACAGAGACTGGAATAATTTCAACACTATCACCCCTATCACCTGCCTCTCGCCCAGACCTTTTCATCTGTTTGAACTTCAGCTGCTTAAACTCCTTCCCAGGAGCACATTTTTGAGTAAACTCTTAACACATACACAGCATGCAATATATTCCAGTGCTTTATGTTACTGCATGCTCTGAAAGAACCGCACCCACCATCGCCCGTACCCCCAAAGTGCCCATAAATCTGAGTAATATCTTTGTGCATTTTTCTTTGAAAAGCCTAAAATAAACCTGCTGGGGCAGGCAAGGAGAGAAAGGGCTTCTCTCATTTTTGTATACCGAAAGGAATCTGGCCCCCTTCAGGAGAACTGTAATTGATAATTTGCAGTTGACACACAAAACACCACGTTAGCTTGCACTGGGAATGGGAAGTTGGATATCACGGCTAAATATTGCTAGCATTACTATTTGTATCCTTGCAATAAATAGTGTTATTACTGTAAAGCTGAGCAAGCATGACATTTCTGACTGCCTCTCCTTTTAAATGGAGAATCTATAAATAGCGCCTGTGTAGCATTTAAACATTTCAAAGCATCACGTTTTTGTTAATACAAATGTGTGATCAGAGCCATTCACTCCTATAAATATTTTTCCTCACAATCTGAGCATCAACAGCCACAGGCTCTTCCCATCACCCACTGATTGTAAGACACTTTGTAAAATGCTGGATATTCTGGGTGAAAACATGGTTACCACTTAAGAAGCCAGAAACACACAATGCACCGTTTAAACATCTCCCTCCAAATCTTTCCAAAGACAGAGCAAGAAAGAAATCAGCATTTCCCTGAAGTGGACAACCTTTGTACCAAAAGATGTTTTTTTTTTTTTAAGGGTTCTTTCAGTAAATGAGTTTATTGAGTATGACCACTACCCAGCAAGATTAAATGCCCTATTTAATGCCTGGCTGGGCATTAAATAGGGAAAGAATCATAGAGTCCCGAACCTTCAGGAAGCTTGTAGTTTTGTCTTAATTGAACACACAGTATTAGTTTCCTCGGACTGTTGTAAGAAATCGCCACCAACTTGGTGGCTTAAAACAACAGAAATGTATTCTCTCCCAGTTCTGGAGACACAGTCTGAAACCAGGATCTCTGGGTCACAACCAACGTGTCCATGGGCCCGTGCTTTCTCTGGGGACTCTATGGGAGAATCTGTTCCTTGCTTCTGGCTTCTGGAAACTGCTGGCAGTTCTTGGCCTGTGGCATCATCCCCCAATCTCTGCCTCCCTGGCCACATTGTTTCCTCCTTTTCCATCTGTGTCAAATCTCCCTCAACCTGCTTCTTCTAAGGAGTTTTGTGATTCCATTTAGGACCTGCGTGGGTAATCTCCCATTTCAAAATCCTTGATTTAGTTGCATCTACAAAGATCTTTTTGCTATACAAGTTTCCAGCTATTAGGACTGGATATCTTTGGGGGCCATTGCTCAGCCTACTGCATGCACAAACAGCTCTGAGGTGCCCTATGGTAGCAACAGATTTTCTGCTTTGACCTTGAAACCCTTTGAGAGACACCTGCCGCAATCCAGAGAACCCTGGTCATCAGGACCTACTGTGGAAAAACACTGGTCAAGAGGCTGTCTATTTCCATAGGAGGGGAGAGCTGACCTGGCTGGTTCCCTCTGAATCCCCCCACCCCCCAGTGGAGTTCAGTAAACTCTCTCTAGCTGACCTTGACTCACTCTATCAGGTTTGCTTTAAAGAAAAAAGAGATTTCCAAGCATGGAAAGGTCATGGCTCCTCTTGCAAGTTTTCCACTCTTCTTTGTCTCTGGCTCACAACAGCTTCCAGAACTTTCCCCATCTTCCTTTAGAAAAGCAGGGCAGAGGGACGCCTGGGTGGCTCAGTGGTTGAGCGTCTGCCTTTGGCTCTTGGTGTGATCTCAGGATCGGTGAGCAGGTCCTGCATTGGGCTCCTTGCAGGGAGCCTGCTTCTCCCTCTGCTAATGTCTCTGCCTCTCTCTCTATGTCTCTCATGAATAAATAAATAAAATCTTTTAAAAAAAGAAAAGAAAAGAAAAGAAAAGCAGGGCAGGATGGAGGCATTTTCACAAAGAACTTTCTTAGAAAATAAAGGGGATGCAGACAAGGGACACAAAAAGAGCTAGTTCATAAAGCACTGGCTCCTGGTCAGTTGACTCTCATGTGGCTCTCTCCCCAGATCCTTGCTGTCTCTGGTGACTTCCAGCAGGTAGCCTCCTGGCTCTTTCCATTCCACACCCAACCTCACCTTCATTCGCCTTATTTCAAGTTTCTGACACTCTCTATAATCTTCCTATCAGGTTCCAGGTTCTGGAAAGAAGAAATCTCATTTTCTATGTTTTTAGTCATCCAACTAAGATGTGATGGGCACTGACTGTGACAGGGAGGCAAAATGCTTCCCCAGTTTCACACCAGATGCCCTGACCCTGGCTCCTTGACGTTCCTGCAGAAAAAAGGAAACACTGAGAAAACTCTTTCTTTACAAGCCTGAACTAGAGGAATGCTTTAGGGAACTCCTAGCCCTCACAAGCTTCACCAGGAGAATTCATCTGACAACATAAATGGGATTGAGAGCTGTAGAATGTTTTAAAATAAGAATTTGGGGTTGCCTAGCTGGCTCAGTGGTTGAGCGTCTGTCTTTGGCTCGGGTCGAGATCCCGGGGTCCTGGGATCAAGTCCTACATCGGGCTCCCTGAAAGGAGCCTGCTTCTCCCTCTGCCTATGTCTCTGCCTCTCTCTCTCTGTGTCTGATGAATAAATCCATAAAATATTTTTTACAAAATAAGGCTTTGGACATTCCACATTGAACCAAAATTTCTCTGGAGTTCAGCAAAGCTTTATTAAGAGAGAAGGAAAGCCTCCTGGGGGTGCTCTGGAGGCTGCAAGGAGATTTCCGTGAGAACAATAGTAAAGGGTGGATTCCAGCTTGAAGCCTGAAGTCCGAATGTTCCAGTGACAGGTCTCAAAGGGCAGTGACCCTTCCAGCATAGCTGATGTAAAGTTCTCTCTTGTGTCCATGAGCTCCTCCTTAATGGGGGGCTTAGAATTTATCATATTGTCATATTATTAAGGCATTGATTCTATTATATCATTGAAAGTATTGTATATAATCTATAACCAATAATATGTCAATTATACATACCAATGGTGATATTGATATAATAGTAATAATTTATAATATTGGTAAGGGGGTCCAGGCACTGTCCAGAGTTACAATAGTGGGCATAGAAGACAGTGAACCCCCGCCATCGTGGAGCTGACGTGAGAATGTGACAGGTCAATAGTAAGCATATAAGTAAACAACTTGGCACCTTTTCCCTCCTCCTCCAACCCCAATAAATCCTCATGCTGGGTTCCCCTGAGTCAGGAGGAGGAGTACCATGAACATGGCAGCCAGAGAGAACAGAAGCTAGGATAAGAAAAAGGAATAAGAATGTAGTTATATCTAAACAACCTTTGGCTGCACCAGTATTTCTGAGCTTCAAAGCATTTTCACTTTGTCCTAGCTCATGGAATGTACTCTTACTGACCCCAAGAGAAAACTCTCACACCTATGTGCTATCCCCATTTCACAGGTAAAGAAAGGCTCAAGGCCAGAACTTGCTCCACATGACACAGAACCCACACCTGAACTTGGGTCCTCTTTTAATTTCGTGCTGTCCCTACCATGTTCAACCAGAAGGAAAGAGATGACACGATCCTGGTGGGGTGAAGAAGCTAAGAAAAAGGAACCAAATGCCTCCATCAAAAGAAAATGCTTTTGCACATAATTCATTTTCTCAATGTGCTTTTTTGCTGGAGTGGGAGTTGGGGATCTCATCCTTTAGGCTCTGCAATCTGCCCACATTGTATGACCTTTGGAATAGGCATTTGGAGAAAAGGGAGCTCAGATCACCTGGTTTGATTGTGACTCTGCAGGAGGCAGGAGAAACCTGCAGCCCTTCTCAAACTGGAGAGTGGCGATTTTTCCGTTCATGTCTCAAGATGCCTTGGGCAGTCACATGGATGGGTAGAGAGCATGCAAACTCTATTGACACAGCTATGAATAATTCTCCTTGAATTGGGGACCTGGTCATTGTTTACAGGGCAACAGTCAAAGGCTACTTAAAAAAATGTTTTTGAGTCTAAGGAACCATTGACAGATAAAAAACTCCCACACTTTCTTTCTCTTTCATCAATCAATCAATCAGTCAATAACCAAGAGTCAGCAATAGTAGTCGATACAATGATTTCAGGGCATTTTCTCTACAACTGAATGATCATTGCTAAATGTTTCATGCTATCAGATTAAACTGGTGGGTTGACAGCTCCCACCCCTTATCCTCCTCTGTCTAGTGGGGGAAATTTTGAAGAGGCATGAAGTATGAAAGAGAAAGTTAATTTTGGATTTCTGAATCCAGCCAGGTGAATTTTGGGAAGCTTAAGCATCCGCCCAGTAGAACTTCTCTCCAACAGAGAGAAGCATGTGCCTCAACTTCCCTGGCCCCTCTCCTATGCCCAGGAGAGACACCTGGGCAGATGTCCACGGGAGCATGCCTGCTCCTACTTAGCATAGACCAAGGGTCTGGTCTCACCTAGGTTCAAAAAAGGTCCAGGTAGGGATCCCTGGGTGGCGCAGCGGTTTGGCGCCTGCCTTTGGCCCAGGGCGCGATCCTGGAGACCCGGGATCGAATCCCACGTCAGGCTCCCGGTGCATGGAGCCTGCTTCTCCCTCTGCCTGTGTCTCTGCCTCTCTCTCTCTCTCTCTCTGTATGACTATCATAAATAAATAATAATAATAAAAAAAAAAAAAAAAAAAAAAAAAAGGTCCAGGTACTCACTGTTCTGGGCAGGCTTTGAGCTCAGGTCAGGGTCTCAGGACTTGGAAGGGACACGTGACACGAGGATTATCAGGAATTGGGCTACTACTTGCTAGGGAACTGGACTGCAAGGCAATAAGAAACAATCAAATATGCTCTATTATAAATATGACACACCAGTAGAGCTATCCTGATAAATGATCAAATGTCTCTCCCTCTTCCTCCCTCTTTCTGGGTCCTTTCTTCCCATAGGCTTTCTTTTAAAATTTTATTATTTTTGTATAGTGATACCTGCTCACATTAAAATATTCAAACTCTGTTAAAGTGAAAAGGAAAAAAAAACCCAAAGTGCTCCAAATGTAACTATCTGAGAGGTTACAACTGTTAATCGTTTTGTAGCAATTTGTGTGAGAGATTTCTAAGGCTTTTATCAGAGTAACACACTCGGAGTAAAGTGCACAAATCCTCAGTGCACAGCAAACTGAACACCCCTATGTAACTAGCATCCCGCTGGTGCCCCTTCCAGCCACACCCACCCCCAAGCATGAGTGCTGCCTCATTTCCCACCTCTGAGAATACTTTGATATTCTTGCAGCCATTTATTAAACATCATTGATCCTAAACACAAACCTTGCGACTACCATGTACCCTTAAATTGGAATTGCAAAAAATCCCCCAAATTGCAATTGCAAAAACAGCCCGCAGACCACAACTTAATGGACACCCCCATCTACATTGATTCATTCTGCAAACTCTGCCTGAGGCAAAGTCTTCCTGAGTGCTGGCCCACAGTCTGGCTGCCTTTTGGCAACACCTGAGCAGCTTTTAGATAGCTGACACCTGGGCTCCTGCTCCAGCGAGGCTGATTTGATTGGTCCAGGTGGGCCTTGGGTATTGGGAGACATATAGTTCTTTTTAAAATTTCTCCAGGGGATCCTAATGTGCCACCAAAGGGAGAACTTCTGCTTGAGGACCATTTTTCACCTTACAATGCACAGCAAGTAGGACTCTGTAAGACTGTCCCAATCCACTTGACCCCACTGGCCTTTCTGAGACCAGCCAGAAAGTGTCCTGCATTCATCACCAATAAGAAGAATGGTGCTTGGGTGCCTGGGTGGCTCTGTTTGTTAAGTGTCTGCCTTCGGGTCAGGTCATGATCTCAGGGTCCTGGGATCGAGCCCCACATTGGGCTCCCTGCTCAGCACGGAACCTGCTTCTCCCTCTCTCTCTCTCTCTCTCTCCAATAAATAAATGAAATTTTAAGAAAAAAAAAAAGAAGACTGGTGTTCAAAGAGTTTCTGTGCCCACATTGCATGATAGTAGCAAAAGTTGCTCATGCTGGATAGAGCCCAGGTAATGGCATGAGGGAGGTTCTCATGGAGCTGTGGCAGCCCCAGCCCTGAGGAAGTGTAGGTCATGTCTAGGAGACCAAACTTCTTAGCAGTCACAAGTAGGAATCCAAGGAAGCACAGAAATATGCTTGTCTACCCACAGATTCACCCTGGAAGAACCAGCAGGAGGCAGGGAGGGAAATTTGTTTTCCCCAGGAGGGCAGACACAGGTGGAGAGGGCCCCATGACCGTATTTCCTAATTAAAAAAAAAAGTTATTAAAATTTTTCAAATATAGAGAAAAAGATAATGGACTATATTGCCTTTTTAAATAACAAATATTTTAAAATGAAGAAAATTGTTTAAAAGGCACCAGAAGGATATTCTAAACCATTAGTGATTGAAATTAGGATGATATTTCAGTTTTCTCCCTGAATTTTATCTTCCACATCTAGAGTGTGCTAGAATAAAATCTCAGTGAAGACAGGGATTTTCATCTTTGTAGCTCTCTGCTGCTTCTCCCATACTTGAAACAGAGCCTGGCACACAGTGGGGCACAGCTAAATCTGTCCGTGTATGAGTAAATGTATGAACTGAACATGCATGCTTCTGGATTGGGGGGAAACAGTTATAAATGGTTATATAAAAATAGATTAATGGAGAACAGTGTCCTCCTTTTGTTCTGCCAGTGGGATGCTGAGCAAGGGATGAAATGGCAGCCAGTATTCTCTGTGGTCATGTCTAATTTTTTCTATTATGTAAAATTAAAGAGTGTATGAGTCAAAAAAAGGAAACCGTAAGAACACTTGAAGGATAGGTGATAAAAAGCACCATATATCTCAACTATTGCACCTGTTAATTTACAAATGATGTGTACTTGGAAATAACATGCAGTTGATTCATAAAGGAGAATATAAATCTAATGCCGAGGGGCAGCACCTGGGTCCTGTGTGTTTATATATTCTCCAAACAGGGGGAAGCGAGGTGGGGGGGGGGGGAGATAAAGCCTTTCTGGGACTGTGATCTCATAATCACTTTTGTTTGCTAATGTTTATCACCCATGGTGGCTACAGAGGGGAGATCTTGCTGTTCTCTTTCCAGTATTCTAGAAAATGTGGGCCAAAGGGGTGTGAATGAGAGGCATGAATGACCTAGGCCCCAGACACTTGACCTAGGCTGTGCTTGTCCTGGAGAGAAGAGCTGGGATGGATCGCAGATTAACCCCAAGGGCCTGGGATTTCTGAAAAGAGTCATTTCTGCAGGCTCCTGAGGCACTCTAAACTTGCTTGACTTTCTTATGTGCAATCCTGACTTGTAGAATTCATTCCTGAAAAGCTTCTGCAAATATTCAAGTATCTAGAGAAAATGATGCTCTCTGAGGATATAAACATCCCCAAGTTACATCCTGGGAGACAGACAGAGGCAGTGGGTATATCTCCCCATCCTGGGCGAGGCAGAGGTCGGAACCCAGGCTGAGAGGGTTGTGCTCAGGAGAATGCGGAGTGGACTCAGTATTTCAGAATCCTTGCTTTGGGCTCTTATGCAACCAGATCAGCCAACACCTGGCAACTTCCAAGTGTCTGTGACGCCAGCCACACTCTTAGAGTCTTTACAAATAAAATACCCTAGGCATCCTCAGCTTTGCCATCCATATATTCTTTCAGCATTTATAAAAGTCACTGCCAAACTGTAAGATGTATCCTCCCTTCTCAGATAGCCTTGGGTTTATTGCAAATAAGAACAAAAATACCAAGAACTAACACTTACAAGGTGCATGCATATTTCAAAAAAGCCTTCAGATAAAATGTCTCGTGCAGTCTTGTGGTGAAAGAAATAATAATTTCTGTCCTCTTTTTAAGATAAGTAGACCGAGGTTGGAAAATTCCTTGACTGGCCCAAAGCTCTCCAGAGTCTCTAGAGCTGACCATTGGGCAGTTGTAGGAATCCATCCCTATCCAGCATCTTACCGACTCCTGTGCATAATAGGATCGCACTTAGAGCATTGGGAAGGAATCAGGGCATGGGTTAAATCAGGGTTACTTTGGGAGAGTCCTGTTTTCTCATTCACAGAATTAGGTTAGATCAGATGATCTTTCGATCCCCTAAGTCCTAGCACATTTTTATTCTGTGCTCCATCTCAAAGGCTGCACCAATATGTCAGGTCCCTGGCCAGGGAGGAGGCTCTTCTGCCTAGGTAGATCTCAGTGAGGGCAAAGAAGAAAATGAAATAATATTCAATAATAATGATGATTAGAGTAATAATAATATTAATAATAATAATAATAATAATAATAATAATAAAATACAAAGAGAAAGTATTTTTAAAGATTTTATTTAATCTCTACACCCAATGTGGGGCTCAAACTTACAACCCCAAGATCAAGGGTCTCATGCTCTACTGACAGAGCCAGCCTGGTGCCCTGACAGTTGATTTTTCACTTGCCAAACATTTAAGGGGAGATTGCCATGTGCTGGGCATAGCTCCAAAAGCTAGGGACTCAAAGATGATGGCTGGGTCAACCTCTACCTTCTGGTCAAAGGAAAGACTAGTTATTAGGAGCCAACCTGGTGAAGGGTGGGCCAGATTCCAAGGAGCTACAGAGAGGACCTGCTATGCTTCTGAGATGGGGGATTGAGGGTTGGGGTTGGAGGGAGGTGGATGAGGCCAGGGAAGTCTCTAGAGGAGAAGAGATTTTAAACAGGGCATTGGGATCGGGGTCAGGGACATGCCTCCCATGTTTTCAGTGCCAATCTACCTCTACCTCTTCATTCAACTTTCTCTCAGTGGTGAGGAGAAAACCCTTAGTCCACCACTCTGAAAATCCAGAGAGTTCCCTTAATTATAGAAGGCAATTCTTTCCTCGAGTAACAAATGAATGAGGAAGAAGAAAGATTCTCCTCCTGCAAGTTTTTGTGCCTCAGTGGGAGTCCTTTCCCACCCCAACTAGCTCATCCACCTACTCCACAGTGGAATGGTAGCATTTCCTGGTACTAACATTGAGGAAAGTGGAAAACTCTCACTCTTAACAACTTTCATTTTCTTTCAAACGTTAATGTCAAAACGTGTACATATTTTTACCATTAGAGATAGAAATAGTCTAACAGGTGTACTAAGGTGTGTTATAAACAAAATGACAAATTAAGGTGTTTCTCACAGTTCCAAAATGTTAACATGGAATTATATGTGTTAAATGTATTTTTTGAAATGCAATTCACATGCTGTAAAATTCACCCATTTAAAGTGTTTAATTCAATGATGTTAGTATATTTGCAGAATTGAGCAACCATACACCATGATCTAATTTCAAACAGGATCATCATCCCAAAAAGAAATCTTGTACCTCTCAGGAGTCACTCCTCACATCCCCTCCCCTAGCCTAGTTAAACACTAGTCTACTTTCCATCTTTATAGATTTGCCTAGTCCAGACATTTTATATAAACAGAATCATGTAGTAAGTGTTCTTTTGTGAATGGCTTCTTTCACTTGCCATAATGTTTTCAAGGTTTATCCACGTTGTAGCATAGATAAGTATTTCATTCCTTTTTATGGCCTAATAATATTCCATTGTATGGATATGCCACATTTTCTTTATCTATTCATGAGTTTATAAAACACTAGGTTGTTTCCATTTTTTGGCTCCTATGAATAATGCCATTGTGAACATTCATGTATAAACTTTTTGTGTGGATGTAGATTTCATTTCTCTTGGGTAGATACCTAGGAGTGGAATTGCTGGGTCATTTGGTAGCTCTATGTTTAACATTTTGAGTAACTGCCAAACTGTGTTTGCAAAGTAGCTGTACCATTTTACACTCCCACCATCAACATATGATTATTCCAATTTCTCTATATCCTCACTGTTACTTGCTATTGTCTGTCTTTTTTATTATAGCTACCCAGGAGAATATGAAAAGGTACCTCATTGTGGCTCTAATTTGCTTCTCCCTGATGGCTAATTATATTGATCATCTTGTCATGTACTTATGGCCATTGTGTATCTTCTTTGGAGACCTATCTCCTCAAATCCTTTGCCCATTTTAAAATTGGGCCAGGGGACCTGGGTGGCTCAGTCACCTAAGTTTCTGACTCTTGATTTCAGCTCAGGTCATAATCTCAGGGCCTTGAGATAAGCCCCGAAGTGGGCTCTGTGCTGAGTGTAGAGTCTGCTTGAGGTTCTCTCATTCTCTCTCTCTCTCTCTCTCTCTCTCTCTCCCTCCTCCTCCTCCTTCTCCCCCTCCTCCTTTTCCTCCTCCTCCCCCACCACTCACTCACATGTGTGCACACTCTCTTTTTCTCTCTAAAAAGAAAATAATAAATTTGGGTGATATTTCTGTTGTTGAGTTATAAGAATCTCTGTGTATTCCAGATACACAAGATCAAACATAAGATATCATATCAAACATAAGATTGCAAATCTTTTCTCCCATTCTGCTAGCTGTCTTTTAGCTTTCTTAACAACACAGTATTTGAAATGAAGGTAAAGGCAAGACTGAAAAAATTCAGATTACCTAGACCTGCCTGTAATTTCTGCATGGCTCACTTGCTATTTCAGGATGATTTCTGTCTGCTGCTTTCAGTGTGCTGCTATGATAGTTATGCAGGCAAAGGTTTTTGTAAGGAAACAAAAATTTATATGTAAGGACTAATTTGTATGTTCCCCCTGAGTTTTGACTGAGGTTTGCCTTGGCCACTTTGCTATTTCCCGTTGCAAAATGTAGCCACGTTGCTGAGACCATTGTTTTCAAGGGAATCTTGTTGCAGTCTGAGAAGAAATTAAATAACGCATTATATGTTTAATATGGACACAATGTAAGGCCTTCCCATTTGTAGGATTTCGGGCTGTCACCATAAATCAGGAAAGGGCTTCAATGGAGAGAAAGTGAGAGTGAGAACGACCAGCAGAAATCAGGCCGGAGGCCAGGAAAGAGGACCGGAGGCCTCCTACAGGGGAACCCCAAAAGCACATTCCTTGGAGAGTGACCACCCACAGGAGCCAGTCAGCAGCCTTGAGGATGGACTCCTTGATGATACAGTGTGGGTGCGCATGCGTTTTTGTGCTCACGCATGCGCATGCAGGAGCAGAGAGAGAGCAGAGAGAGAGAAAGAGGGAGAGGAGGGAGAGGAGGAAGAGGAAGGGAAGGGGAAGAAAGAGGAGGTATTATTTCCCATTGAAAAATTTTTGCAGTCTTTTAAAGCCTCTTCAGTGAGCCCAGGCTTGTAAACATTACCTGTATGCCCAAATTTTTCCAGCTCAAGGAATATAGGGGCCTTTTTGTTCTCGGAATTGTATTTAGCTTTTTCTTTTTCTTTTTTTTTTTTTTTTTCAGGAGGCCTCAGCTCTGCCCTCCTACTTAAAGCTCTCTCCTGCACATGTGTGTGCATTGTATGCACCGTAGGTACTCAGTTACTTGCAAAAGGTCCTGATCCCTCTGGAAATTCCATTCCATTCCAGTTTTTTGAACTTCACATATTTAGTTCATGACATAGGGGCCCTCAAAATGTTAAATCTAAAACTTGGTGTGGATTGTCATTAAAAACTTGGGATTTGGTCGGAAACCCCCATTCCTTCAGAGCAGCAAGAGGAAAACGCACTTGCAAAGCCTGCAGGCTGTCCACCCTCAGCTATAAATAGGAATGGTTTGTTTTGCAGTGCTCTAGCTTCTAGGCACAAAATATTTGCCAGCGTCTATGCGATTTGCATCTATGCCAATCATGTGTCGCCGCACTCTTCTCTTTATATCCTGCTGGAAAATGCAATTATTTTAATTAATTATTGTTATAAATACCTTTGATCTCAATGATGAGAGCATAAAATCCATACTCCTCTCCCAGTGTGTCTGAAGAGAAAAGCCCTACCAAAAGCTGCCAGGTTTGCCTGATGTTGCTATGGGCCCAAAAGAGTTTCCACACATCCTCTTCAGAAGACAGGTGTTTATTCAGCCTTCAAAGAGGTAGTCATTTGCCTGAGGTCACATGTTCTGAGCTAGGATTTGAATCCAGTAGATCCTGACTCAGAGCCTAATAGCTTTGGGTTTTGAATTAAAAGTATACAATTTTTGGGAAGCAGATGATTTTATCATCCAAAGCCAAAGTATTCTTTCCCAGGGATGAGTTTACAGTGATGTAGAGCCAGATTGCCTGGGCTTGAATTCTCGTTCTACTTCTTGCTGGCTCTGTGACCTTGGGCAACAATTTAACCTCACGGTCCCCATCTGTAAAATGGGCATGGTGATGATGGTAACACAAAGGCTGTTGTCAAAATCCAATAAAATAAGCATGGTAAACCCTTAATTAATATTAGCCACTATCCCTAAATTTGCATATTCACCCATAGCTGGGAAGTCAAGCTAAAGGAATGCTTCTCCTGGAGTAGAATTAAATAAATCTGTTTGAAAAGTACTGGCTCACCCCCTCCCCCCTTTTAAAGCAATGGGTGGACTTTCCCAGCAGTCAGGTGTAGAATTAGTTCATTCAACAAATAATTAGAGAACCCTACTGTGGTGCCAAATTCTGAACTGGGTTCTGGGGATTAATAGTGAACAGAAGAGACACACTCCCCCAGTCTTCATACCTTGGAGCTCATAGTCTGGTGGGAAAGACACCAATTATGCAATCAGAACAATGCTGGAGAAGAGCAGGGGACTCTGGACAATACAACAGAAGCAAATGCTTTTTCATAAAACCAATCTTGTCTAAATTTTTTTAAAGTCCAAAATTTACCCTGAAGTACGTTTTGTCTTTTACCTGAGAAATTCATGGTTTAGAGAATGATATGTTCCATATTTTTATAAATCTCTTCATCCAACTCATGCTATTACATGTATGCTAAAAACCTGTATTAAAATATTTCTACAAAAATCTTGTTGACAAATCCTGCTTAGTGTTAGTTCCAATTACAAATACTAAATTCAATTCAATGTTTTTCATACATCAGATATTTAAGTTGTTTTTTAAAAAGAAATATCTTAAAATGCCAACTGGCATCTTTTTGGAGCAAAATGTCATCTTAGTGAGAATTTAGAATATAGTAGGGGATAGAATATGTTAAGATTATAAAAATGTTTATTTGGTTTTCATAGGGCTCCTAGGGTGTCCAAAGGGCCCTAACTTCTCCTTTGGAATGCCATTAGGTTCCTAGAAGGCATCCTGGAGTATTTCTCTGGAAGTTTGTGCTGTCTGTTGTTCGTGCTTTGACAGTAGAGGGTTCAGGACAGTGGGCTCTTGGAGCCCATGAATCAGAGGTTCTAGGCTCCAGGATACTCTTTAGGGGTGAGGGATGTTAAGAAAGTGAAACTGATCGAACTGGATGTGGCTGAGGGGCCCTTCAGCAAAGCAAGGTGGCTCAGGACATGGGCTGACATCTCCCAAAAGGACAGCTCCGTAGTACAGAAGATGGGTGATGGTTTGATGAGGTGGAAGATGTGTGACAGGTGACCACAAGCCAGGTGACAGCAGTGCCAGAGGCATCAAACTGCAGGCCCATCCCTAACATCTTGCCAACAACTAAGGCTTCAGGAACCTTCCAGGCAACAGGGAACAAAATAGCAGAAACAAACAAATCACTTGCAGTTTAACCTCTGGAGAGAGAAGACTCCTTCCTATCCAGGTCTGGACTTTTTTAAGACCTGGAGAAGGTTTCGGAGTGGAAGTGGTGTGCAGTGCATTCAGAGGGACTGGGGTCCCTCTGTGACACATTGCGAAGAGACTTCAGTGCTTACTCTTTGTAAGTTTAAACAGCCCAGGCATCATGGCAAAGATGCTGAAAGTATATAAACCAGTTCTGGACAGAATTTTTCAACAGAGTGAAAAGAAATATTGTATTCTCTTTATTACCTTTAAATAGCTCTGTCTCTCCACCAGAAGCTCCCTTTTAAATATGCAAACATGCACACTTGTGCACGTGTGCACACATACATACATACATCCCTCTCGAAGTGCAGAAGCCAAATGCTTTGAGTTCTCTAGCATTTGAGCTGTGTCTCACCAGCCCTCAAATAGATACACGGCTCTTCACATCCACTTTGAAGTTAAATTGCACGCTCCTTCTTTACCCAGATATCGTCATGATAAACATCTTGCAATCCCCACCACTCCCCCTCTACCCCAGCCTTATGTAATCCACTGGCACACAGGCTTCCTCAATGTGTCTATTTGGTGCCTGTTTGTATCATTTAGATTTTAGGTCCATCTGGTAATGACTGTATCTTTTCTGTACACAATGTATTCAGTTACTGTTAAACAATAATAGTTATTTAATAACAGCAATGTGTGTGCCTCAGGGAGAAAGGACTCATTTGAGGGCAGCAGGAGCTGGAAGGAGGGTTGCAACACTTCTCAAAGGGCATTGGGTTTCTTTCAGTCACCAGTGTGGAGGATATGTATTCCTTTCCCAGTGGTACTAATCCTGGATCTTCAGAAGAAAGCAGAATGACCTCAGGCTCTCTTTTGGAAGGGAGAGATTTGTCAGGGAAGTGCCAGAAGAGATGGAGTTTCTTCACTCTAGGTACTGGTAGGCAATCCCTTGGGTTGTTAATAAAAGCCCCAATAACATGGAGAAAGGATAGGGAGGGTGCCTGGAAGTGATTTTCCTTTTCATTCCTACCTGTATCAAGTTGGCATCTCCATGGCTCAACATTATGAAAGATTAACTTTTCTTCGCCTGCTCCCTGAAGGGAGGGAGGCATCTGCTATGGCACACTGCCAGAGGGTGAATTTTCATGGATCCCCTGTAATGATGCCAAGAAGGAGTGGCTTACAGATCCCTTATCAGCCCCTTCAAAAGCATCCCCAAATAGACTAACCTAAGCTGTCGCTCAAAACATGCTCCATGACCACCAGCATCAGCTTCTCTTGGAAGTTTATTAGATCTATAGAATCACAGAATCCAAATACCTCCAGACCAGAATTAACATTCTAACAAGATCCCCAGGAATACACATACACATTAAAAATCACAGAAGTGAGGGGCACTTGTGTGGCTCAGCGGTTGAGCATCTGCTTTTGGCTCAGGTCATGATCCTGGGGTCCTGGGATTGGGTCCCACATTGGGCTGCCTGTGGGGGCCTGCTTCTCCCTCTGCCTATGTCTCTGCATGTCTCTCATGAATAAATAAATCTTTTTTAAAAATCAGAGAAGTTGTGCTCTGAGTCAGGTTTTGCACCTTGGCTACATGTCTGCATCATCTGGGAACTTTACAGAAGGTTCCAGGCCTCTGGCCCAGCTCTAGCATCTCCATGTAGTTTACAAACCATTGATTCAGACAAGCAAGGGCTCTTGAGCCAGATTGCCTGGGTTATACTTCCCTCAGCCTCTTAGTAGATGTGTGAAATTTAGAAGAGCTCTGTGCTGGTTTCTTGGTCTGTGAAATTGGGGTAATTATAATTGTAGCTATTTCATAAGATTATTATGACAATTCTAAGAGATGGTGTTTGTAGACTGTGAATTACAGTGAGTCCTCAGTAAACAATACCTATTGTGATCTGAACAGGATTTCAGACAAGTTCCCTGAAGCCTTCTTCCTACCAGAGTGTTGGCCTCAAACCTTTCCATGTTGATACTACTGAAGTTTTAGGGGATCCACTGCATATGGAGATGTCCTTGAGCTTACCAGCTAATATCTCTAAGTTGGAACATTTTTTAAAAAGATTTTATTTATTATAGAGAGAACATGAGCAGGGAGAGAGGAGCAGAGGGAGAGGAAGAACAAGAAGCAGACTCCCCACTGAGCAGGGAGCCCGATGTGGGGCTCAATCCCAGGACCCTAGGATCCTGATCTGAGCACAAGGCAGATGCTTAACCTACTGAGCCACCCAGGCACCCGTAGGTTGACATATTCTGCTGGTCTTTCTTTGAGAATTCAGTGAATTCTCATTGCCTGATGATTGATGCCTTGGATACACCTCTTGACATAAATCCACTTAAAAAGGACACACATTTTCCATCAAACAATGGGAGCAACGAGTTTAATTGGAACTTAATATCAAAGATGCAAATTAAAATGTAACCAAAATTAATCAGCTAGGTAATACTGACAATCACGTGCAGATTTTCAGAACAGAGCATGACTTAGCTCTCTTTTTTGGTGGTAGGGGTTTGCTAATACCGTTCCAAAATAAGAGGTGAATGCAAGCAACTCCCCCACCCAGTTCATATTTTCACTTTGTGGCCAATTTGTTTTCTGTGTGCCTTATATTGTGAGATATTTGCAGCATTGTCATCATTGCAGAGAGACTGACCTAAGACTAAATTGATGTGATGGGCGTGGGTCAGTGTTCCTCTGACACCTGGGAGGATGTTCAGTTGAGAAAAAAACATTGTGAGTGATTGATTCATGAGTCAGGCTTCCATGTTGTGATGACTTTTACTTCCCTAACCTTGTAACTGTTAGTCCTTGGATATAAATATTCCAAAAGAAGGACCCTTAGTATTTGAATCTGCATTATTTTTTTTTAACAGACACATTTGCTACATCTTTTAAAATGACATTGCATTTCTCAGAACCTTCATCTTCACCTCCTTCCAAAGAATTCATTTATATTTTCTAAGAATGTTAGCTCTGAAAGCAACCTTGAAAATCATGTATTTCCATTTCCTTATGTTCCAAAAGGAGAAACTAAGACCGGGAGAGGCGGAAACTTTCCAAAGACCACTGGATTGACATGACCAGAAGCCAATGTTTTGTTCTGCATGGATGGATGGCTTTAATTAGGTCTCTGCAGCGTGAGATGACTGATGTTCGTGTTTTCTGTGTCACCAAAATGTCTGGCCCCAAATGCCCCAAATCTTATTGGAATTAACTCTGTCCACCCTCCCTTGTTTTGTTTTCTTGCACAATTTTGCGAATATCAAGAACTGAAAACACGACAGGGAAATAAGATAGAGTTTTTAATGGTCTGGTCCATTTCTTGTGAAGCTCAAGGGGGTTGGCAGGAAGATTTGGGGTAGGGAAAGAAGGGGATAATCAGATCAGAGTGACTTTAAGGAGAGGCTAACAACCAGAAGAGTGGGGTGGAATCCAAGGCTGGAGAAGGTGGACCTTGGATCTGATGAAATAGTTCTTTTCCAGAAAAACTATTATTTCAGGCAAGCCAAATAAAGGAAAGCTTCAAAGTTATCTTATATAATGCATGCCAAATTCCCCCCGGGGAATGATTAAGTTGTTGGAGGACCCTGATTCACCCAGGCTCTATTGGGGGACACTCTGCTAAGTATCCCTATCAAGGAGTATAGGTCCTGCCCAAAAGATAAGAGCATTATTATCTTGTATCAACCCATCCGCAGGATCTTGGCAACATTCTCCCTCAGTAGCTCATCCTCTGCAACAACAAAAGACAGTCCTGTTTCCTAGGCTTCGTGTATGACAAGGTATAGGAGGTGGCACTCTCCCTGGAGAGCCCTGTTGCATTAGTGGCTATGGAGATGCGTGGGTGAACCCGGTCGAAGGGGAGAAGGTAAAGCCGGCAGGCCTACTGTGAGATCCAGGCAAAGTAAGATCAAACATGAGTAAATGACAGTGAAAACCAACCCAGAGCCAAGAGTTGGACAGGTTCTGGCATAAAAAGAGATGAATTAGAAGAACAACTCCGTGTGTTAATGGCCAAAGTATTTAACTTTAGAAACAGAAAGAGTTATTTCTTTCTAGAGCAGTTGTTAACAGCTTCCCCTGTGAGAACAGCTGGCTTGGAGAATCCCAATATTGTTGTAAAGTTTAGCAAGAAGGAACCCAGTGCTTCACAGCTAAAGTTGCTCAGAGCCCTTCCAAACAATTGTTTTCTTGGATTCATTCCACAGCTTGGGACAAGAGGAAGAGGCAAGAGCTACTAAGTTGGGTGCAGAGGTGCACAGCCATGTACGGCCCATCCTGGCTGGGTGTAGAGCTGGAACGCAAGCTGCCTGTGCTGCGAACACCCCAGGAACAGGGAGAGCATGCTGGGCAAGGGGGAGCTTTTCTTCTGGCCACATCTAAACATCGAGTACCTGCTGTGAAGGGAAGAAAGCCCGCAGAGGGAGACAAATATTTTAGATACTGTGGATTTTTCAAAGCTTGATATTTTATACGTAGTGACAGAAAGTTAGAACTCTAGCATCCAAAAGGGTTTCTCTGAACATTTATTGGGATGAGAGAAGCGTAGTGTCACCTGAGGCTTCTGAGCATTTGGAAGGTTTTCAGAGTTTGGGTTTGTTGGGCTTGTTTCATTCCTTAAGTTTTTTTTTTTTTTTTAAGATTTTATTTATTCATTCATGAGAGACACACAGAGAGAGGCAGAGACACAGGCAGAGGGAGAAGCAGACTCCCTATGGGGAGCCCGAATGGGGACTCGATCCCGGAAGGCCAGGATCACGCCCTGCGCCAAAGGCAAATACTTGACCACTGAGCCCCCAGGTGCCCCTGTTCCCTAAGTTAAAGGCCTATTCAGCCACGTCAAGCGTGTCCTTAGGATGCATGAAAGGCGCAAGACATGTGGGAGGGAATATCGTGTATTGTCCTAGCACATACGTCTTACTAGTAATATTTTTATACTGAGAGGCAGCACCTTGATTTCATTCAAGTTGGAAGGCACAATCCTAAAACAACAATGCTTTTTAAATTAAAGCTTTTATGTCGAAATAGTTGTAGATTTATATATACTTGTAAGAAATAGTAGAGAGAAATTTCAGGCACCCCTTTGCTCAGTTCCACCCATGGTTAACATCTTGCAAAATTATAGTACAATATTACAACCAAGATACTGACATTGATACAACCCATACATTTTGTTCAGACTTCCCCAGTTTTATTTGAACTTACTTGTGTGTGTGTATGTGTTTAATTCCATACAATTTTATCATATTTAAGGGTTCACGTATTCATCCCCTCAGTCAAGAAACAGAACATTTGCATCTCTTTAAGGATCTCTCCATTGCCCTGTTATAGCTATCACTCACTCACTTCTGTCCTCTGCTTTCCCTTCTGCTTAACCCCTGGCAACTACCCATGTATTCTCCACCTCCCTCATTTTTTTTCTTTCAAGAATATTATAGAAATGGAATCATATAGAATATGAGCTTTGGGGGATCCCTGGGTGGCGCAGCGGTTTGGCGCCTGCCTTTGGCCCAGGGCGCGATCTGGAGACCCGGGATCGAATCCCATATCAGGCTCCCGGTGCATGGAGCCTGCTTCTCCCTCTGCCTGTGTCTCTGCCTCTCTCTCTCTCTGAGACTATCATAAATAAATAAAAATTAAAAAATTAAAAAAAAAAAAGAATATGAGCTTTGGGGATTGGCTTTCCCACTCAGAATAATTTCCTTGAGCTCCATCCAGGTCATTGTATGTACCAACAGTTCCCTCCTTTTTATTTCTGAGTACTATTCCACACCATAGATATACCCTGGTTTGAAATTCCACTTATACAAAAGCTTAACAATTGAATGTAAAAGAAAACTTGCCTGGGGTGCCTGGGTGGTGAACTGGGTTGAGCATCCAACTCTTGGTTTCGACTCAGGTTATGGTCTCATAGTCGTGAGATTGAGCCCTGCGTTGGGCTCCATGCTCAGTGAGGGGTCTGCTTGGGATCCTCTCTCCTTCTCCCTGAGCTCCCCCATCTCTCTCTAAAAGTAAATAAATAAATCAATCTTGAAAAGAAAACTTTGTTTTTAATTGTGTGCATTTTCAGGTTTATGTTTTGAAGGAAGTTTTTCTGAATCATGGCAGGGCGGTACTCTTCCCAATCACAACTTAAAACTAGTATCAAATATAATGTGAAAAAGACATGGTCTTTGTGCAAGACAAAAATTGTGCGGTATTCATACAAGTACTTTACACGAAAGAGGGTTTTTTTGCCATTGAAAATATTTTATATTTTACAAATACTCTTGATTTTGGATGTTTATTTCTTGTCAGTAAATAGGATATCCTAACCTTAATTCTTTAGTCATCTTGTGCAATGTGTCTAGCCAGCCTTTCACCTGAATTTTATTTTATTTTATTTCACCTGAATTTTAAAGGATTATGCTTAATAACTATCTTAAAAGAATATAGCCTTTTAAATAAATGAAACACCTCTTTTGTAAGGGATGGAAGCTTTGTCAGCTTGCTTGCAGATAGAATAAATGAACTAAATAATTTCTTACTTTAACGGGGATGACATCCTTTCTTTTCATTAAAAATAATTTTAAATAATCAAGAGTCATTTACATAATATAATCCCACCTCAAGTTTTCATATTTTCACTAATTTGAAATAACATAATTTTCCATTTTTGGCAAATTGCAAACATTCTTTAGTACTAGATCTAAAAGAAAGCCATGGAAATAACAAATAATTCTGATTGTAAATTCCACTTAATACTTCTGGACAGAATTTTTTAAAAGTTCAGGACATTTTATATAGCCTTCTGGTAACTTTATTATGCCTAAGAGATTAATTAAAATTTTTTTTCTTTAAACTTTCAAACTTGACTGAAAAGTTTCATAATGTGAAATGTGCTAAAGTTAAAATCACTAAGAATTCTATCACTTCTGTGTTATTAAAAATAAAACAAAACCTTTTTTAAAAAATAGAAAGTTCAGGAGTTAAGTTTTTAGAGGCTGTGTCCACTCTCTTCCAGGAGCCAATTAGAACTGCTGAGAAAAGAGGGTCAGTGGTAAAACTTATCCAAAGTAGCCTTTGGAAAGCACTGTTTTTCATCACACATCCAAACTATCAGGACAGAAAATCCATCCTATCAGACAAAAAGACAAAATCAATACAAAACATAAACATACAACAGTCAGACACAGAAACAATTGAATGCTACCCCTTCTGTTTCTGTAAGGGTTTCACCTGAATTTGCAGCTCAGAATCTTTGAGAGGAGTTTGATTAAGTGTTTGGATGTGGGTAATTTCTTAATCTATGTTTAAAATATTTCACCTGCCACATACAACATAATTCTTCTATTTTCAGAAAACCCACCTGAACTTTAGTATGCCCTATCTGTAGGGAGTTGTGAGCAATCACACACACTGGGTGTCGCAGTCTGTTTTTTAAAAAGCATAAACATAAAGTTTAACATTTCAGGACTACATTGAACTCAGTGTTAAAAATGAGTGTTTAGATCTTTTTTATTTTTTTCAGAAGCAAGTAAGTGTGTCTAGAAATATGAAAAAATACTCTCCAAACTGGAGAGTTACCTCTGGGGAGCAGAATGGTGGATGGACACTTTAATTTTTCTCATATTCTACTCATTTAGATCATTTGCTTCTATATGAAGAAACAGTATGTTCTGTTTTTTTTTTTTAATTTTTTTTTTATTTATTATTTATTATAGTCACAGAGAGAGAGAGAGAGAGAGAGAGAGAGGCAGAGACACAGGCAGAGGGAGAAGCAGGCTCCATGCACTGGGAGCCCGACGTGGGATTCGATCTGGGATCTCCGGGATCGCGCCCTGGGCCAAAGGCAGGCGCCAAACCGCTGCGCCACCCAGGGATCCCATGTTCTGTTTTTATAACAAAATCATTTTCTTTGTTTATCTTCCATTTCTGTACCAACCTACTTCTGAGAAAACTTCAAGATGAAACATCAAAGCATTAAAACCCCAGGACACAGATAACCTGAAGGAAACAAGGAAGAGATGTTGGATGCTGATTATAGTCAAATAGGCAGTGATTGGCTAGAAGCTCCCTGGCAACTTCAGGCTAATAGAAAAAGAAGTTAATATCCATACTATGGGGCTACAGAGTGGTGTTTTTTGTTCCGTTTTTTTTTTAATTTTTATTTATTTATGATAGTCACACACACACAGAGAGAGAGGCAGAGACATAGGCAGAAGGAGAAGCAGGCTCCATGCACCGGGAGCCCGACGTGGGATTCCATCCCGGGTCTCCAGGATCGCGCCCTGGGCCAAAGGCAGGCGCTAAACCGCTGCGCCACCCAGGGATCCCTGTTCTGTTTTTTTAAGAAGAGACTTTACAACTTAATCCATTTTGTAAAAGATTTTCCTACAACTAAATTCAAGCAGGAATTAATCACTTGGGTATTGGCGAAAGGGTGAATAGGTGGCCCAGAGAACATTTTCAAGTATCATTTTATGGGAGAAATTCTGTTCATATAGATCATTTGCAGAATTCTCCTCTATAGAAATCTTTAAGTGGTAATTGAATAAAGGTATTTTTTTTTAGATTTATTTATTTGATAGAGAGTGTGCAAGCGGGGCAGAGAGAGACTCTCAAGCAGACTCTCCACTGAACACACAGCCTGATGCAAGGTTCAATCCCAGGACACTGGGATCATGACCTAAGCCAAAATCAAGACTTGAAGTCTTAACAGACTGAGCCATTCAGGCGCCACGAATGAGATTCTATGGTAATGATGATAAGAACTCAGAAAAAAGGCATCACTCCATATAAAACCACTACAAGTCCTTATTATATCATATGGTTGGAATTTATACATGTTAAGCTTCAAGAGAGAAACTGATTTGCCTTCCATCACATTTCTGGTGTAGCTGCCCCATACTCTGTGTTCCAGACATGGATGGTCCATGGCTTTATTTTTTCATTAAAGCATGGACAGAGAAAGGGATGGAAATAATAAAAATTGAAAGAGAAAAAATCCCCATGATCATTATTTGCAAAAAGAGAGTAACAAGAAAAAAAAAAAAAAGCCCACAATCAGTTTTCAGGGGTTTTTTTTCCTACTATTGTTTTCATGTATTTATTTTTAAGTCATTATAATCGTAGAGTACATGCAATTTTGTTTTCTTTCTCCTGCTGACTTATCAGGAGTATTTTTCCACATTGCTGAGACTCCTTTTGCATTTCACAGATATCTTCTTATGTTTTCTATATATAGTCATTGTTGCCTTAAAACTACAGAATGATGCAACATTTTGATGGCTCTTCATAGGTATTGACAGGTTAATTTTATTATTATTATCTTTAACAATTTTTATTTATTTATTTGAGATCTCTCTCTCTCTCTATATATATATATAGAGAGAGAGAGAGAGAGAGAGAGAATGCACAGAGGAAGAGGGAGAAGCAGGCTTCCTGCTGAGCAGGGAACCTGATGCAGGGCTTGATCCAGGACCCTGAGATCATGACTTGAGCTGAAGGCAGATGTTAAGTACTGAGCCACCTAGATGCCCCAACAGGTTGATTTTTAAAATGGACAATTTTCAAAAATAAGTATACTGATTTCATGTTTTTAAATGTTCATTCTGTTAAGTGCCTCTACTCCAATTTGGTTTAAACTAAGTTTCTTTGATTATTAAAGGAATGAACAAAAATGCAGTGTTTGAGCAGACATTTCTGTATTTTCAACTAGAAATATATCTTTTCTTAGTCACAGAAAATACATAAAGTAGTGTGCATTTTATCTGTTGGGGATTCGTGCTGCTGTAAACAATTCGTCAAAGCTCATTATATAGTAGACATATTAACTCTTGCCACACTGCTTGGTCACATGCTCTAAATGTTTCTCCTGGTTTATTTGTTTGTTTTAAAACATGGACAAGTTTGAATCTCAAGGCAGCTTCCCCCCATCACAAAACATTCTCTACTTCCCAGCTGGTGAATGCTCAGAAAATGCAAGCCGATTTTTATGTTAGCCTAAGCAAAACATAATTAGGAAGATAAATTTGCTGCCACCTCTAACATACACACAAAAATCGCATGCCACTTATGAATTAATGTCAACTCTGAATGGCTTTTGGATTTCCTAGAGAGAGACAGGATGAGAAGTGGCTCTGAAGACTGAGTGTGAGATGATTCAGTCTTCTTTTCTGTAAAATGGGTAAAGTTATATTATAGTCTCAGGAGAAAATAACTGATTGGAAAATAGTTTTAAAATGTTCAAAAATGTCACTTGCAATGCAATGATGTGAGTGATACTACCAAAACAATAAATATAACAATTAAGGTAATTAAGATAATAAATAGAATTACTTGCTTGATGCCCCCTCTTCTCAGTTGGCAATACATACTTCTGGAAAATGAGTCTATAGCATCAATGAGCTGAAAGGGTCACAGACGCCATCTGGCCTCATCCTGTCATGCTGATTTAATTTTAATTACAGCCAGGGCAGTAGAGACACATGAAGAAGAATTTGATTTCCCCTACAGAATGTCCATTTTCTCAGATGAAAAATATTAGTAGTGGGAACAGGGTAGAATAAGGGAAATAAGTATCCTCACTTAAATAGAACATCTACTTTCTTCTTTTTGCTTCTCTCTTTAGAAACTAAAATTAGCAAGTCAGGAAACAACAAATGTTGGTGAGGATGCGGAGAAAAGGGAACCCTCTTACACTGTTGGTGGGAATGCAAGCTGGTGCAGCCACTCTGGAAAACAGTATGGGGGTTCCTTAAGAAGTTAAAAATAGAGCTAATCTAAAACTCAGCAGTTGGACTATTAGGTATTTACCCCAAAGATGCACAGATAGTGATCGGAAGGGGGAACCTGCACCCCAATGTTTATAGCAGCAATGTCCACAATAGCCAAACTATGGAAAGAGCTCAGATGTCCGTTGACAGACAAATGGTTAAGGAAGATGTGGAATATATGCAATGGGATATCACTGAGCCATCAAAAAAGGATGAAATCTTGCCATTTACATCCACATGGATGGAACTGGAGGGTATTATGCTGAGTGAAATAAGTAGTCAAGGAAAGACAGTTATCATATGGTTTCACTCATATGTGGAATATAAGAAACAAAACAGAAGATCATAAGTGAAGGGGGGAAAAATAAAGTAAGATGAAATCAGAGAGGGAGACCAACCATAAAAGACTCTTAACTACAAGAAACAAACTGGGGGTTGCTGGAGGGAAGGTGGGTAGGGGGATAGGGTAGGATAGTTGATGGGCATTAAGGAGGGCATGTGATGTAATGAGCACTGGGTGTTATATGCAACTGACGAATTACTGAACTTTACCTCTGAAATTAGTGATGTACCATACATTAGCTGATTTAATTTAATTTTTAAAAATATTTTATTTATTTATTCATGAGAGACTCAGAGAGAGAGAGAGGCAGAGACAGGGGCAGAGGGAGAAGCAGGCTCCCCATGGGGAGCCCGATACAAGACTCAATCCCAGGACCTGGGGTCACGTCCAGAGCAGAAGGTGACACTCAATGCTGAGCCACCCGGGAGTCCCTGAATTTAAATTTTTAGAAAAGAGGTATATATTGAAATGTATGCTCTAAACACAGGAGGGTGGGAAATCTATGAAGTTAGGTTTTGCAGTGAGAAACCTGACAAATCAATACATCTTTATATGTTTGGTGAAGGATTTTTCTCACTTGTAAGAGCTTCCTATAGGTGTCTAACTTTACAAAAGCATAATTTGCTTGTCAAGTATTATCAAAAAGTTGGTCTGTCCTTGGCTGGCATTTAAAGATTCTGAAAAACAAAACAGAACGAAATAAATAAAACAAAGCTCCAGAGAGTAAAGGCAAAAAGGAATGCTCCAAGAAGTAAAAAAGAAGCTGCCACATACCAAAATAAGTCTTCTCCCTGCAAGCATGTTGCACTCTTGTTTGTGCTTGCGTACAGTGGCAAAGAGAATGGAGGACCTCTGGCAAGTTCTTGGTGGAGCATCCTCAAGGAGGACCTTCTTCCTTAGGCAACCTGCATGCTTTATTCATGTACATATATTCACCTCTGATTTCTTGGGGAAGTCATAATCTTTTTAATCCCTTCAATATGTTTCTTCCACAGACATTTATTATCAGCCATCGGGCTTTCAGGGTAGAGCTGGGGCTGCAGAGGGATCAGGTTTGTCACCTGACTTTTGGGAAGCCCCATTTCCTCCAGAAAGCCACACAAGCAAACTGGTGGCTGTCAGTGGGGTGAGTGCCATAAGGTGGAGACAATATCTCCCCTTTTTCCTAATAGTCTGACCAGCTTCTGATCACTTCTGGTCACTTTTGAATAAAATTCATCTGAGAAAAATATATCATGAAAATTATTATAAAGGGACACAGTAAAGAAAAAATTGGTAGTATTATTAGAAGCATTGATTTATAATGCATTGCTTATCATGCTTATGTTAGAGTTTTTCCTACATCATGGGTGTGTGAGGATCTCATTTTAGACTCCTATCAAAGTTAAATATATATCTCAATCTTTGATTTGAATTAAAAATAGCAGCTTACATATTTCTGAGCACTTCTGTTATAGATACTCTGCATATACTATCTCATTTAATTATTTTATATTTAAAAATTAGTGATCTTGGGATCCCTGGGTGGCGCAGCGGTTTAGTGCCTCCCTTTGGCCCAGGGCGCGATCCTGGAGACCCAGGATTGAATCCCACGTTGGGCTCCCGGTGCATGGAGCCTGCTTCTCCCTCTGCCTGTCTCTCTCTCTCTCTCTCTCTCTCTCTCTCTGTGTGTGTGTGACTATCATAAATAAATAAAAATTTAAAAATAAATAAATAAAAATAAAAATTAGTGATCTAATTTTTTTCATTTTTCAAAATAATAATGGCTTTTAAAGGTTTAATGCTGTATAGTGATGTAGCAAGTGCACATAGCGTGTAGGTAGCTGAGCTTGGCACTGAACCGTTTCTATGATACAACAGCTCCTCCCCAGTGGGGACTTGGATAGAAGAAATCTTTACAGGAGAAAAAAAAGAAACATTTTCATTTCATCAAAAGCAAATCAAAGAAGTAAAAATCAAACGAGAGAGGTCTTGTTTTGTCATATGTAAACTGCAACATTTTTTCCCGTAATTATTTTGGACTTGGAGATTTCTCTTAACGGCACAATAATTACATAGCTGTGAAAAAATCACTTTCCCCTTTTTGGGCAATGTCACTTATTTGTCATCTCAGTAGCATTTGTTGAAGTCAGAAGAGAAAGTTTACTGTGTCAGAATCATCACAGTTAGTTCTGGTAGTCTGTAGTTCTTAATCACACACTAGATATCACGCAGTAATAAATGCTTTTTTAAAAAAATGGAGCCAAGTGTATGGAAACTAGCTATTAATTTGCTATGGCGTGGTTTAGCTAATGTAACTTGTTATTCCATTAATATTGTGTCATTAGCTGCCAGGAGAAAGTACAAGAATTATGATGTGCTGCCTTGTAAATTACTTTTGAAGAAGAGAGAGGGAAAGAGTGAGAGAGAGAATATCCTCTCTAATCTTGCACTGCTCATTAAAGTCCTTGAGAATATATATATATATATACAATGAACAAAAAAGGAAGTTTATTTATAATTTGAAGAGAATGAGGAAATGTAACAATAAGCAATTCTGTTTTTAAAATACGGCTAAAAATATTTCTTCCAATGAAGGTTAAGGATTTTTTTAACTCACCTCTCCATGACTATAGGCTATTTTAACTCTTTTCAAACACCTAAATTTAGAAAAATTCCATATAGGCTTGATTTGTCTCTGTTACACAGACTTCGTTGCTATGACAGCAACATGATACAATTATTTATTGCCATGACAATCTGCTGTAGGTTTTAAAAATACGTTATCTATTTTTATTAATGTTGTCAATTGTGCGGGGAAGGGATACCACCACTTCACATAATCGAGAGAGCCGGTAATGCAAGGGAACAAGTGGAAATCATTTTGCTGGAGAGGCAGAGCCCAGAACAAGCCAAATTCCTTGGAATCCTCAGTGACACGCATATCCTCCACTAACAACAGCATCTTGGCCAGCTGTCTGGCTGCAGGGAGCATTCTGGCAAAGGATGTGGGCTCCCTTTATGCTTTCCATGTGGCTTCCGCTCTGCCACGTTGGGTCAACATCAGATAGGAGTAGAAGTGCAGAAAGCCCTGTGCAAATAAGGAATATGCATCTTTTGTACCTTTTCAGGAGGAGATAGCTGTGTGTGCCTAGTGACCAGGTTTGTGGGGATGTTCCTACTCTGAGAAGGTGACCAAGTTTGTTTGTGGGTTGCTGAGTGGGGTGTTACCAATTCCTAACTGTCCCAGAATGGTGCTCGGTCCAGTTCCCAGTCCACTTTCCCCCTTCCTCTCCTCTATTTTGCTATGCCCCACCTGGCAGTCTTGTAAAAAAAAAGAAAAAAGAAGAAAAGAAAGGAAGAATGCTCCTTTTACTGCCCAGTGAGTGTTTTATTCAGGAAAGGAATATGGTCCTATTTGAATTTGAATCCATAATTGGATCATCAGCAACTGGACAGCTAGTTAAGCCATCCTGGAAAGTTAGTTTTGATTGCCAAATATAAAGGTTTTCTTATAACTTGATAGGAAAAAGTCACCTCTGTGCTGTTGGAATGTGGATTAAACATTTAATATCTGTTGTGTGTGACACAAAGTCCTTCAGGGCTCTCAGATCATTTGTTATTTACACTAATCCATGGGAGAGGTGCTCTGATTATTCCCATTTCACAAATGAGAATGTTGAGGTTACCCCAAGAGAGGGCTTATCCACAGTCAACTTACTAGTAAATGGTAGTAGGATTTGCCTCATGCCTTGTGGTCTGTGAGCAGGAAAGGACATGCCCACTCCTCCTTAAGACCTGGTCACAGCAAGAAATGTTCCAGCCAGAATATGGTAGCAGGCTCGAGCTATACTGTTGGAAGTACTTTGGTTCCTCACAGGGTCTGTCCAAGAGGAGGTCAGGGTTGGCTTCCACTCCTCAGACCCCATTTCATATTGAAATATTGAGGATGGAGTCTTAGCTACAGGTTTCCATTGCAAAGATTTTTGTTTTGTGTGTATGTGTGTGTGTGTATTTTATCAAAAAGGCCAGTGTGATATTCATAAAACAAAATATTTGACTGTTATCCACTATGTAATTCCGCTGTCCTGAAAGTTTATCTTTTGCTGCCACTTATAAAAACTAAGCTGATTTATATAAATCAGTAAAAAAGGACAACTTTTTGCATTAGTAATCATGGAGGGGTGATCCCCTCTTCCCAAAACACCACATACACACACACACACACACACACACACACACTTTCAATGAGGATATATTTCAAAAATTCAAACTCACTAGCAATCAAATAGTCAAGTTAAAATAATGGAATAATTTTTTTTTGGTCTTTAAGTTTGTTGCTTTAATGATATCAAATGCTGGTGAGGACTTTGGGGTTCTAAATTATTTGAAGCCTTCTAGAAAGTATTTTTAAACTATTTATCAAAAACTTCTAGAAACATATCTTTTGTTCTAGAAATTCCACCTTTAGGATGTAGCCTGAGTATATGAAAAGATTTGCTCAAGGTTGTATACAAATTTAACTAAATACTGAATTAAGTAAGTTATGACACAGTCATATTGTCTACAATGTAGATATTATTATTATGTTTAGAGTGTATTTTTTAAATATTTATTTATTTATTTGAGAGAGAGAGAGAGAGAGAGTGCATAATTGGGAGGAGGAGAGAGAGTGGGAGAGAGAATCTCAAGAAGATTCCATGCTGAGCACAGAGCCTGATGCAAGGCTCTATCTCATAATCCTGAGATCATGACCTGAAGCAAAACCAAGAGTCAGATGCTTAACTGACTGAGCCACCCAGGTGCTCCTAGAGTATGTTTAATTATATGAAATACCATTCACAATGTACATGAGAAAAGCAGGTTACAAATCAGATTGATGACAACCATGAAAATGAAAATCATCATATATACTTAGAACACTGAAAGGTGCTACATACAAATGTTCACAGTAGGCTATTTCTGGGAAGTGGGCTTATGGTAATTCTTATTTAATAATTTGTACCTTTATGTTTTTTTTTTCTAAATATTCTTCAGTGACATAATTTACCTTTGTGGATGTTGAGTTGATGGTGACAAACCTGCAGGCCATATTATAGAGATCGCTGATAAACAGGAGGAAGCACCAGCTCATCCTCTACTTGTCTTATTTAAGACAAAAATGCAGTAACTGAAATATTTGTATTTCTGCAATAGTTGTCAGTAAGGGAGATGGGAAACTCAGAAGTGGCTGGATGCCTGTCAATGACCCTAATCCTAGCTAGGTTTTATGAGTAATGATGGGTAAGCAAACTCAGAGCTGAACGGAAATATTTTGGGTCAAATTTGTGTTATTATATTTATTTTTAATTTGAAAATGGAACATTTCCAAAACTCTTTCTGGCTCACATTGTGTGAAGAGGTTAATAAGGGATGTCCTTGTTTTTATGCATTCATGCATACATTGTGTCCCTACTATTACCTATGGTGGGGCAACCCTGAAATCTATCGTTCATTGTTAGCATTTTCAACAAAAAGAGGCTTTTTCATACAGAAAATAATTCTATATTCTAGCTCACAAGTTGGCAATAGACATTGAAAGATGGAATGCAATTGGAAGAAATCAAACCTTCTCTTCACATACAATTACTAGAGTATAAACTGACAGTGGATTCTATGAATAGAAAAAAAAGAATTATTGCTTCTGGAAAATTATTCCTCAGAACTCTTGATTTTAAATTTTAAAAAATTGAGCTACTAACAGGCAAAATTACCATATCTTTGTCTTAGGGAAGAAAAAATTACATTTAAACAAAAATATGATTTTCATTAAAATGTTATAATAGAAGTAATAAATATACAGAATTATGTTTTCCCAAGGCTTTTCCCATCCCTACCTTGAGTTGGTGTAAGTTATATATTTAATAATTTCAAAGCCTTGGTAAAACGCTGTGTTGGTGATAGTGATGATGATGGTGGTGGTGGTGACAATGGTGACGATGAATGTCTAACCTTTGTGACAAATATCATAGTTTTGAAGGCACCTTCAGACATAGCATCTCTTCCCTTTCTGCACTGATCCTAAAAGCCACCCTGCACAGTGTTTCTCTTGCCATTTTATGTTATTTTTTTTAAAGAGTTTATTTAATTATTGAGGGAGGGAGAGAGAGTGCTTGTGTGGAGGGGCAGAGGGAGAAGAAGCAGACTCCAAGCTGAGTGGGGACCCTGATGTAGGGCTAGATCCCAGGACCCTGGGGTCATGACCTGAGCAAAAGACAAATGCTTAACCAACTGAGCCACCCAGACGTTCCTCTCTTCCCATCTTAGTGAGTGGTCCCATCATTTACACATTGCTGGAACTACCCTGGGCTCCTAAGAGACCTTCAGTTTCCTAAATAAATTCTTCTGATTTGCTAATTTTCACACATGAAAATATAATACTTCAGGAACACTTACAGGAAAATTTATGAAAACAGAGAGCTTTTAGTACATGAGAGAGAGAAAATATATTTTTGATAAAGCCCCAAAGAAGTATTATTTCTTTTAAAGTAACAAAGCAGAAAAAAATTTCTTGCAGATTATATATTACAGATAGATATGAAATGAAGTTTTTTGCTAAGCTGTCTTTTGAAAAATCAATACATAGAAACAGCTAATATCTAGAAAACACATCATGACAATACTTCACTAGCTTCACAAAGTAGGCCACCTGTTGAACTTGAGAACCTGGCATAAATAATCAGAGACACCAAGTAATAGAGCAACAGATTACTTAATGTTGATAAGGAGAGAAGGCCTGTTTACATATTCATTTATGAATTCATTACAGATACATACTGAGCATTTATTTTGTGCCAGGCACTATGCAGAGCCTGGGAAAATGGAATATAATTGGGAACAACACCGGAAGTGGTCCCTATCCTCACAGAACTTAATATCTAGGAGGAGGTAGGCGTCAATCAAATTTTCACCATGATGAATGAATAATTGCAAACTGTAGTCAGAGCCATCAAGAAAAAATATGAGGTGCTTTAACAGCATTACTTGGGTAACCCTACCTAGTTTTGGAGTTCACAAAAGGCATCCCTGGGCAGCCCTGGTGGCTCAGCAGTTTAGCGCCGCCTTCAGCCTAGGGCCTGATCCTGGAGACCACGTCGGGCTCCCTGCATGGAGCCTGCTTCTCCCTCTGCCTGTGTCTCTGCCCGTCTCTCTTTTTCTCTCTGAGTCTCTCATGAATAAATAAATAAAATCTTAAAAAAAAAAAAAGAAGAAGAAGAAAAAGAAAGTCATCCTTGGACGGATTCTGATTTTGTAGGGCTTGAAGCTGTGTAAGGAAGGGTCATCATTATGAAAAAAAAAAAGCACTAAAGTACAAATATAAAATGAGGCTTAAAAGAGAATACTTATTTAGAATGAAAAATAAATGATGACAAATCACTAAAATTTTTAAGCTGCAAATGCTACAGCATAAAACCTCCTCTCCCCCCAAACCCATAATATTTTCATTAAATTAACTTTCTTACATACCTAAGTGACATCTTTTGTTGGCATGCTCTTTAATCACACTTCCGTATGATAGCAGTTTGTGGTATATTTTCTATATAGACTATAGAAAGATAATGCAGTCATTACTCCAACATTGGTTGATGAAAATTTATTTTTTATTATTGCTAGTTGTGTAACATTTCCTTCAGCTTTGCAACTCAATTTTGTTGAAGTCATGAGCAGCATGAGGATTGTGGTAGATCTGGGGAAAGCTCCATTAAGTTTTATGTATGATCTGTAAGATTTGGGAGCATTTTCCACAGATTAGCTTCCCGTGCACTTCAGAAATTCTGTGCATTTCAGACCTTGCTTCTCTTGGACTACCCACAGACTTTCGATGCCAGGTGCTGTAGGACACCCTTATATTGTATATGACCTCTGGCTTTGTTCCTTCCACTGTCTGTCTGGCAGGGAAATCAGCAGAGTTGGGAAGTGAAAGTATTCCTGGATCCTCTATGCATGGAAATAACTGAAAACTGAATATACATGTATGTCCCACTAAATCCAAACTAAATGGCTTTCCTACTCAGCTTCCCCCTGTCCATTCCAATGTCAACATCTGGAAAAGGAGGAAGGCGGAGTCACTGTGGAGAGAGGGCAGGGGTCTTAACCAGATGACCAGATGTGGTTCAACTCTTGTTTTGTAAACTTTACAAAATAAGTGACTATGAGACTGTAAGGTAGATCCTGAAAGGGGATCCTACAAGGGACAGCTCTTGAAACTAAAGCTTTAAGGCACATCTTTTGGATTTCCTGGAGAAACAATTGAGGACTGAAATATAATGGGTAGAGTTTGGCACTGGAATGTATCTTGTTACCTGGTTGAGGGAACAATGGAGGATAGACATCAGGGTAGATCCTGGTGTTCTGCAAGCCAACTAGCCATGTTCTTCCCAGAGACCCCTCAGGGTTTCAGACTGTGTCTTGAGTAGCTCAAGATCTGTTTGATATATTCCATCTCTGCAAAAGAATGTGTTGAAGAAAGTGTTCTTAACCTTCCTCGTTCTCCCTCTCTTTTTCGCTTCCTCCCTCCCTCCATCCTTAATATCGGTCAGTATTCAAATTTTCTGATTTTTTTCCCCCAGTGACCTTATTTGAATCAGGACCCAAACAATGTCCACATACTGTATTAGGTGCATATGCCTCCTTAGACTCTTTTAATCCAGAAGTTCCTTTTCTCTCTGTTGCTTTTAACAGCTACTTATTTGTAGCAATTATACTTCCTATGTACTTCCTGTTGTTCCATCTCTTATGTCCGGTTATCTCTTTTTAACATTAAGATTGATCAATGAGGCCAGGTGCTGCCATCCCGATTGATCATTACAAATGATTGTCCATCAGCATTTCTCTTTGTAGACTTAGAAGCCATTGATCCATAACCTAGATCCACTATTTCAGTAGGGGATTCAAAATGGTGATAACTCCATCATTCTTTCTGCATGTTAACTAGAATACATCTGCAAAGAAGTCACCATCACAAACTATTTAATAGCTTTGAAATAAATTTTATAAAATATAGTATAAAATGTGTTATTCCTTGCCTTAATCATGTTTTAGAGTCAAGAATTGGGTTTTATAAATATCTAGTGGTGATCAATGATTTTTTTAAATGTTATCATGAACTTACTGATTTTTTAGCTTGTTTGGTGTTTTCCCATTCATTACAGCTTTATTCTTGTGATTGCTCAAATTTTCCCAACATGGGCCAGTGGGAGAGTCTTCAAGATGGTTCCTGAACTCTTTTAACATGATCCTAATAGACTTTGATGGCTTCTCTACTCTCTGGAACAAATTCCGGGTTCTTCTAATGACTTTCCTACCCTAGACCTGGAACTGACCAATTCTCCAAAGATTTCTGTTTCCTTTTAGTGGACAGTGGTATTTAGAGACCAAAATATGAGTGCTGGGTGACACTGATTTTTTTCAAGAATTCCGGCTTTTTCTTTTTTTTAATAGAACATCCCAGATTCTAAATTTGTCTATTGTTTCCTCATTCTGTCACCGAACTTGAACTTGTTTCTCTACTTCTTGTGTTTTTTGTCACCTGGAAGTTAAGTCTAGAGGCTTGATCATATTTAGGTTAGTTAGGTATTTTTATTTATGTTTTATTTTTTGTTTTTTGGTAAGAAACCCTTAAAAAGTTGCTTTTTTTCAAATTGCATCATACCAGAGGGCAGGTAATATCAGGTCGTTCCACTTGTAGTGATGTTAAGCTTGATTATTCATTAAGATGGTCACCTCCAGAAGTCTCACTATGTAGATATCTTTTTTCCTTTGAAATGAGTAAGTAACCCATAGGGTAATGTTTTGATATCATACAAATATTCAGGCCCCTGAAACATTTCCCCTATGGTTTTACCAGCCATTGAAGACTTTTGCCTGAATCAATTGCTACACTGGGGTTTGTACAGTGGTGATTTTCTAATTTTATACCTCAACATTAGCTGACATTTTTAAAGAAGAGCTTTCTCTCTTTTTTTTTTTTTTCATGGTCATTGACATCTATTATTAATGATTATGTATTCATTCAATATATTATAATTAACCACAGTCATTATTATTTTGGTGTAAAAATTTTCCTAAATTTGGCCAGCAGGAATTCATTCAAATTTTTTGGGCAGCCTGGTGGCGCAGCGGTTTAGCACTGCTGTCAGCCCAGGGCGTGATCCTGGAGACCCAGGATAGAGTCCCATGTCAGGCTCCCTGCATGGAGCCTGCTTCTCCCTCTGCCTGTGTCTATTCTCTCTCTCTCTCTCTCTCTCTCTCTCTCTCTCTCTCTCTGTGACTATCATAAATAAATTTTAAAAAAATTAAAAAAAAAGAAAATAAAATGTTAAAATGGTAAGTTCTATGTTATGCACATTTTACCAGCAATCCTTTGTTCATTTCCCAGAGTTAGGCATCTCTCATGATTTGCCTCCCTCTCTAGTTTTTCCCACTTAGTTCCCCTCCTTTCCCTTATAACCCCTTCCACTATTTCTTAAATCCCCTGTATGAGTGAAACCATATGATGATTGTCCTTCTATGATTGACTTATTTCTGGAGTCTTTTTAGATCTTGCTCTAAATCCAACAGGACAACCTGGGAGAATAGCACGATGCCTATAGATAGAGGGAGAGGGAGAAAATGGCAGTGGTGGAAAGCCAGGTGGGAAGTGGTTGCCAAAGAATATACATTGCCTACTTATTGGAATCTTCAGTGGAGGTTTCCAATGTAGGGAATCTTCAGGAAGCCCATGAAAGTGCCCATGAGAAAGTCAGCGACAAGTATCTTCTAGACCCAGAGGGATCAAAATATCCAGTCAAGTAAAGACTCGTACCCCCTTATTTCTCCTCCCTCCATCTTGTTTAGTCAATGTAAGAGGGAAGATGGGAAGAGGTAGTAGAAGTGAACAAGGTCCCCTTCCTTTGTCTTCCAGGCCTTCCCTGGTGTGACCCTGTGATTGACCATCCAAACTGGAATACTTAGTTGCTTTTATTATATTATAAGAATATTATATCATAACAATAGTTCCACTAAAACTATTTTTAAAAAATAATTATTACTTTAAAGAAAAATTTTAAACCTTTGATTGGGCTTTCTCTAATAGACCATAATTATTTTAATGATAAAATACTCTCTCTACAGGTAACTGGCAACTTCAGAGCAAATTCTGTGTAGTATTCTATTTCTTCAGGATTCAAGATGTGTGAATATTTAACCAAAATATTTTCACAGCTATTGTCATTTTGCATTCATCCAGAGAAACTTTCTTTGATAAATATTTGCACAAGACAAAAATAATCAAATAAATTATTTTTATTTATGATTGTTTTTAATGTTTCATCAACTTTAAGCACTGCAATTTTTAGGTCTTTTTGATTATACTCTATTCTGTTACCAAACATAACACCAAACTTCTGCTAGAAAGAAGGAGCCCCTCCCCAAATCATCCACACCATTTATATGGGTTTTTTTTAAGATTTTATTTACTTATTCACAAGAGACACAGAGAGAGAGACAGAGACATAGGCAGAGGGATAACCAGGCTCTCCACAGGGAGCCCAATGTGGGACTCCATCCTAGGACCCCGGGATCACACCCTGACCCAAAGGCAGATGCTCAACCACTGAGCCACCCAGGTGCCCCCATTTATATTTTTTATGTGTTTGGTTCCTCTTGCTTTTTAAAAATTGAAATAAAATTCACGATATTAAAATGCACAATTCAGTAACATCTATTCCTCTTACAGTTTTGTGCAATCATCACCCCTATATAGCCCTAAAATGTTCTTATTACCTCAAAAGGAGACATCATTCTCATTGAGCAGTCATTTCCCTCTTCCCTCAACCCCTGACAGCCATTGGTCTACTTCCCATCTCTATGGATTTTCTAGGTTCTGGAATTTCATATGAGTGGAATCATACAATATGTGAGCTTTGTTTCTGGCTTCTTTCACTGAGTATAATGTCTTCAGGGTTCATCCACCTTCTAGCATGTACCAGTATTTCTTCCTTTTCTTATGGCTAAATACTATTCCACTGCATGGACATACTGCATTTCGTGTATGCATTCATCTGTTGATGGCCATTTGGGTTGTTTATACTGTTTGGCTATTGTGAAAGGTGCTGCTATGAATATTTCTCTACAAGTGTTTGTTTGAACACCTGTTTTAACAATTCTTTTGTGTATTTATCGAAGGAGTAGAATTTCCGGGTCATCTGATAATTCTGTATTTAATTTTTCAAGGAACTGCTAAACTAGTTTTCACAGCGGCTCTACCAGTTTAGTCACCAGCAATGGGCAAAGGTTCTGATTTCTCCACATCCTCCCTGACACTTGGTATTTTCCATTTATTTATTTATTACTATTAAAGCCATCTTAGTGGGTGTGAAGTGGCATCTCATTGTGCCTCCCTTGCTTTTGTGGAGAAAAAAGAAGTAATATCTTCCCGCTTCAAACATTACTTTTGATCATTGTGGTTGACTAAAAAGCTTTCAAAAGCTGATTTTCCTTTCTTTTCTTTCTTTTTTTTCTCCATTCCTGGAATACTTGGTTGAATATTTCCAACTGATTTGTTGGAATCGTTCTTTTGGAACAAAGTACAACCAAAATGCAACCAACATTTGGATGATTCATCTTTGGGAAAGTTTAATTTCATTACAGGATATTTTAGTTGATTATAAAATACTCCTTCAAAGGCCCTAACATGTCTCATGACTCATGACTATTGCAAAAATGAAACAAACTCTAAACACATACTGCCATGCTGAAGTGTTTTTGTACTCAGCATCATCTCAGTTGCAAAAGTTTTGTAGTTCATTTTGTAGTATATACAGATAGATAGGTAGATAAATATATATCCAACACTTTTATTTTGAAAATAAAATATTTCAGTCTGTTTAGAGGAGTTATGAATTACCCGTGCACCACAGTCAATTCCAAAACATTTCTGCTCCATAAAGTTCAAACTGATGTTTTCACAATTCTATGCTCTACCAAAATTTGTAATTCTATTATCACTGTAAGGACAAATGATTTTATCTTCAATGTTGAACTTCTTGTTAAGATTTATAAAAGCAGGGGCACCCGGGTGGCTCAGTGGTTGAGCATCTGCCTTTTAAAAAAAATATTGTATTTATTTATTCATGAGACACACACACACACACACACACACACACACACACACACACACACACACACAGAGGTACAGACACAGGCAGAGGTAGAGGCAGGCTCCATTCCAAGCAGGGAGCCCCACATGGGATCCGGGATCTCCAGGACCTCACCCTGGGCTGAAGGCGGCGCTAAACCGCTGAGCCACCCGGGCTGCCCGAGCAGCCTTTGACTCAAGTTGTGATCCCAGGGTCCTGGGATCGAGTCCTACATCAGTTTCCCTGCAGGGAGCCTGCTTCTTCCTCTGCCTATGTCTCTGCCTCTCTTTCTGTGTCTTCCATGAATGAATGAATGAATGAATGAATGAATGAATGAATAAATAAATAAATAAAATCTTTTAAAAAAGACTCATAAAAACATCCATATAATGTCAGATCTTTCACTGTTGACAGAATGAATCTCCAAAGGCCAACTTCAATTCCATAAATTAGACAAAATATTATTACTAGAGTTAACTGGCATTCTGTTTGAAGCATCTGATGTCACTGGTGTAAATCAGGCATCACCTGTTTGCAAAACTTCTGCTGCTAAAGGGGCCAACACATTAACAGCTATGGTTTCACTTTTTACACATGCACAAGAAAATAGAGAATCAAAAATAAGCAAAATTAATTTACAACAAAGACATTTGATCTAAATGAAAAGTCGTGGTCATAGAAGATATGTTAAATTCTGTCTGCGGAATGTAAAGGATGCTAGTGCTTTGTCAGCAGATTGTTGTCTGGGTTTCATGTGGGCAATAATACTGCTACAGCTCCTCAGTGGATGACAAATGTCAACAAATATTTTGTGCAAGTTATATATTCATCATCTGATTTCTGAAAGAATGAAAATTCACTACTTTACATTTCATTAAACATGCACTAACACTGTTTTTGAGGTCATTGTTGCCAAAAAGGTTTATCACACATAATAAAGCATTACCAATTAATAATGGTACATTACCATAGCACAAACTTTCAGTTTATTCTCTGAATGCTCTCCAACAGGATCACAGATTCTATTTTCTGCACATATTTCTTCTCACACCTAACCTATTATTTTACACATTATGCTGACTGTCCAGGGAAGCCTGGAAACTTTGTGACTTAGCACACACCGTGGTATAGCTGGCTGGTACACCAAGTGGCTGCTTGGTCCAACAGCATTGATTACTTCCTCATCAGTGTATGAAAATGAAAGGAGCCACCTGTCCCCAAATGCTTATGTGTGTGCACACTATTCTTTTAGCCACCACCCTGCATGCTGTCTCTGAAAAAAGGGAGTTATTTAATGCTGAGTCTGGAAAGTGTTGGGAAAGAGTTTCACTCAACTTTCAGTTTCCCTATTGTGTCAAAGTGAGAACTCTATTCATTGTGCATGATTCATGCATGCTCCTAGTAGAGACCCCAGAAGAAAGGAAAAGCCCCAAATGGAGATCTATCAAAGTGATATCAGCTTCTTTAAATGCAACTATTGCTAACACTACTTTATTAAAAATGAGAAATCTGGGACAGAGACTAAAAAAGACAGGATGCCGGGACAATATGCATGAACTGGGACTGTTTTAGACAACCTCTGATGTGTGGTCACTCTGTCCTTAGCTGTCTGAAGAGGAGAAGTCTCAGCTTTGAATGAGCATTAAAATGGTGACTCACATCCTGGCCTGGATCCTTATAAGTTGTAACTTAAAGTGCCTCTAGGTTTGTCTATTGTTAAAGGGCAGGCAGAAAGCTATGGGGCCAGACTCTGGGAAATTTGAAGGCATCCAGAGAGAAAAATGAGCAGGGCACCAATATCTAGCCACCTGTGATAGAATTCCAATGAACGACCAAGGAATCAAAAGGAACTTCCTTCTGGAGGGATTTCTGAAATTGAGCAGCACCCATATGACACAGGGGAGAGCATGGAATCAGGATTTTAAATAAAATCACTCACACATGTGCTCCCCTCCCCCACTTTTCCATTTTGTTTTATTTATTCTTTATTCATTTCAATTTACTTTATTTTTTATATTTTTTAAATTTAAATTCAATTTTCCAACATGTAGTATAACACCCTCAATTTATTTTAAATAAAATCACTCATACATATGCTCCCCTCCTCCACTTTTTCATTTTGCTATGTAGGAGCACCACACTAATGTTTAATTTATTTCTATATTTTCAATTGTTTTACCCCTATTGTGTTCAAGCTTAAAGAAATGTCTATCTCCTGGGCATTTTGTAATGATGAAGGACTTAATTATTTTTAAATTCCAGTGTAGTTAACATACGGGATTATGTTAGTTTCAGGTACACCATGCAGTGATTCAACAATTCTATACATTCCTCAGTACTCATCATGGTAAATGTATTCTTAATCTCTATCATCTATTTCACTCCCCCCCCACCCCCACCCCCTCCACTGTGGTAACCATCAGTTTATTCTCTATAGTTAAGAGTCTGTCTTTTGGTTTGTCTTTCTTTGTTCATTTATTTTGTTTCTTAAATTCTACGTATGAGTGAAATCATGATATTCATCTTTCTCTGACTGATTTCACTTAGCTTTCACTTAGCTCCATCCATGTTGTTGAAAATGGCAGAATTTCATTCTTTTTTTCTATCAGTGAGCAATACTTCATTGTGTGTGTATATTATATACATATAATCATTGTGTGAAATATATAAATATACATTTATCCATTCTTTATCCATTTATCTATTGATGGATACTTGGGCTGCTTCCATAATTTGGCTATTGTAATTAATGCTGCTATAAACATAGAAATGCATATATCCTTTTGAATTAGTGTTTTTGTGTTCTTTGGGTAAATATCTACTAGTAGAATTGCTGGATCATATGGTAATTCTATCTTTAATTTTTTGAAGAATGGCCACACTGTTTTCCACAGTGGCTGCACCGGTTTACATTCCCACCAACAGTGCAGGAGAGTTCCTTTTTCCCCACATTCTCACCAACGTTTACTGTTTCTTGTGTTTTGATTTTAGCCATTCTGACAGGTGTGAAGTGATATCTCATTGTGGTTTTGATTTGCATTTCCCTGATGATGAGTGACATTCAGCTTCTTTTCATGCATCTGTTGGCCATCTGGATGTCTTCCTTGAGAAAGATCTGTTCATATCTTCCCATTTTTTAATTGTATGGTTTGTATGTGGGGTGTTGAGTTGTAGAAGTTCTTTATATAGCTTGGATACTAATCCTTTATCAGATATGTCCATTGCAAATATCTTCTTCTCTTCCACAGGTTGTCTTTCAATTTTGTTGGCTGTTTTCTTTTCTGTGCAGTTTTTTATTTTGATGTAATCCTAATAGTTTATTTTTGATTTTGTTTCCCTTGCTTCAGGCGACATATCTAGTCAAATGTTGCTACAGCCAATGTCAAAGAAATTACTGTCCGTGCTTTGTTCTAGGATTTTTATGGTTTCCAGTCTCACATTTAGGTCCTTAATCCATTAAATTTACTTGTATGTATGGTGTAAGAAAGTGGTTCAGCCTCTTTTTTTTTTTTTTTTTTTTTTTTGCATGTAGCTGTCCAGTTTTCCCAATACCATTTGTCTTTTTCCCATTGCATATTCTTGTCTCCTTTGTTGGAGATTAATTGACCATATAATTATGAGCTAATTTCTGGGCTTTCTGTTCTGTTCTATTGATCTATGTGTCTGTTTTTGTGCCAGTACCATACTGTTTTGATTACTACAGTTTTGTAGAATATTGTGAAATCTGGGATTGTGAGAACTCCAGTTTTGTTCTTCTTTTTCAAGATTGCTTTGACTATTTGGGGTCGTTTGTGGTTCCATTCAAATTTTAGGACTGTCTGTTCTAGTTCTGTGAAAAATACTGTTGGTATTTTGATAGGGATTGCATTAAATCTGTAGATTGCTTTAGGCAGTAGGGACATTTTAAAAAATATTTTAAAATATTGTTCTTCCAACCCATGAGCAGGAGTATCTTTCCATTTGTTAATATTATCTTCAGTTTCTTTTTCATCAATGTTTTAGTTTTCAGAGTATAAGTCTTTCACCTCCTTAGTTTAATTCCTAGGTATTTTATTCTTTTTGGTCCAATTGTACATGGGATTATTTTCTAAATTTCTCCTTCTGCTACTTCATTATTAGTATATAGAAATAAAACAGATTTCTGTATATTGATTTTGTATCCTGTGACCTTACTAAATTCATTTATCTGTTCCAGCAGGGTTTGTGTGTATGTGTGTGTGTGTGTTTGTGTGTGTGTGTGTGGTATCTTTAGGGTTTTCTATATATACTATTATCTCATCTGCAAATAGTGAAAATTTTACTTCTTGCTTAGCAATATGGATATCTTTTATCTTTCTTTGTTGTCTAATTGTTGTGGCTGGGGCTTCCAGTACTATTTCGCATGAAAGCAGTGATAGTGGACATCCTTGTCTTGTTTTTGCCTTAGGGCGAGAGCTCTCGGCTTTTCACCATTGAACGTAATGTTATCTGTGGGGTTTTTTCATATATGACTGAGGTATGTTCCCTCTAAATTGCCTTTGTTGGGCAGCCAGGTGGCTCAGCGGTTTAGCGCCGCCTTCAGCCCAGGGCGTGATCCTGGAGACCTGGGATTGAGTCCCACGTCGGGCTTCCTGCATGGAGCCTGTTTCTCCCTCTGCCCGTGTCTCTGCCTCTCTCTCTCTCTGTACTCTCATGAATAAATAAATAAAATCTTAAAAAAAAAACTAGTATCTTTTTATATGTTTCTAGGATTTATCCATTACTTCTAGGTTGTCCAATTTCTTGGCATATAATTTTTTATAATATATTTTATAATTCTTTGTATTTCTGTGGTGTCACTTATTTCTCTTTTTTCATTTCTGACTTTGTTTATTTGAGGCCTCTTTCTTTTTTGTTTGATGAGTCTGGTTTATCAATTTTGTTGAGCTTCTCAAAAAACCAGCTCCTGGTTTCACTAATCTGTTCTGTTTTTTGTTTTTGTTTCCATTTTGTTTATTTCTCCTCTAACCTTTATTATTCCTTCTTTTTGCTGATTATGGGTTGTTTTGTTGTTGTTGTTGTTGCTCTTTTTCTAGCTCCATTAGGTGTAAGGTTAGTTGGCTTATTTGAGATTCTTCTTGCTTCTTTAGGTAGACTTGTATTGCTATAAACTTCCCTCTTAGAAGAGCTTCAAAGATTTTGGACCATTGTATTTTCATTTTTATTTGTCTCCATGTATTTTTTATTTCCTCTTTGATTTCTTTTTTTTTCTTTTTATTTATTTATGATAGTCACACAGAGAGAGAGAGAGAGAGAGGCAGAGACACAGGCAGAGGGAGAAGCAGGCTCCATGCACCGGGAGCCCGACGTGGGATTCGATCCCGGGTCTCCAGGATCACGCCCTGGGCCAAAGGCAGGCGCCAAACCGCTGCGCCACCCAGGGATCCCCCCCCCTTTGATTTCTTGGTTGACCCATTCATTGTTTAGTAGCATTTATAAATACATATAGCACAAATACATATTTAACCTCCATGTATTTGTGTTTTTTTCAGATTTTTTTATGGTTGATTTGTAGTTTCATAGTGTGGCAATTGGAAAAGATGCATGGCACGACTTTGATCTTTTTTAATTTGTTGAGACTTGTTTTGTGGCCTAATCTGTGATCTATTCTGGAGAATATTCCATGTGCACTTGACAAGAATGCATATTCTACTGTTTTTAGATGGAATGTTCTGAATATATACTTTAGATTCATCTGGTCCAATGAGGTCATTCAAAGCCATTTTTTCCTTGTTGATTTTTTTTTTTTGGATGATGTATCTATTGATGTAAGTGGGGTATTAAAGTTCCTTACTATTACTGTATTACTGTGGATTACTTCGTTTATGTTTGTAATTAGCTGTTTTATTTATTTGGGTATTCCCATGTTGGGTGCATAAGTATTTACAATTGCTATATCTTCTGGTTGGATTGTTCCCTTTATGATTATATATGTCCTTCTTTGTCTCTTTGTTACACTCTTGATTTTAAAGTCTATTTTTGTCCTATGTAAGTATTGTTACCCTGGCTTTCTTTTCACTTCCATTTGCATGATAAAGCTTTTCCCATTCCTTCTTTTTCAATCTGCATATGTCTTTAGGTCTGAAATGAGTCTCTTGTAGGCAGCATATAGATGAGTCTTGCTTTTTTATCCATTCTGTCACGGTATGTTTTTTGATTGGAGTGTTCAGTTGATTTACAGTCAAGGTAATTCTTTGATTTATTTTTAAAGATTTATTTATTTGAGAGAGAGCAAGGCAGAGAGGGACAGAAGGAGAGGGAGAGAGAAACTTAAGCAGACTCTGGTCAGCACAGAACGCGATGCGGGACTCGATCTCACAACTCTGAGATCATGACCCGAACCGAAACCAAGAGTTGGCTGATTAACTGACTGCACTACCTGGGTGTCCCACATTCAAAATGATTATTGATAGGTATATACTTGTTGCCATCTTGTTACTTGTTACATGATTGCTTTTGTAATTCTCTGTTCCTTTCTGCTCTTGCTTTCTTCTCTCCTGGTTTGTTGGCTTTCTTTCATGATATACTTGGATTCCTTTCTCTTAATTTTTGCATATCTATTATTGTTTTTTTTATTTGTGTTTACCAATAGGTTTGTATATAACATCTTATGCATATAGCAGTCTATATTAAGTTGATAGTGCTTAAGTTTAATCCTATTTTTTACTCCTCTCTTGCTTATGTTTCAGGTATATAGTGTCATAATTTACATCCTTTTCTTTTGTGAATCCCTTGACTGATATTTTAATATTGTGCTTCCTATTTTTCTTACTCATACTTGTGGTCTTTCCTTTCCAGAGTCTCCTTTACTATTTCTTGTAGGGCTGGTTTAGTCATGAATTCCCTTATCTTTTGTTTGGGGAACTATTTCTCTTTTTGTCTATTCTGAGTGATAACCTTGCTGGAGAGTATTCTTGGCTGCAGTTCTCCCCCGCCCCCCTTTCAGTTCTTTGAATGTATCATGCTACTCTCTTCAGGCCTGCAAAGTTTCTGCTGAAAAATCAGCTGATAGCCTTCTGGGGTTTCCCTTGTATGAAACTGTTTTCTTTTCACTTGCTGCTTTTGTTTTTTTGATTTTTGATTTTGATTTTTAAAATATTTTATTTATCCATTTGTGGGAGACGCACAGAGAAAGGCAGAGACATAGGCAGAGGGAGAGACAGAGTTCCTGTGGATTGATTCAGGACTCAATCCCAGGACCCCAGGATCACAACCTGAGCCAAAGGCAGATGTTCAACCACTGAGCCACCCAGGCATCCCAAGATTTTTTATTTTCAAGTCATGTTTACACCCAATGTGCAGCTCTAATTCACACCCCCAAGATCAAGAGTTGTATTCTCCACTGATTGAGCCAGCCAGGCACCTCTCTTGCTGCTTTTAAAATTCTCTCTTTATCACTGGTTTTTGCCCTTTTAATTATTACATGTCTTGGTGTGGACCTCCTTGGGTTGATTTTATTGGGGGCTCTCTGTGCCTCCTGGATCTAGATTTCTGTTTCCTTTCCCAGATTTTGGAAGTTTTCAGCTATCATTTCTTCAAATAAATTTTCTGTCCCCCCTTTTACTCTCTTTTCCTTCTGGAATCCCTATAATGCAAATGTTATTATGATTGGTGGAGTCATTGAGTTTCCTAAGTCTATGTTTATTTTTTAATTATAATTTTTTCCCTCTCCTGGTCAGTTTGATTGCTTTCTGTTACTCTGTCCTTTGGGTCCCTGATCCATTCTTCTGCTTCTTCTAGTCTACTATTCATTCCCTCTAGCGTATTTTTTTTAATTTTTATTTATTCATGAGAGACACAGAGAGAGAGAGAAGCACAGACACAGGAAGAGGGAGAAGCAGGCTCCATGCAGGGAGCCTGACGTGGGACTCGATCCCGGGTCTCCAGGATCACACCCTGGGCTGAAAGCAGCGCTAAACCGCTGAGCCACCCAGGCTGCCCTCCCTCTAGTGTATTTTTAATTTTAGTTATTGAGTTCTTCATCTCTGTTTTTTTTAATGTTTCTTCTTTGTTAAGGATCTGAGGTCCTCCACTTTTTTCTCAAGTCCAGTGTGTATCTTTATGATTGTTACTTTATATTCTCTATCAGGCATATTACTTATCTCTGTTTCCTTTGGTGATTTTGTTCTGTTCTTTCATTTGGGATATATTCCTCTGTCTTATTTTCTCTACTCTCTGTCTTTTTCTATGTAGGAAAGTTGGCTACATTTCCTGCTGTCAAAGTGGTGGTCATATGGAGAAGAGGTCTTACAGTGCTCTTCAGTGCAGTGTCCCCTGTTCACTGGAACCTAGCACTTCAGGAGTGTCTCCTATGTGTGTTGTGTTTGCCCTGCTGTTGTGGCTGAGCTGCTTTTGCTTTCAGTCCAGTCATCTACAATGTCTCTTTTTCCCTGTTGTAGGCAGAGTTTGGTCCCGTGTCTTTCACGGGCTAGTGTGGGGCCATTTTGGGCTTGAGTTGAGTCAGACCAGATATTTTCCAGAGATGCAGTAGCACTGAACTGCAGGGCACTTTCCCTGTTTTGTCTCCTAAGAAGCTTTTTCTGGTGGGCAGGGCACGCAGTCAGACCAGATGTCTGTCCCCAGTCCACCACTGGGGTCAAAGCCTGACAGTTCTGTGTGGTTATCTTCTTATCTCCACAGGGTAGAAGCCACTTTGGAATGGTCCTGGCCCCTGTTAGGACTGTGTGCACACTGCTAGGCTTGTGGCACTGCTTTGGATGGGCTCCAATCAAGGACATACAGGAGGAAGCAGGTCTGCAGGAGAACATGGGGGCAGGGTGCCTGATGTTAGCAATATTTGTGCAGGTCTACTATGGGAGGGAACCTGTAGCAGAGGCCTGGCTGGAGGGCCTGCATCTGCAGGGGATTACGAGGTGGGATGTGCCGTTAGCAAGTTAGGTAGTGAATGCTGGTGCCATGCTTGTTCCTGCAGGTGTCTGTGTGTCTAGGCTGGGCTGTGGGGAAGGGAAATGGCACCTGCCAGCTCCTTTGTTCTTGGAGAATTCTGCCAAAGATTCCTTGCCCTTCCAGGATATGTTCTGAGATTAGTAAATAGATCTCTCTCCTATATGTCCTGGGTGTTTTTCAAACTCCTGTGTCTGAGCTGTATCTCTGTGTGGCTGTTCCTTGTGGTGTCTCTTTAAGGATGGGGGCTCAGTTCTCTCTCGCTGTCCTGGCTCTCCCAGAGCTAAACACATTAATTTTTAAAGTTCCAGGTATTAAGCCCTGCTGATTGTAAGAACTGTTGAAATTTGGCCTCTCTGGTTTTCAGAGCCATATGTTATGGGTTTCCTGGTGTGAGGGTCTGTTTCTCTCCCCTCTTTGCACCCAAGGCATCTCTCCCTCCCATAGACAGTCCCGTGTGTCCATTTAACTCCCAACCAGGCCTCCACAGTTCCTACCCTCTTCAGTGTGGCCTCTTCTCTACATTCAGCTGGGGAGTGTTTGTCCTTCCAGTTTTTGGGTCATTTTCTGAGTTATTTATACTGACGTGGGTGTTATCCAGTTGTATCTGCAGGATTAGGGGAGCTTAGGATCTTACTAACTCCACTGTCTTCCCAGGAAGTCTGGGAATTATTTGTTAATGAGGCTCCTTTTTAAACATCATACAAGAAGCTTGTCATGGAGTGACCATGTTCTTGAAAGTGGGACCTTTAAAACCTTAGAAGGCTATATATTTATTCCAGCCATGATGATAAAAATACAAATAATAATAGCAGATATGTATTAAGAACCTAAAAGATGCCAACCTGTGTGCTGGGTACCTTCTCTGGGTTATTTCATTTAATCCTCACAACAAATGTCTAAGGCAGGTGTTAGTATCACGTTATAGATAAGGAGACTGAGGCCCAGGAAGGACGTTAAAAGTAAAATTTTCAAACACATAGATAGGATGTGTTAAATTCTTCTTGGCGTCTAAGGCACTCAGCTGAGTTTCAGAGCCTAATCTTTTGGGTGGTAAAACATGAGTGGGTTGCAGTGCCCCATCCTGCCTCCCAACCAGGGTGGGCGAGAAAACACAGAGATACAAAACAGTGGGAAACACAAGGCAGATTGGGGTAAAATCAGTCACAAAGAGGTCAAAACATCTGGCATAGGTATAGAAACATTAGAAATCAGCACATGGCTACTTGGAAATATGTGCGATGACTGCCCATCCCCTTCGTGGAATATTCTGGCAAGAACCCGCGTTTGTGTTTCGTCTCAGAGGTGGCTGCCTGTCTGCGGTTACACCACGGCTCATTGACCTGGGCTCTGAGTAGTCCTTTTTGATTCCAGGATGAAAAGGGCTATTTGAATGGAACTTTCATTCACTTCTGGGTCTGCCTGCCCATCAAGTCTGAGGGCAGGTCTGCAAAGGGTTCCTCTGTGCCAAGGTGAGCCACTGCCAGCCCAGAGCCCTGCAGGTAGGACACCTTCCTTCTCCACTGATTTCTCACTTCCTCTTTTTACAAGTCTCTGTTTAGATTGTGATTTCCTACCCTCTCAACTAACATTGTTTAGAAATACCACTACTTCTACCAATTCATCGTACTTTTCATCCTTGAAAAAAAAAGTGGTTAACATGGCGTGTCTAAATATTTCAATGTTTATTTGCTTTTTTTTAGCTTCATGGCTACTAAAAAGTCTGTTGGTTCTCTTTTAAGAATATAAATTTAATCACTTATTTCCAGGGGATCAGCATTTCTCTGGGGACAGGGACAGAATAATATATACTGTGCCAAATCATCTTTTTTATATATATATATATATATTTAAATTTTTTTTATTTATTTATGGTAGTCACAGAGAGAGAGAGAGGCAGAGACATAGGCAGAGGGAGAAGCAGGCTCCGTGCACCGGGAGCCCGATGTGGGATTCGATCCCGGGTCTCCAGGATCGCGCCCTGGGCCAAAGGTAGGCGCCAAACCGCTGCGCCACCCAGGGATCCCTGTGCCAAATCATCTTACCATAATGATAGCACATTTAAAACCATGCAATGTATCAAGTATCAAATAAATACCAGACCAAAAGACAGTCGGTTACAGGTAAAATTTGATTGCTTTTAAGCCAGTTACATAAAAATTAATTATATTGATTTACTTCTACACTGTAAGTTAATTGAACCCTTTAACAGAAATACCTTTTGAGTGAACCGGAAAGTTTTAAGGAAATGTATTCCCTAACCTAAGTAAAGAGTGTTATGTGATACAGTACACGAAGGAAACCCTCTGAGCAAGACATCAGGATATTTTATTTGAATTAAAATAGGCAATTAGGAAATAACAAGTAGGAAATGTCAGAACCAGCTGTCCCAGCAATCGCTTCTTGTTCCTGAAAAGGCAGAGGCCCCCAGTATAGGTACCCCAGTGGACGTGTGCATGGCGGCGCATGCGAGGGTTGGGGACTGTGCCAGAGGCAGATCTCCCGACACTGCATCTCAGGCAGAGCTCCTCCTGCCACGCCCGGGGCTTGCTCCTGGCCAAGGCAGCTGGGGTGGCTCAATGTTAATCTGTTGGGTAGGAGCCATATGGAGAGCTGGTAAGGGATGGGTCCTGAGTACTTACCCTGCACCTTTTACAATTATGTCCATTTTACAAGCACAGGTTCACGCTGTGCTCATGCACTCCTGTAAGGAGCACATTCCCCGTGGTCACCGAAGATGGGAGAACTGCGCTGAGAGGCATTCAGTGATCTGCCAAAGTCACACAGATGGGAAACAGCTGAACTGGACTGTCCTCATTTGGTGTGATTCTGTGCTACGTATACTGCTTCTGGGCTCTGGGTTCAGTAACAATAACAACTCATTGAACCCACAGCCCAGCCCTGCGGGGTACATAGTCTCATCAGTCCCATTGAACAGGTAAGGTTGTCAAGGCATAGGAAACAGGGAATGGAGCCAATCTTGCACAAGATTGACCAGGCTGCTAAATCTGAGATGGGATCACCATTTCTCTGGCCGCCCAAACCGTGCTCTTCCTCAACCACTACATGACAATGCCTCCTGGTGACTAGCTTCCTTTCTTTTGCACCCTTCTCTGCCAGCTTTGGGAGAGCAGGGCACTGCGTGTTGGCATGGAATGGACGTGTATTTACATACTGGGCACTTCACCATGGGCATCGGGGTGGCTCCCCCCAGCAGCTCTTCAGCTGCATATGCTGGCCAAGAGCTGGGGCGAGGACCCAGGGATGTGGGTGGAACAGCAAGAGCATCTCTCCATGCTACAGGACACAGGAGGAGGGGTGAATAGTACCTGAGTTAGGATGGCATGGGTTGAGTCCACGCATGGCAAATGGTGGACCCAACCATAACGAGTGAAGAAACCAAAAGAGGAAAACAATATTCTACATACTCATTTGGAGATCCAAATATCTTTCTGTTTTACAAAACATATTTGTTAAATGTGTTGGGAACTTTGGGTTGCAACAGAGACCCAACTCAAAATAGGTTAAACATCGAAAGGGAATTTCACTCAACTAAAAAGACGGCTACATCCAGGGCACAAATGATGACTTTGGATCCTTCTGCCTCCCTGTCCCCATTCTCCTTTTCTGTGCCGTGGCTCCTTGTCTCCTACTCCAGATGGGCTAAGGTAGGATGGGCTCCTACCTGCTAAGGCCAGGTAAGATGGCCCAGATGGCCTGGCTTAGCCATTCCATTAGAAACCCAATCTTTTTTCAAATTAATGAGTAGCCATTCCCCGAAGGACCTCTCTTTGCCCCTGTTTGAGTCCTGTAGTCCTCCCAATCACTGTGTCCAGAGGAAGTGATCCTATGTTTCGCCAAGACTGGGTCATGTGTCTACTCCTGACCAATCTGTGTGTCTACGCCCATCTCATGGAAGGGAAATGAGAGGCCCATGATAGGGCAGCAGAACCATATTGATGAGGGAGGGCTCTTCCCCAAAGAAACGGCTGTTGGGCAGACACAAACAACAGGACCGCAACACTTAGATCTCCCAATTTCAAAAAGTTATGAGGGAAATTATGTCTGGTGCAGCTACCCCTGCCTCAGGGAAAGTCAAGTCAGTGCAAAAAAAAAGTTACTAGAAAATTCAGAGATAGTTTGCACCTATGCTCAAGGAGCTCATATAAAAATCTGTCTGAGCCTTAGACTCTAAGGTAAAGACCTTTCAAGAGTGTTCAGAATTTTAAAATAAATCCTAAAAGGTAAAGAATAAAAACTTCTGCTGGTCTTCTGCAGATGAAGTACAAACTAGATGGAAAAATCAGAGGTCTTACTCCCTGGCTCTGGGGTGGCATGACGGCATGGATTGGTGCTGGTGGTTCTCTGGGGTCTGTCCACCCTGCAGGCTCCCCCCTCCATACTCCCCTTCCAGGCCTGGGCCCCACAGCAGGGCATGGGGTCACAGCCAGGCTCACCTGGGCCTCTGGGGCCCAGTTAAGGACTTCTGCTTCCAGGGCTTTCCTCTGCCTCTCACAAGCACTAAATTCACATCTTTTTATCCCCATTTTCCAAAAAAGGCAGCAGACTCTCCTCCCCCACAAAGCAAATAGAAACCAGCACATTCTAGGAAGGCCCTCCCTAACCGATGTTTGTGCTCATGCCATTACTGAATATTCCCGCTTCCAACGGCTGCCCACCTCTCCTTAATGACTGCTCTATTTCAGCAGCCGGCCCTCCATAAATCCTTCCAGGCGTTCTACTCCAAACAGGCCTCTTCTCACGCTGGGGCCAGCCTCCTTGCCAGCCGTGTAAACACCCTCCAGCTCCCCGGGGAGGCTCTGACGTGCCTGGCCTGGCCTGGGCATTGATGATCCTTGCAGCCAGCGACAGGGGGGCTGCCTCCTGCCCAGGGCTGAGAGAGGAGATCAGCACCGTCCAAATGGGAAGAGTGCCCCGGGCGGAGTTGTAATGAGGCATTTATGGTGCAGAGACGGGCCCCAGGCAAAACTGGGCAAAAGGTGTGGCCTGAGACATTTCTGAGGCATTAATGTATGTTTCCTTCTCTGTGTTTTTCTCTCCCCTCCACCCCATTTCCAAGCAAGCAGTCAGGGCTTTTGGAAGTCTTACCTCAGGGATTTTTGTTCCGTTAAAAGTGCAAAGCGTGTGTGTCTGTCTGGGGGGAGGGGATCCTGTCTTGAAACACTCCTGGATGGAATTTGCTGGAGGTCCCAAAGCAAGAGGGGGGGCACATAGGAGATTGTGAAGACAAGGAAAGATTCTTGGGGGTCTTGGGGCAACTGGGTCTCCTCTCCTAAGGTTACTAGACTGGACAATGCTACCGAACTGAAAGATACCCTGTAGGGAACTGGTCTCTTGAGCCAGGCCACCATGTTAGCATGAGGGGCAGGGGTATGCCCTCCTGCCATGTCCCTGGGGCTCTGTGGGCCTCTCTGGTTTTTGTGAGGTGACAGGAGGGAGTTCCAGTTCTGAGTCAGTTGAGAGGTCCCCTCGATTCCACCAGCTGGGGGTTCAGAGTTGTCTGTAAGTTTATTTAAAGATGTAATATGCAGAACTGGGGCCCCTACAAAGATGTCCCCATCCCAATCCTCAGAACCAGTGGATATGCTATCTTGACAAAAGAGAATGAAGGACACAGGTGGAAATAAGATAGCTGATCAGCTGACCTGGAAATAGCGAGACTATCCTGGAATCTGCCGGTGGTGGGCTCAATGTAATCACAGGTGCCCTTAAAAGTGGAAGAGGCAGTCAAAAGAAGAGAATCATAAGGAGATCTGAAGATCTTATGTCTCTAAAGAAGGAAGAGGGCCATGAGCCAAGGAATGCAGGTGGCCTCTAGAAGCCAGAGAGGGTGAAGATAGGAATCCAGTCCTAGTGTCTCCAGAAGAAACATAGCTCTTCCAACACCTTGATCTTTGCCCAGGGAGACCCAGGTTGCATTTCTAAACTATAAAATTGTCAGATAATGAATCTGTTATTTTAAGCCACCAGGTTCGTAGTGACTTGTTACCACAGCTATAGAAAACACATACAAAAGACAGTAAATAGAACCAGTATTTCTTACATACTGTTTTTTTGACTTGGTCCCCTTCCTCTTGGCAGCTTCTCCCCTGCTTTGCAATGATTCCTCAGGTTGTTTAGGTCTCAGGGGCTGCACCAAAATTCAGTCCCACGGGTATCAATTTCACAGACATTCCCTGTATGCTATGTGCAGAATGCCAGGACCATGCACTGGAAATGGAAGCAAGGACGTGACCACTGCCCTCAGGAACAGTGAGTTAGAGGAGAGCTAGACACACATGTGACTGATCCAGGCACGAGGCAGGCTGTGGCAAGCATAGTTCTAGAAGTATGAACCAAGTGCTATGCGTATAGAGGAAGGAATGAGATAAGTATCAGCTGGGAGAATCTGAATTACTCATTTCGTTTGAGGAAAAAAGCCAAAGGTTGGATTGAAGTCAACCAGGGATGAGAGCTACCTGGCATCTGTACCTTAGTTATCTATACCTTGCCCATGGCAGATATCACTAATCAATCACCAATTCCTTTTTTTTTCTACAGAGCTCTGACTTTGCCTCAGAATCTTCTCTCAGCTTTGTGCTCCTGGCAGGAAACAGCAATTGAATGGATTTGGCACTGGTGGCAAAATCTATTTGCTACATCTGTAGTTAAGGTATTTATCACCAAGATGGTGTCAGGCAAGTGATGTAGAAAAGAAATGTTCAAACTTCAATTGCTCCTACCCTCTTTATTGCTGCCTGAAGTTGCCCTATTTGAGCTATCTGTACTCTTTTGTACGTCCTTAGCCATCCAGGATTTTCTGGTTATCTAGGGTTTCTACCCCTAAAACATCTCTGGCCTATATTGTAATCACTCAGGGCAAGACCATACAGAATGTTCCTTCTGGGCCAATAATGAAAGAATTCGATGACCTCTGTCTGGGCTTCATGCTCCAAATTGAGGGCAGCAAGGATTGGTGTGAAGTATAAGAAAGAAGGTTCAGAAACTAAATTTTCAAAAGATGAGTTTCTGAAAGTGAAACTGTCTTTTCCAAGCACATTTGTCCTGGGGCGATGGCAAAGTCAGCTTGGGTAGCCACAGGAGGGAATACAAGCCAGCATCCTAAAAATTCCACAAAGGTGAAATGGATGGTAGGCAAAGTAGCCTATGAATGCTGGCATGATCTTCCCTGGACTACCTATCTTTAACATTTTGTTATTTTTATTTTTTAAAAGATTTTATTTATTTATTCATGAGAGACACACACACACACACACACAGAGAGAGAGAGGCAGAGACATAGGCAGAAGCAGGTTCCATGCAGGGAACCCGACGTGGGACTCAATCCTGGATCCCGGGATCACGCCCTGGGCCAAAGGCAGACACTCAACTGCTGAGCCACCCAGGTGTCCCCTATCTATAACCTTTTAGTTGTAAGTTAATGCATTCTCACTTTTTAAAAATCCAGTCCTCCTTGAAGAATTCGATCCACAATACAAATGTTTGTGGTTAAGTACTTTTTTGTCTGCTGTAAATATAAATGGAGTCATGATCATGCTGAACACACCGTTATGCAATGTCCTCATCCTCACTTGCTAATCAGTCCATGATGGCACATTTGGGAGCTGGGGCCAGGCTGGGTTCTGGAGCCAGGTCTCCTGGGAAATCCCTGCTGGCACTTCCCCCATGAGTGACTCTGGGTAAGCTCCTTCACTTCCGTATGCTCCCCTATAAATGGAGTATTTCCTCCAGAAATACTACTGAAAATAATACATTTTCTTTTACAAAATTCGTATTTTGGGCCAATATAGTATAGCATATTTGTTCATATAACATTTTAAAACATCTATGTTATCCAGTCCATGTTACTGTCTCAATTTAGCCCAGATTCAAAAGAGATGCCAGTCACTGTGGTTCCATGGCCCCTCTTGATGGTCACATACTTTCTTAGTTCTCCTTCCTGGGGCTAGACTACTGACTCCCACAGCTACCATCTCCAGTGCCAAGGAAAACCACCTTATTGGTAAACTCGGCAGCTTCTATAATTTCCCGAGACCGTAGCTCTCCTAAACATCACTAACCACCCTCCCCACCCCCCGGAGAGAGCTGGTCAGATCCTCAATCAGGCATGGCCCATCCACAATAACCTCTATTATGTCGCTGATCACCCATATCATGACCTTTTCTTACATGTCCACCTCCTCTACTACACATGTTCAAACAGAACTCTTGACTCCCCACATTCTCCACACCTGCCCCTCCTGCCCTCCTTCCCACCCCAGTAAACAGCACCCCACCCCCGTCCTTTCAGTTGTTCAAGTCAAGAACTTTGGCATCATGTATGCTTCCCCTCTTTTCCTTACCCGCCACCCCATCCATCATCGTATCCCAGGGCTCTAACTCCAAAACATGTCCCGCCCCCCACCCTTGCTGCCACCTGCCCTCATCCCCATCCAGTTTGGAGCCATGGTCATCTCTCACTGTATCAGGCAATACCTTCCCAACCTGTCTCTGTCTCCTCCTTTGCCCTGGCCCAGTCCAGACACTGCTCAGCAGCCAAAGGGATTTCCCTACAGAGCAAAGGGCATCATGCTACTTGACAGCTTCAAAGCCTTCCAGTGACTTTCCATGGCTCTTACAATAGAGTCCAAATGCTTTGCCATAGGCTACTGCTGCATTCATCTGGATCCTGCCCAGCAACCACTGCATCACATACCGCTCTTCGCCTGGACCATGCAGACCCCTGGCCTCCTAGTGGTGCCTTGAGTGTGCCAATCTGTATCTGCTCTTCGGTGTTCTCCCCAGGACTGTCCTCCTCTTCTTTTTTTTTTAAGATTTTATTTATTTATTCATGAGAGACAGAGAGAGAGGCAGAGACACAGGCAGAGGGAGAAGCAGGCTCCATGCAGGGAGCCCGATGTGAGACTAGATCCTGGGGACTCCAGGATCACACCCTGGGCCGAAGGCGGGCGCTAAACCGCTGAGCCACCCAGGGATCCCCGGACTGCCTCCTCTTGATCGCAGCTGCTCTTGTCTCTTCATATGAGGCTCAGCAGAAAATCCTCCTCCAAAAATCCTCCCTGATGACCATTCTAAGAAGACTCTTCCCAAGTCACTCACCAGCACATCACCCTGTTTTATTTACCTCTCTTACTACTTTGAAATTATCCTGTTGCTGGTCCTTTTCTTGTCTAACCAGAATGCCCTAGAAAGAAAAGACCTATATTGTCTTGTTCATTGCTGAACACCCTGTGCCAGCAGGGCCTGGCACATAGTGGTGCTCAAAAAATATTTGTGGGATGAAGGAATACACAGTAATCCCTTTGACCATCCTCCCATCCCCCCCCCACCCCCCTGCCAGAGAGGTTGTGTATTGATTTCAATGAGCTGCAATACCAGTGCTCTTTGCTAGAAGGAAAGTTGAATTTGAAGACTATTTGATATGATGGGTTTTTAAAGCTTGTGGTTTCTATCTATGCAAGTGACAGAAAGATTGGGGGAGGTCTGAACAGTGGAAAAGCCTTTTTGAGAGATGGAAATGTGTTGGAGCCACAGTCCCATCCAAAACCCACTTTGAATCCTTAATGCTTTGAGACAATTAAGAGAGCAAAAAGTGCCTACATAATTCTCATTTTTAAAACAGCAGTCTTAGGATTCCTAGCTTTGATGGTGTTCTCAACTAATTAAGAAATCTTGACGTGACTCAAGATAGATATAATGGAAATGGAGTCTCTGAGACTTTAGATATCTATAATAAGCTTCAAATCAAGTACTAGGAAAAGGTTTTCCTGATCGAACAGCCATCCTGAAGAAACCAAGATGTTCAAATTGATGTGTCCTTGGACCATTCGATGGGGTTGCATTGCCTCTAAAAAGCATCATCTGTCTGCCTTTACATTTGGAATTATTCAAAGCCAAAAAAAAAAATGTTTATTGTATCAAGGGAGGCCGGGGCACCCGTTGGGTTTGTAAATTGCTCATCTGCACTTGAAAAACTTCATCCAAGGAGTGGCAATTGGGGTGAGTACGTCAATACTGTTGAGACTCTCTCAGTGAGAAAACCAGGGATGGTCTTGAAAAGTGATATGTTATATAACATAAAGTGTGCTTTTGAGTACCATCTCATCTGGTATTTGGAACATAGTGGCTCACGGCGGGGGAGGGTTGGACGTGCAAAGGGAGCACAGTCCTTGAGGGGGTGTGGGACTAGTGTGCTGTCTGAAACAAAGTCCCCTAGATGATTTGTGTATACTTACCTGGGGAATCGTGACCCCCCCCCACCCCCACACCACCCCTTGAAATCACTCCACTCATCGTTTTATTGAACTTACCCTTGAAAAAGTGGAGCTGACCAAAAGCAAATCAGTGGATTCCTTGGAGCTAGGGGTGGGAGAGAACTATACAGCTGGACACAGGGGGAACTTGCTGGTACGCTGGGAGTCTTCCAAAACTGAATAATAGTTGCACAGTTGTATAAATGCACTAAAACTCATCCAGCTGTACACTTAAAATGGGCGAATTTTATGGCATATAAATTAAATCTCAACAAAGCTGCTAGAAAACAGATCAACCGGAATGGAATATGTAGATAAAACATTTGGGACAGAGCATCCAAACCATGCTCACCTTCTCCATCCAACTTCTCCAGCATTCCCTGTGACGTCACTGAATGGTGTTGTATCTGCCCAGATTGCTGGGTGTCTGCCACCTTTGGCCACATCTCCTTTCTCCCTTCTCACCCACAACTGACCTGTTCTACCTTTCTAATATCTTAAATCTGCTGCGTCTCCCGTCCCTGATGCCACTGCCTAGTTCAGGCTGTCATAGTTTCTCTTGGAAGGCTGTCACCTCTTTTTTTTTTTTTTTTTAAGATTTTATTTATTTATTCATGAGAGACACAGAGAGGCAGAGACACAGGCAGAGGGAGGAGCAGGTTCCCTGCAGGGAGCCCAATGTGGGACTCAATCCCAGGACCCCAGGATCATGACCTGAGTCGAAGGCAGATGCTCAACCACTGAGCCATAAAGGTGCCCCAAAGGCTGTCACCTCTTAATGATGCCCTTGCAGTGCATTTCCTCCTCTACCTCAAGGATGAATTCCTTCAACAGCTCCCATGGCCCTCAGGGTAACACTCTAGCTTCTTAGCAGGGCATAGCTTAGAAGACCTCCCACAACCTACCATTTGTTTATTTCTCCAGCCTTATCTCTTGGCAAACCAAACCCTAAGCCAAATTGACCTACTTATCTTTATCTATTCCCTGAAACAAGATAAGTGTTCTTTCCCTCCTTCGCTCACTCAGCCTTCTCTCCACCCACAATTACCACTCTGGCAGAGACAGCTGGTTGCTTCCCAATGCCTCCCCTTCTTCCTTCCTAACAACCCTGACTTCACTTGAGCATATTGCCATAGATTTAAAGGCCTTATTCCCTGGTCTCTCTTGCAGCTCTGTGGAACAATCTGATTCTCTGCTGCTGCCTGGAATGAAGATGTCATGGCTGGAGCTCCAGCAGCCATCCTGGACCAAGAGATCATGCACGGCAGCAACAAGATAGAAGGACCTTGGGTTGAGGACATTCTGGAGCCTCCATATCACCTCTGGCCTTTGTTTATGTATGAGAGATGAATTTCTACCTGTTTCAAATACTATTTTTTAAGTCTTTGTTATTTGTAGACAAACAAGACTATAATCTATATAAAAGATTATAGATTCAAAAGATTCAAGCACCATCTTAGTATATGTGCTGCCAAAGCGAGCACTCAAGCACCATCTTAATTGACTCACTTTTCTGTCCCTCAGCCTCTTTTTCTCCTGTAACACTCAGAAGAGATGCCACCTACTCAGAAGAGAAGCCATCCTGGCTTCCCAGATGCAGGTCAGATGCCCTTCCTCAGGCTTCAGAGCCCCTGGCATTGCTTCACTGTTATGGATCACTGTTATGGATCAAATCTGTTGATATTTTGCCACCATTACCAGATTCCCTGAAGGAGCACAGGGCCTGACACATGGGTTTTCAGTAAGCTTGCTGCATTTAAAAAAGAAAAAAAGGTGGGCCTGGGTGGCTCAGTTGGTTAAGCATCTGCTTTTGGCTCAGGTCATGATCCCAAGGTCCTTGCTCAGTGGGGGGCCTGCTTCTCCTTCTCCCTCTGCCTGCCACTCCCCTGCTTGTGCTCTCTGTCAAACAAATAAATAAAATCTTTTTAAAAAATAAAAATAAATTTTAAAAAATGTTTTTTTTTTTTTTTTTTTAACATCTAAGTGACTAACCCAAAGGGAATACCATGCTGCAAATTTGAAAGGGAGCCAAGTGAGTGATGATTTCACCTTTATATCATCTGTCTCTCTTGATGCATCTGTAAATGACAGGTCTGGATACATTATATATATCAATAATTGTCACAAAAACAACCAAAACTTCACTTGCACATATTGAGAAATATGAACCATGCTCTTGAATTTGTAAAAGGTTAGATAAATCAAAATCTTTCCATCGAAGAGCCTAAGGACAGGCTACAAACGTTACTGACTGAAGAGGAAAATATCAAGATGAAAAGAGAAAATAAATGACTGCTCTAGGACAATAACTTGAAAAAACTCAGAATAAATCTTCAGGCCAGCTTATAGATTTAAAAGAGATCCCTATCTAGTTACAGACACCACCTACCCGAAGACACACATTAGGCACACAATCCTCGGTATGCCCGACTGGATTTTAAAATGACATGTTGATTTCATAATCCAACCAACTATGGGAACCAAAGTGGAAATTCACCATCCTCAAAGCCAATAAATCTAAGATGGGGGTGGGGGAGAGAAAGGAATTGAAAATAAGAGCAATGATGAAATTGAATTGAAGGCCAAATGAGAGTTCAGAGAGCAGAGGAAAGGAGACAATGTGGAAAAAACACGAATTCTAAGAATTAAAATCGCCGGCTCAAAACTTGTGTGTATCGCTATAACAACTTTGGAAGCCTCAGAGGTCCCAGTGGTGCTTATGGGTGACAGTGATCTCATTTGGAAGTGCCTGTTGATGCCAAATTGCAGTCGGATTACATGGGGAAAAAGGTTTTTCTTCCTTACAGAATTTCAGCGTCAATGTCAAGGACATGAGTGGATGCCTCACATGTGAGCATACGCTGTAATATTTTAACGGGCCTAAACTCCTACAAAATCTAGAAGGCTCGCAGCAGGGAACTGAACCCCAGGGAAGCTATTAGCAATTTAGCATCTCATTTCTTGAGGGGATGTGAATGCCACATACTCATGTACTCACGGATGGTGCTCTGTGCCATGTTGGGTTCTATATATTCAATTAGTCACCCTGATTATTTGACTGTTTTTCTTCCCTCCCCCAACTCTTTCTGATCTGTGACTCTCTGAGCTGCAGGGGGTCTCTAAGAGGGCTTGGTAGAAGGAGGTGCAAAGGTGTGACTAGCAGGCCTGTTTCCTACGAATAGAGAGAAAGTGATTTAGACACAAATCTCACCCGTTCAGGGTTTCAGAGTGGGCAATATTAAGTGCCAGCCTGAAGTCTCAAAGATTCTTTAGTCCTAGGGATATTTCTAGGGTAGGGCAATGGTAGGAGTCACTTAGCTAATGCTTGCCCCTGCTCCCTGGCAGTTGAAAACATCAGTTTTAAAAAGCAGGAGAGGGATCCCTGGGTGGTGCAGTGGTTTAGCGCCTGCCTTTGGCCCAGGGCGCGATCCTGGAGATCCGGGATCGAGTCCCACGTCGGGCTCCCGGTGCATGGAGCCTGCTTCTCCCTCTGCCTGTGTCTCTGCCTCTCTCTCTCTGTGTGACTATCATAAATAAATAAAAATTTAAAAAAAATTAAAAAGCAGGAGAAACAGAGTGAGCCAATTCAGGGTATGTATTTCAAAAAAGCTCTAGAGTGGCATCTTGAATCTTCCTGGTTCTGGGCTGTGCCTGTTATTTCTGTCAGGTTCATATACAACCAGAAAATCCAACACGCTTCAACTATTTATACTAATTAAGAGAAAATGTTTCAGCATCTGAGGAATGATTGAGGTCAAGGACCACAGGCACATTTTTTTTTTCTTTTAAAGAAACATTCCCTTACACACCAGGACAGCAAAAAATTATTTCGGATTAGAAGTCAGGAGTCTTGAGTTTGAGTCCTAGCTCACCTGCTAAATAGCACAGTGGCCTTGACCACAAATGAGAACAGCATAATATGCCACAGGTGCAAGCCTGATCTGAATTATGCAGGTTTTAAACATGATATAGAATCTTCACAATACGGCAGCAAAATAGACTTTGGTCCTGTTTTACAGATTAGGGAAGAGAAGAAAATGGAGATTGCACAGCTAACCAGTGGTGGAGCTGGGGGTCTCAATATACCCAGATAGTTACACCTCCTAACGGAATGCTGGCCTTCCCAGTTCTCTACACCTATCCACCAACCTTGCTGACCTTCAGTTCTCACCTGTTAGGTGAGGTTTTGGCCTGGCTAGTCTCTGAGGTCATCTCCTGTTATAAAACGCTTGATTTCCAAATTCTTGGAACGAGGCAACTTCAGTTGCTAATTTGTGGGGCTCGTGAAACGCTGTTTCATCATGCACAAGGATGGATGTTATGATTTACAATGAAATGTTTGTTATTTGTAAATGCACACTTCTAAAATGCCAGAGTCCTTGAGAGGAGGTTAGTCTTCCTGATATCTTGTTCACACTATTAATTTGGTTGGCAAACCTTCCTTCATGGAGGGGGAAAAAATAAAAAATTGTAGCCCCGCCCCTGTCTAGTGGTTCAACAAGCAAAGGCATCTCTTGGTAATTTGTAGAAATGCAAATTCCTCCGCCTGCTCCAGACCTAGTGAGCAGGACTTTCAGAGTGGGGCTCAGCACCCTGAGTTTTAACAAGCCCTCCAGGGCCTTCCGATGCAAAAAAAAAAAAAAAAAAGTCTGAGGCCTGGTCGCTGGTGTAGGATCACTCATTTTCCACTGGGTTAGTGAGAGGCTCCTACATGCTAATTTGCAGGCTGGGTATACGTTACTTTAATAATGAAATACCACTTGCAAATAATCATGCTTTTCTGGATGCCAGCGCCCATACAGGGGAGGACGGAACAGAAAAGGAAGGGAAATTCTGGTCGACTTGGGGAGGCAGAAGGGTGGGGCTTGAGCAGCGAGGGGACGTGGGAGGAGAGGGGAGCGGGGGATGGAAGCTGCCCGGCCTCACAATCCGTCTGGTTGGAAACATCGCGCAGCGCCCCAGCCGCAGGAGCCAGAGCCAATTACAAGTTTATATAATAGAAGAAGTCTCCCCGGCCTCCCGGCCTCCCGGCCTCCGCCCCGCCCCGCCCCCGCCGGCTTGGGGATGGGGGAGGGACCCAGGACGCAGGAGGTCTCTTTCGGGTTTACCACTCGGGCCGGGCCCGCGGCCGCGTTCTGGAAACGTCGGCGGCCTCGCGGACCTTCCAGGGAATCGGAGGACGGGCGGCAGGGCGGCGGGGCTCGCCCCATCTAGGTCCTCCCTCCATCCCCCATCTCCCCATCCCCCCGAGCTGGAAGAGGAGGTGTCTGGGTCGCAGCCTCCCCGCCGCGCGGCGCGAACCCCCTGGCGCTTACGTGACCGCTGCCCTTCCCTGGGGGCCGGGCGCGCGGAGGCCCGGGGGAGGGGGGAGGGGGGACGGGGGACGGCGGGGGGAGGGGGAGGGGGAGGGGCGGGGGGACGGGAGGGCCGGGGGTGGGGTGGCGAGGGGCGAGGGCCGAGGGGGGAGGGCCGAGGGGGAAGGGCCGAGGGGCGAGGGCGAGGGGCGAGGGGCAAGTGCTGAGGGCCGAGGGGGGACGGCGAGGGGCGCGGGGGAGGGGGGAGGGGGGAGGGCCGAGGGCCGAGGGCGAGGGCCCGCCGCGCCCGCCCACGTGCCCCGTCAGATGACTGGTTCTAGGTTTGCACGGGCTCATTTACCGGCAGGCTCAAGGCTTCTAATCCGCATCCCCGATTAGTCATCCCCGAGGGACATCTGATCTCTGCGCAGCGGCTCTCGTCCGGCCCCGGCGGCGTGGCTGATGATGGAAGGGGATAGAGGCCGTGCCGCCGCCTCCGATGGGGGCCGGAACCATACTTAATGCTGAGTCAAGGAAACATCACGCGAAAAGTGCCCCGAAAGACATTCCCTTTTTCTAGACCAATCTCAGATTCTTCTGGGCTGGGAGCTGGGAGGCTGAGGCGGCGGAAGGAGAGGGGAGGTTGGGGGGCTGTTGCATGGGTGATGACTGGCGGGCCCAGGCCATTCAAGCCAGGCTTCAGATTTGGGGATTGCTCATAGAGGTGGCGTGTGCTCCTGCCTGTTTGGAGTGTATGGTTATCACAACGATCACCCTTCAGGATTTCTCCAGTCTAGAGGGCAGCCTGGGGGGGCCAGCCCTGCCTCCATCCAGGCCTGCAGAACCCCCCAGGTGCAACCATGAATGTTGGAGGACACAGGTGTCCTGGCTGCTGAGTGAAGAAGCCCATGGCATACTAGGTGGGCTCCTACTACATGCACCAGATTGGGGGGAATGCAGAGTCACGGTCTTTGACCTGTGGATAATTCAGTCAAGATTTGTTCGGAGCCTAAATTCTATAGTCAGCCCAGTGGGAATCAACTGGGGGCTGAATGTGCAGTTCCTGGTCTTACCTTGACCAAACCCTTGCTTTGCCAGGCACACTCCAGCCTATGCACAACTTAATTGCAAGGAAGGAAGGAAAAAAAGAAAGGAGACAAGGTGTTTCTTAACAGTTAGGAAGTGGAGGGAAGACCAGTTTGTTGCTTTCACTGGCAACAGTTAACTCTGAAAGCAATTTCCTCACTTAAAAGAAAAACAAATGGAGTTGGGTGGTAGGCTTTTGAAAGGAGGAGCAGAGAGTTCGCATTTGTGGAAACCTGGCTTTATTTACCTGTAGGGCCTTGTTAAGACACATTTGCCTTGAGATAAAAGGTTTTCTTTTGGGACGATCCCAAAATGACTTTGCCTGATTCAATTAAGCAAGGCCTAATGAAAGAATTCCAGCTTGGAGAGCTACATCATCCCACCAGGTGAGTTGTAAATACATTCTGACCAGGTTTAAGAGGCGAGCTCTTGAAAATTTAATCTATTTTAAAAATGCATATCCTTGCCACAAATTTTACAAATTGCTTTGAAGAAGATCGCTGTGCTGATTGCATGCTGAGATAATTATTCTGTATCACCACTCAGGGAACAAGATTTTTTGATAAAGACTACAGTGTCAGTCTTTGTTAATGACTTGGGAGGGGAAGGAGAGGATCCAATACAGCTGGAGCTGGTTTTATTCTCTTGCCTCTGTTCTAAAAACTCCTTACTTTCAGACTCAGGCCGTGGAAGCTGGTAGAGGCTTGGTTTATGAACTTTGAACCCAATCAAGTAAGTTTGCTCACCAGTCAAGTCTCTAGTCCTCCTCATGAAGGTGAGAAACGTGATCAGAGTCTTAGCCTCTTGACTCTGAGATCAGCTGTGACTTGTGTTGCACCCACTTTCTCTCCTCAAGAACCAGAGAGAGAGCCTATTGCCAGTGTGTGTTGGTTGATGGGTGCTGGTGAGGGGAGAACCCTACCTTGGCTCTCTGCTTTGGATAATACGGTGGTCTGGGCCCCACATGTACAGGTGTGTGACTCCTCCCCACATCCTGTGCATGGCAGATGTGGCTAATTTCTCACAGTCCTCTGTCTCACTGGGCCTGGATGTGACCTCAGAATCCTTTTTACCGCAGCATTGCTAATCCTTTCACTTCGCCATTCTTTCAATAACTTAATAAATACTTACTAGGAACCTACTGTATGCCAGCCACTGATTTGATTTAAAATATCTTTATAGATGTAGATAGATAGATGGAGAGTGCAAGCAATGCTATATGCTATAAAATAAATGAAACAGGGCAATGGTTAGTGATTGATCAGGAGGGGTATCTTTAAATATGATAGGGAGGGCTTCTTCGAGGAGGTAACATGGGAATTCATTATTCCAAGAGCCAGGAAGGAAAGCTAGACAAAAGAACAGTGGGTGCAAAGACCTTGAGGCAGAAATGATGTAATATGGCCCAGGAACTAGCCCAGGAGAGGAACCCAATGAACCACCCTGGGAAGTGGATCCATGGCATTTGAATAATTGCCTGTTTGTGATCCCCAATGCTTGGTGATTGGGCTGACGTGTGAGTTTGACCCAGCTCTGGAGACTTGGCTATTCACCTTCACCTGGGCAGAATTTCTGGTGAAGGTACAGTGGGATGGCATTTCATGGGCGACTTGTGTGCAGAAGTAATATAGTATAATGGTCACAAGAGTGGGCACTCTGGTTAGAAGATTCTGGTTCAGATCCCATCTCCTCCTACAGATGCTCTGACCACGGAAAAATTAATTCACATTTCCTACATCTCCATTTCGGCTAGGTCACCAAAGATTTAATTCACCCAATTTAGCAATTTACAGCACCTTGCATTGAAGAGTATTTTTTCCTGAATATTTTAAATGAATATGAATATTATTCAAAAATTCATACCCTTATTATACATTCAAAATATTTAGGAATATATTCAAGAACATATGTAACTCATCAATATATCCTTCATGAATATTACTATTTGATCAGAGAAGGGTGTATTAGAAAATAATCCCCTCCTCTGCATGACTAAATTATTTTCAGCAGTAATCACAAAATGCAATGAATAACAAAAATGGCCATAAAGGAAATGCAGATATTTCCCTCATGTTGAAATTTTCTTCAAGGCACCTGGCTGGCTTGGTCAGAAGAGCATGCAGCTCTTGATCTTGGGGTCGTGAGTTTGAACCTCATGTTTGGTATAAAGATTATTTAAATAAATAATTTCAAAAAGAGAGTTTCCTCATATTGAATATTTGTTTGCACAATCTTGCCAGTAAAAGAGAAGAAAAATAAAACATTGTGCTTAAAAGGGGAAAAAACCTAATCTGATTATTCTTCATTTTTATATCTATTTAAGATTAAACTTTGATCCTTTGGTCACCGTCTTCTACAATATTATTTTATGTAAGTAATTATTCAGTAACTAATACATGAATTTTAATAAAACCAAACTGTAAAAGGTACAATTTAGGCAAGTGCCCCATGGTACCACTGTTGTAACAATTTCTTTTCTGGATTTGTTCTTTAGTTTAAAGCAAACAACAATTGGAGAAGAATACATTTCAATATTGAATTCAGTGAACTATTTTAGGTACAAACTATTGCGCTCACCAATGAAAATTTGCGTTCTCCCTGTTTCTGCGATTTTAAAATTTAAAACAAATGAACACTCAAGTAGTTACACGGATTGGCAGAAGTAAGAACCTCGAGTGCCATTTTGGTCTTTATAATCAGTGTGCTATCAGTGTTTGCTTTGAATCTACAGTTGAAAGGCAGGTATTTGTAGTAGCACAGAGCTAGAATCACCAGCTGAGCCACGTCTCACTGTTATGTTACAATGACAAATTTATCGCAAAAGAAACCCCTGTAGCTGAGTTCATCTGCGGGGGACTGGCTGTAATTGGGAATTCTCCGAATTAACTTCCATGTAGAATAGAATGTTTATTAAAGGAATAAGAGTGTGTTCATTTGAAGCTTACACACATATCTCTAAAGACTCAACAGTAATTCTTATGATTTTTTCAGAACATAGACCAGAAAACCTTTTTTGGAGAGGAGGGGGATGTATTTTATCACTGACATTATTTAGTGCTGCCAGGACATGGCATTGTAAAGAAAAGACCAGCTTTTAGTTGGTTTTATTATTGTTTTTAAATTCTCTACAATGTACCCTTCTCACCGCCTGGCCCTCAGTACACCACTGTACTTAAGAACCAGTGACATAATTATTCTTTATAATTGTGATCCCTGGCATAACAGGTATCACAAGTCCTCAGAAGTAGTGGGTTGTCTGGGCTAAAGAGATTTCCCCTAAGAAGGGATCTTTAAAAAGATATATAATTGAATATAGTCCACATACCACAAAATTCACCCTTTAAAGTGTACAATTCTGGGGACCCCTGGGTGGCTCAGCGATTTAGCGCCTGCCTTTGGCCCAGGGCATGATCCTGGAGTCCTGGGATCCAGTCTCACATTGGGCTCCCCGCAGGGAGCCTGCTTCTCCCTCTGCCTGTGTCTCTGCCTCTCTCTGTGTGTCTCTCATGAATAAATAAATAAAATCTAAAAAAAATGTACAATTCAGTGGTTTTAGTATTTGCACAGAGTTATAGAACCATCATCTCTAATTTCAGAACATTTTCATCAACCCTAAAAGAGACCCCGTGGTCATGAGCAATCACTCTAGGTTTCCCCACTCTCCCAGCTCCTGGCAACTACTGATCTGCTTTGTGTGATCAGCTCTTGAGCTGAGCCCTGATGGATGAGGAGAGGTCAGTTCGTCAAGCAGCGAGGACCAGAGCATTTCTGGCAGATGACAGTTAAGGATAGCATATAGTGGAGGGATGTACAGGCAAGGAATTCACGGGGGACCAATGTGGGCATAACCTAGAATATGAGGGAGAGTGGGCCAGAGCATGCCACATGCCATGAAGGTCATGCTGCCTACCAGAGCGACTTGGCTTCTCTTGGTGGCAAGGGACCTGCGGGTCTGACACAGACATTTCCACCTGGTGCACATTCAGCAGACGGTGAATGATGGAATGAGTAAATACATCTCTCATGCCCTTTTAAAGTATCATAAAGGATTGTCTTACTTTAAATATAACATGAAGTTGGACATACGAGAGACATATATGTGTGCACCCCCCCAGTTATAGTACAATCTTACTGTTTTGTAGAAATATGTTTGGACTTTTATACTAAGCAAAGAGCTGAACTAAACTTGGAAATCAGCTGTGGCTCAGTGGTTGAGCATCTGCCTTTGGCCCAGGGCATGATCCTGGAGACCTGGGATCGAGTCCCACGTTGGGCTCCCTGCATGGAGCCTGCTTCTCCCTCTCCCTGTGTCTCTGCCTCTTTGTGTCTCTCATGAATAAATAAAAAATCTTTAAAAAAAAAAAAAAGAAATCAGCTGTAATTTATCTTCTCAGGAAGCACTAACCCCAAACTTGGAATTTCTTGTTGAGGTTTGACAGAGTGGAGGCTGGAAATCAGACTAAGGCTATGGGGTTGGTAGAGATTCAGAACAAGCTCTTTGTCATTTGAGTTTCTTCCTGTTGACTAAAACTGTTTTTTTCCCAATTGAAATGTAATAAATCTACTTGATTCTTCTCCTGGGAAGGTTGGGATAGCTCATTTAGGGGGCCAGACCCAGACCAAATATCTGGGTCCTCCTGTTTCTGACTATTCCATTCCATGTCCCTGTGATCACTTGCCCATGTAGTCTGCCAGATTGCACAAATATGTGCAATCTTGTGCTCCCCTTTCAGGAAAGGTAGCATACATACTGTTCCAGAACTTGCTTTGTCCACTTACTATACTATGGAGAATTTTCCATATTAGAATATAAAAAGACCCTCATTTTTAAAAAATATTTTATTAATTTATTCATGAGAGACACAGAGAGAGAGAGAGAGAGAGGCAGAGACACAGGCAGAGGGAGAAGCAGGCTCCATGCAGGGAGCCCGACATGGGACTCGATCCTGGGACTCCAGGATCAGGTTCCGGGCTGAAGGCAGCGCTAAAACGCTGGGCTACCAGGGCTGCCCACCCTTCATTGTTTTTAAAAGATTTTATTTTTAAGCCATCTCTACACCCAACATGGGACTTGAATCTACAGCCTTGAGATCAAGAGAGTTGCATGTTCCACCAACTGAGCCAGCCAAGTGGTGCCATTTTTAAATATATGATTATCCATTTAACCACTTTGCTATTGGTGGACCCGAGATGCGGATCCTTTTTTTCTGCATATAAATACTGTTAGAGTGATGAATCTTGTCCTTGCATACGTATGTAATGTGCAACTGTGGGGAAGTTCCCAGAGCTGGGATTGCTGGGCAGAGGTAGTGCATTTGTCATTTTGATAGGCTGTTGAATACAAGATTGCCTCCCCCTGCCAAGAGTTGAACCATTTTGCATTTCCGCCAGTTCGGTTTACTCACAGCCTACCCAGTAGAGTATGTTCTCAAACTTCCGTGTTTCTCCAAACTGCTCAGTGAAAAATGCTACATCAGTATAGTTTTAAATTGCATTGTTTTGTTAAACATCTTTCATAAATGTATGAGCCATTTATGTGTATGTGTGTGCATGTGTGTACCTGGTTATGCGTAGTAAATTAAACTCTTTAAATCTTTTCCTATTTTCTATTGAATTATCAGTTTTTCATAGTCTCAATTTCTAGGAGCCTTGTATCTAGGATGGAGGTATGAGTTGCAGATATACCGCCCCCCATTTGTTATCTCTTTGCTGTGCTATTTTTTCCTCTCTAGAAGCTTTTTATTCTTATATAATAATTTTGTGATGGCTCTGGTCCTTTAAATCATAGGCAGACCTTTTCTACACCGAAGTTTCAAAGAAATTTTTAAAAACATTTTCTTCTTAGGCTTTTCATTTTTCACATTTAAATTTTGATTCACTTGGGGGTTATGTGCAATGAGAAGGATGGACCCAGCTATATCTTTTCTGGATGTTTATCCATTTGTCCTAATACCATTTATTAAAATGTTAACATTGCCTCCACTGTAGTGAGATGCCACTGATATCAGAAATCAAATTCCTGCATGTCGCTGGGTCTGTTTCTGGGTTTTCTGTGCTTCCATTGGTGTGTCTGGCTATTTGGCCATTCCCACACTATTTTAATTATTGAGGCGTTACAGTATGTTTGATCTGGTGGGTTCCCTTCTCATTGCACACTCCCTTTTCACAGTTTTTTGGCATAGTCTAGCTTATTTGCTTTTCCCATCTAAATGGTAGAATCGGCTTGTCTAATGGCAGAATAAAGGAGTTGGTATCTTTTTCAGGCTTATATTAAATTTCTGCTGTGTTTTTTTTTTCCTGCTGGTTTTTTATTGATTCATTCACCCCTTAACTGCAGCTGTCTATCTACACACTGGAGCTCTTTGTTTGCTCTGCTGAATTTTTTTCCAGACCAAATCCATTCCTTGAGCCAGGTCTATATGAGGTTCCCCCTACCTTCTTCATATTATATTCCAATATATCTGCAAAGCTTGTGGACATAGTCATTGTTTCTTCTGTGTTTCTGGCATCCCTTCCATCACTGTCCACCTTTGGACTTTCCTACTGTTGGGGAGTCAGACCCAGGGAAAGAAAATGAGAAAGGGGTGCCTCCTAGTTGGCTTCCCCTAGAAGTTTCTACCTCACAGGTTTTTCTCCCTGCTAAACTCCCTCTCCACATGAATCAGGAGAACAGAGCAAAGTTGCTCCTGGGAAGCTGGGAAGGCCACTGTCTCTTCCAAATTGCCAGTAAGACCAGGACTAAGATGTTCCCCCTTTTCTTACCAGGGCAATATGATATATGATTACAGGATGATTGGAAAAACTTAAATGGAGAATGTATGAAACCAGATTTATTGTGAGGTCCTTGTGTCAAAGGGAATCTTTGATAGCTGTGTTCTTTCAATGCTACTCTTTTTCTCTCTTTAGATACCTGCTTGGGTCTCTAGACAAGATGACACCCCAGGGATGGTGGCAGCTGGGAATCTAGGTAAGGAGCCCTTGATTACAGACTTTGTTTGGGTTTTCTTTGGTTTGTCATGCATAGTTACTGCCCTGACAAGCATATTCTCCTAAGCCCTTGCAGGCAGGAGCTGGTTACCTTTGCTTCTCCATCCCCCAAACTGTCACAGTGCTCAGGGCCCAACCAGTCATTCCTTTGATTGATCTATAGACGTCAATTCATTTTAGTCAGGCATTTTCTTGAATTAAGAAGGATCCCATCAGTAATCCCATTTATGGGAGTCTGTGTGGTCTGTTACTTGCTGACTTAGTTCAGAAACTTCTGCTAAAAACATGTCCTGTGCCTGCAGCTATCAATTAGCTCATGCTCTGGCATATCCTCAGATGTCTGTGACATCACCTCCACCTGACAGCAATGCCTTCTCTTTAGAGTGTTTGCCACATCTCTCGACCTCCCCTCAAATCCTGTTTTCAGAATTGTATGATGCTTGGGTCCTTCCTAGGAGTGGTCGGTTCAGAGAATTTGGGCCATCTGTCAAAGCCTGCTTTGCCTGATGGGTCTGGGATGCACAGGGCCCCAGGAATATTGGACAGGTGCTTTGCTCACACCTAGGGAGACCTGATGGTCTATGGTGGCAAAGACATCGTAATCACCACTTGGAGTTTTAGTTTTTTGAATTTCACAGGGCTTCAAAGCTCCACCAGCTCGGTGTTCACAGGTAGCCCTTCCCCTCCAGGATATGGGAAATGTGAGAGGGTGAGCAGGACAAGGTAAACAGGTACAGAGGACAGCCACATGGCTCTTTTGCCTTTTGCAGGCAAGAGGATGAAACAGCTGACATCTGCTTAGGGCGTGGGAATCCTACTATACTGGAAGCCTCTGATAAAGTAAACCAAAACATTTCATTAAAATTCATTTCCTTTTCTCACATCTTACTGAAAACAGAAAAATATTTCAACCTTGGCATAGCCACTGAATTATTCATCTGAAAATTAAAAACAAAAAACAAAACAAAACTTTGATGCGACACAGACTGGATCCCCCTTGCCCTTTGCTTCTTGCCATCCCCTTCCTCTGAAATGAGGCTGGGGTCCTGGTTCCCCCCATGGCCAGGGGCAGGGGCGGGGGAGGGGGCGGGGGGGGGGGGGCAGATTCTCTGTTGTCCTCTCATGGGAGCAAAGCCTGAACACCAGCCGTGGCTGCCAGTCACCAAGGACTATTATGTTACCATGAACCCTGGACCAACAGAACTCAGGGGGCATGGGGAGCCCAGACTGGGACACACCAGGGAGGTGCAGGCACTAGCTCAAGGAGAATGCCTCTCATTGCTCCCTTACTTAGATCAGGAGGAAAGCTTGGGGCTTGTCTATACTTCCACTGCCAGCTGAGAGCTCTGGGACTGATCTTCTGTGTTGCCCTTCACCTCTTCTCCCTGGAGGCTGATGCTAAGAGAGGCAGCTCAACACCTGGGATGCTCACTCCCACAGCATAGGGAGTGGGGCGGTTAGGAACCCTATGACTGTCCGCTGCATGCCCTCTCTTGGGTTGTCCATTTGCGACTTGTCTTCCATTTCAAGGCTGCCTTTGCTGCTCATTTTAAGCAGATGGCATTTACCAACCAGTCAGTGGGAGGAGACTTTTGACTGCATTTCCCCCAGGTGCCACAGCTGCCCCCTGCAGGCCAGCTGCCCCATTGGGTTGTGACTGAGATTTCCATCAGTATCCCTAAATACCTGCCTTCTACTGTGCCTTTCTAGAAGCAGGAAGCTTCCTTCAGGAGCTCTGCTTCTATGATGACTATGTTTTCTGAACCTCAAACTAAAACATGTAGGTATGAGAACTCTTGAGGTGTTCAGGGAAGTGAATTTTTGAAAATTGGGGCCGTCCTGGGAAGCTGGTGGCTGCCCCTCTGCTTGGGTGGCCTAGAGCTTTCCAGCAACAGACTTCCTTTTTGGATATGGTCAGACTAGTTGCACATCTTGCCATTCTGTTTGTTTTCATAAGTTTCTGTCTCATGGGATTCTCTTATTTCAGTTACCAGAAAATATTTTGTAAATAAGCATTGAGACTTCTTCCATTGAGGGCCCACATACATTGGAAGTTCTGAGTTAACCAGACAGGAGAGAGGCAGAAAGCCATATTCACATATCTTAAAGAAGAGGGAGGAGGGGTACTGTTATTGGCAAATAGATCACCCCTCCCCACCAAAGAAAAACAGTCTAATTATGCAGCGTGACTGTCAACGTTGATTAGATTATCCAGAAGGTACTCAACTCGATTTCATTTTATGGCACAAAGAAAGCCTAAGGGGGAGGCGAGTTTCTGGCTTCCCCTAAAATGCTCATTCACTGGCTGTAAACTGTTTTGTGAGTGGAGGAGTCTAAAAGTGAACGTGTGATCCACGCCAGGGGTGTTGGCAGCCGTGACCAGGGTCTTAAGGTGAGAGAGCTGGGGCAGCAGGGGGAAGGAGATGGGGGTTTCAGGGAGTGAGTGGGATGAGCCTTAGAACAAGGAAAGCAGAGGTGGAAGCAGAGTCAAGGGCTGGGACCAGCTGAGAAGGCCATGTCTGGATGCTTGGAGCAAAGCTTGACTTAGCCCTGACAGTACGCTGGTGCTGGAACAGGTAGATTTGTTTGCTTGGGCTGCCAGACTAGGGGCCTTTTTCTTTTTTTCTTAATGATTTTATTTATTTATTCATGAGAGACACAGGGAGGCAGAGGGAGAAGCAGGCTCCCTGTGGGGAGCCCGATGTGGGACTTAATCCGGGGACCCTGGGATCACACCCTGAGCCAAAGGCTGATGCTCAACCACTGAGCCACCCAGGCATCCCTTACAGACTGAGGTTCTTAAACAACAGACAGTTGTTGCATGGTTTTGGAGACTAGAGGTCTAAGATCAAGGTGTTGTCTGGTTTAGTTCCTTCTGAGAGCCATGAAGGGAATCTGGGCCATGCCTTTCCCCCAACTTATGGCAGCCAGCAAGCTTTGGCACTCCTTGACTTATAGACACATCATCCTGATCTCTGCCTTTATGCTCACATGGCACCCCAATTTCCCTTTTTCCTAAGGGCACAAGTTATATTGAAGTCAGGTCCCCAGGGCAGCCCAGGTGGCTCAGTGGTTTAGTGCCACCTCCAGCCCAGGGCATGATCCTGGAGACCCAGGATGGAGTCCCACATCAGGCTCCCTGCAAGGAGCCTGCTTCTCCCTCTGCCTGTGTCTCTGCCTCCCTCTCTCTGTCTCTCATAAATGAATAAATAAAATCTTAAAAAAAAAAAAGTCCGGTCCCACCTAGTAGAGTCCAAGGTGGGACCCTGCTTCAGTATGACCTCCTCTTAATTAATTACATCTGAAAGATCCTATTTCCAATTAAGGTCACATTCCCAGGTAACTGGGCTTAGGACTTCAACATACACATTTGGGAGAGGGGTGGAGACACAGTTCAACCTGTAACACTAGGTACAGAGGGTAAGGCAAGCCCAGATGCGGCCTGGGGGCGGGGGGTGGTCCCAGGCAGGAATAAAGGAACCTGGAAGGTCTTTGGACACTGGAGGATCAAAGAAACAAGAGGGCGTGGTTGAGGCAGGGATGAAGACAGGGCCCATGCTCAGCGCTGGAGGTGGCCTGGTTTGTGCTCACTCCCCAACAGATGGTGCTCATTGGCATGGAGAGAGATGTAGCCTAAGGAGTAGCCCCAGCATCAGCAGCCTCAGGGCTGCTCCTGATTGGGCACCTAGTATCCCTTGCTCCACAGCCCTACCGACTTTGTCTCAGGTCCCTATTCTGTCATGGGAATCAGGGGGTTTGGTTCGCTCCCTGGAAACTTGGTGGCAGTGAAGAATGAATGTTGGTCTGGGCTCTTGGTGAAAGTGGCTGAAACTATTAGCTGTCCCCCAATGTCCATTCTCCTTTCCTTTCCATGGTAATAAAGTTCCTGATTTTTAGCCAGGTGTCTATGAGTCTCTGGAATAAAAACAACATTTGGGGGATCCCTGGGTGGCTCAGCGGTTTGGTGCCTGCCTTTGGCCCAGGGCACGGTCCTGGAGTCCCAGGATTGAGTCCCACATCGGGCTCCTGTCATGGAGCCTGCTTCTCCCTCTGCCTGTGTCTCTGCCTCTCTCTCTCTCTCTGTCTATCATGAATAAATAAAAAAAATAAAATCTTTAAAATATATATCTATATTTGCCAGCCTTCCTGTAGCTCTGTGCTCATGCGACTAAGTTCTAACCAATGGAAACAAGCAGAAACTCTGGGAAAATTTAGGCTTTGGAGAACCTTCTGCTGTGCAGGGACACCTTCCTTTCTCCTCTTCTCCTTCTCCCTCCTCTCCCCCCACCTTTTCCCATAGCTCTCTATTATTGAACACTGAGTATGAGTCTTTATGCATTTTACATACATTAGCTCCTTGTTTCTCAGAATCTTAGGAAGTCAGTGTTCTCATCGTCTCTGTTTTACAGATGAGGAAATTAAGGTGCACACCTGACACTTGCCCTTCTTTCTTTGTTTTACTTCATTCCTTTCTTTGTCTGATAGATGAAGAGTCCTAACTGACCCAAGAGATTAATTACTTAGGGAGGGATGACTTCTACTAAGGATTTAGCTCACTGGCTCTTCAAGTTGCTAGCTAGAATGTGGCATTGTTGCCTACCACTTTTTTTTTTTTAAGATTTTATTTATTCATGAGAGACACAGAGATCCTGAGGATCTCTGAGTGCCTCTAGCAAAGACTGCTTACCAGAGTGATTTGCTCTTCTTCCTGAGCATACAGCTAGACTAGATTCCTCAACCTCCCTTGTAGCTTAGAATAATTTCCAGCCAGGGGCACCTGGGTGACTCAGTTGATTAAGCATCCGACTCTTGGTTTTGGCTCCGGTCCTGATGTCAGGGTTGTGAGATCAAGTCCTATGTTGGACTCCACAATTGTAGAGAGTCTACTTGAGATTATCCCTCCCTCCCCACCTTCCTCTCTCAAAAATAAATAAATACATATTTAAAAAATATTAGTTTCCAGCCAATGAAATTTGAATGGAATTCTGCATGTGGCCCAATAGGCTCCATGCTCCCTCCTCTGTGCTCTTTCTCCGTCATCTGGCCATCTGCAGACAGATGGCAAAACCACACGATGGAGGAAATCCTTGTCCACGATTCTCTGGCTACATTCCTTAAAGAGATTTATTTAACCAATAGTGAGTAGAGCCAACAAGAGGCCAGACCCCTGGGGAGGAAAGATGCCTGCTGATGAGGAACACTGACATTGCATGGTTAAATCGCCAGGGAAGCGGCTTTTATTGTGTTAAGATGTTCACATCTGGGGACTTGCTTGTCACTGCAGCCAGTACTGACCCTAACATAGTCCTTAAGACCATCGTGGAATAGACAGGCCATACTAACCCACATTGGAACAATTATATGAGAAAGATGCAAACCATTCTGCTTGCACTTCCTGCAAATTCTATACCTTTTGTAATCCCTGTGTGTTGAGATGCTCTGCTAAACACAGTTGAATCTAATCTTATAAGAGAGTGTGACAATTATGTTGGTCCTTCTAGACATTGCCTACCTTTGCTTTGTGCCTCTTCTTGGTTCCAGTGTATGTCTGACTATGACCCTTGAGGTTTCCAACAATTTTAGTTTTGCCAGCTTGAACCCTCAGAGCCTCCGAAATACCACTTACTCCAAGGATGCCCTTTAGTACCTCCAGCCAAGGTTACTTTGGGTAACCAGCCCTCTGTCTAGAAGGGTTGGGTACCTGGACATGCAAAAATCCACACAAACCTGAAAGGTGACTCAATTAGCAAGTGGGTGATGACTTACACCCAGTATCTATGATAGCAGCCTTTCAGCTTATGATCTTCCCAGTAGATGCCTTAAGTACCTGATCTCTGCAACTTTATGGATTAAAAAACAAATAATCTGTTTCACTAAGTCTTAAACATTCCATATGGCTCAAAGCTAGTCTTGCTTATGGTAGGGTGACTAGGACACTTGACATGAGCCAGGCTAATGTTTACATCTAGGCCTTAAAAATCTCAGTTTCTAAGAGTATAGAAAGGACCCTGGTGCTGGAAGCTTGGACTGAGCATTTTAATGGTGTTTCAACCTCCCATTTCGCACCTAATGCCATGAAAACAGCTATTAACCACCTCTTATCCTCTGAACTGCCACCATATTGAGACCTCAACCCTTGAGAAATCTTGTCTGACCCGTAAGTGGGAATAAATGCTCATGACTCTAGAACCCTCCCAGGAACCAGACATCATGGAACCCTGGAAGGGCTCCCAATATCCCTTTGTTCTACATGTCAGCCACTAGGAGAGTGGTGGAGAGATTTCAGACAGACCCAAGTTTGAATCTCAACTTTGTCAAGCTATTAGATACGGGAGTTTTTCTGAGTTGTACCATTCCTCTTGTACTGTTTCCTCATCTGCAAAATGGGGCATATTTCTATCTTATGAGGACTAGCCATATCAAATGTAAACCCTCTGTAAATGTAGTTATTCTTGGAAATGAGGGAAATCCTCTTGCCAGTGAGTTCTGGCTGTCTTGGTGCTGGTCGGCCTTCATTCTCCTTCTCCATCTGGAAGCACAGGGCTCAGAATCCCATCCCTGCCACTTAACAAGTCATGTGACTTGTTTGATTGAATTTCTTTTCTTTTCTTTTCTTTTTGGATTGAATTTCTTTAAACTGTTTCCTCATCTTGAGCATGGGGATGATAACAGTACCAGCCCTGTAGCACTGTTGCAAGAATTAAGTGAGTTAAACTATATGAGGCAGGTAGAGCAGAGTTGGAGGTATCCATTAAATTATTGCTAGAGGAAGGGATTACCTACTGGTTCATGTTGTCTCCCCTTTTGGGCTAAAAGCTCTTTGGGGCTTGAAACCTTATCTCTCTACCAGCCACACACTCCCATTTGCTGCTGAATCTAGTCCTTGGGATGCTCAGTCTCATTCCATGGACTCGCTGGCTGCTCGTGGTGAGGAAAGGGCAAGCTGTGACCAGTCTATGAGGCGGTGAACCTTTGGCCACACACTCAGCCTGTGAGCCGTAGGTCTCATCTCTGAAGCAGACGGAGAAGCTGTGCCTGCAACACTGGTCCATTTTGTTACCAGAAAGAAGTCTTCCTGTGAGTACAGAGAATGGTGCAGGATCTGTTCTTAAATGTTTCTCATTGACTGTTCTTATTACAGGCTCCAGAGTTAGTGTATAATACAGGTCTCTAGCTCTCCTGTTTCAAGCCAACCTCCCAGGAAAAGGATGGAGGGAGGAAACCATCCTGTTTGGGGTTTGGATAATACCACTGCCAGAGTCTCAGGTAATCTCAGTGACATGTGACCAGATGACATATGGCACTCATCTCCATGCCCACAGCATGATTGATACTCCATGATAGTAGGAGTATCTCCTTATTCTGATTCCCTACCCCTGCCTGGAGCCTGCCTTCACCCCGTTGTCTCCAGGGAAAGACCACTCTGGCATCTGGCTCCGAGCTGTCACAGATAGGTGTTCCTCTTGATCCAGCAGAGTGGTAGGAGGCCAACCACCAGCCAGGGAGCATGTGAACAGGACCAGGCTTGGCCTTCTCAGCGTAAGGGCCCAGAGCTGAACCAGGCAGCCCCAGAGTGGGGAGCTGGGCTCCTGCCCAGCCAGTTTCCTGTGGGCACAGGCGAAGCCATCACGGTGATCTGTATTCACATTTGCATCCATCATCGTGTATTTTCTGAGCATATACAGCATCGGGAGCTGGAATTGCCTTCTGCTTTTCCCTGTGTGAGGGCTCACACCACCCAGGCCTACATTAGGAGCCTGAACATTCAGATGGTGCTTCCCCATTATGTGCCTTCTGCTTTCAAAGAAGGAAACACGGCCAGAGCCCCCACATTGTGTTCCCAGTATAAGGATTGTACATGTTCGTGCTCACAATCTCCAATGAGCACCTGGAGCCACACCTTCTCAGGATTTGCCATCTTCAAGAACTACTTGATTTCTAATTTATAAGTCAGTAATCCAATTGAACGGCTAGGTCCTACCATCCTTGTTCTAGGCACGGGGAGTGCAAAGGAACTGGGGGTGAGGAAGACCCACAGGAAACAGCCACAACACATATCATTAAATAAAAAAATGTGACCAGCCTCGATTACAAGGGTTGTCACCCATCCCCTGTCAAGAGACACACAGCCCCCCTTGCCTGAACCGTGGGGCACTGAATAGCAGCTTGTCTAGCTGAGGTGCTGGGGAATTTATCAAAGCCCACCTTAATGAAAAAGGCAGGACCACCTACCATGAACTTTTCTGTGTGACTTCATTCTTCAGCAGTCCTTGAGTGTAAATAAACTTGTTTACCAAGATCAGAATGGTGATGTTAATGAAGTCTTATTGGTGCCACCACAATGACAAGTAATTTGTGCCCAGTTGAACTCAGGAGAGTGGAGGAAATAACCAGAGAAATTGTATTTCTGTTCTAAAGTTTTCATACAGATGTCCTGGGCCAAAGTTAGTACAGTCAATATTCTCCTTTGCTTGTGATTGTGTGTCCCTAGTAGAGAAAAACCTTGTTACCATGTCTAATGTGGTAAACAAAATTATACCGTACGTAATGAGAAGAAAAGTGAAATAAGAAGCATTGATGAATGCACCAACGGGTGTAACCTTGGTGGCCAGTGTGTGGTTTTTATGAAATGAATGCATGAATACGAGGGCCCTAATTATTGCTTTCAATCGACAAAGTATGGTGAACATAGAGAAGGTTGCAGTACAACGCTGGCTGTGTTTCAAAGCAGCTTTAGACATAAATACAGAAATTCTTGTGCGCATGGCATTACATTAAAAAATCATTTTAAAAAGCATGGCAGTTTTTAATGCTTTCTTGGGTAGATTGGGTGGATGACTAATTTTGTTTTTGTTGTTCTGTAGCAGGGATCCACAGACTCAAGCCCGTGAGCCAGATCTGGCCCACTGCCTGCTTTTGTAAATAAAGGTTTATTGGGAAAAAGCTACATTCATTTGTTTACATACTGCCTGTTCACTGCTTCCATGATATACCTGCAGGGTTGAGTAGTTACAGTGGAGATCATCAAGCCCATAAGGCCTAAAATATTTGCAATTTGACCCTTTTTTTAAAGATTATATTTATTTATTTCAGAGAGAAGAGCATACAAGCTGGCAGAGGGATAGGGAGAGGGAGAAGCAGACTTCCACTGAGTGAGGAGCCAGATGTGGGGCTTGATCGCAGGACCCTGAGATCATGACTTGAGTCAAAGGCAGGCTAACCGACTAAGCCACCCAGGTACCCCCTATTTGGCCCTTTATAGAAAAAGTCACTGACCCCCTGTTCTGTTGGAAACAACTATTTCAGAGAAGATTCACAGACTATTGGTGAGGTGATGGCCAGATGGTGTGGTGAAAGAAAAAAAATCACATATTCCCAAATAAGGAGAAGGTAGAAACAGAGTATACACAGGAGAAATAGGGGGCCTTCGAGGAGGAGGTGGGTCCCAATGTGAACAGGCAAAGAGAAGGTTCTGTGTGTTGTGATTCTATTCTTTAATGAGCAGGCTATGCAGAGTATAAATCTAAATGGAACTGCTTGGGTACAAAAAGAAATTACCATGTAGGTTTTTATAGAGGTATTAAACATTTTATCAACTCATGGGATCTCTGACTCACAAATAAATGGCCTCAGAATCAGAACTTCAGTAGAGGGAAACATCTCTTTGGAGACATCAACATGGGAGGGAAGGATCCTAACTTCCCCCTTGCCAACTGGTGGGGAGGGGGTGGTGGTGGTGGTATTTAAAGCAGTTGGCTTCTCTCACTTTTAAGGCTTTGTGTGAAGGCCATCACCCAGGCTTGTACTGTTGCTGCCACTGCTGAGAAAAGAAACATGGAACATCTTTCTCAGGCCGGAGGCATCGATTGCTCAATAGGGTTCATTAGATGAGGCCAGTACCTACCTGTTTAACAATTCTGTGTTTGGATTCAGTGGCCCAGTGGGTCATAAAGCAGGTGCTGGCTATGGATTTTATGGGTGATGGGGATCTTTGAATCCTAGAGGTGGAGGTGTGGGATCTCTCAGGGTAGACACTCCATAATGTGACAATTAATACAGTAAGAACATGTTAGCCCGGATAGCCCAATGTCTGGGCCATCTTAGACGAAAGGTGACTTCTGCTTCAAAAAGTCCTAGTAAAACTTTTACTGCTGCTCTGCACGCCTTTCCTGCTCTTTCACCGCGAGAGAGGCCTGTGCTCACCGTCTGGCAATAACAGCACCATGTGTTCAGCAGCAACTCCACGATAGAAATAGTGGCTAACCCCTGTCCAGGCACTGCTGGAGAGCTTCCATGGACTCCCTTCTTCCTTTAGTGCACACAACCCAGTGAGGAGGCACTAGTAAGACACTTTACAGACAAGTAAACTGAAGCACAGAGAGGTGAGGGAACTTGCCCAGGACCACACAGCTAGAAAGTAGGGGAGCCGGGCAGCATGAGACAGGCTTTAAAAGAAACATTTAAAACAGACCTCAGGGGATCCCTGGGTGGCGCAGTGGTTTGGCGCTTGCCTTTGGCCCAGGGCGCGATCCTGGAGACCCGGGATCGAATCCCACATCAGGCTCCCGGTGCATGGAGCCTGCTTCTCCCTCTGCCTGTGTCTCTGCCTCTCTCTCTCTCTCTCTGTGACTATCATAAATAAATAAAAAAATAAAAATAAAAAATAAAACAGACCTCAGGTACATAGAATTGGGTTCATTACAATCTTGGTATGACACACTCTTTCATGCACCCGTCCTCTTTTCCTTATTTAGTTAATAAAATTACAAATCATTTAAAATGTGTGCGTGCACGCACACACACACACACACACACACACACACACACATCTATGTAGTGTCTTAGTTTGGGCTCCCCCAGAAACAGCCCCTGAGACTGGGATTTGAGTGTGGGTGGTTTGTTTGGAAGGTACAGGGAAATCAGCAAGAGGTGGGAAAAGTTAGGAAAAAGAAAAGCACATTCTCTTTTTTTTAAGTTTTTATTTAACTTTTTATTAGCATACAATATAACATTGGTTTCAGGTGCACAATATAATGATTCGACACTAACATACAACACCTGGTGCTCATCACAAGTGCCCTCCTGAATCCCCACCACCTATTTCACTTAGCACCCCCTCCCCTGACCATCCATTTGTTCTCTATAGTTGAGCCTGTTCTTGGTTTGCCCCTCTCTCTCTCTTTTTCCTTTTCCCCCCACTTGCTCATTTGTTTTGTTTCTTAAATTCCACATATGAGTGAAATCATATGGTATTTTTCTTCCTCTGACTGACTTATTTCACCTAGCATAATACTCTCCAGCTCCATCCATCTTGTTGCAAGTTCGATATATATCTATCTCACATCTTTATCCATTCATCAATGGACACTTGGGCTGCTTCCATAATTTGGCTATTGTAGATAATGCTGCTATAAACATTGGGGTGCATGTATCCCTTTCACTTGCTTTTATATTCTTTGAGTAAATACCCAGTAACATGATTGCTGGATGATAGTTCTATTTTTAACTTTTTGAGACACCTCCACACTGTTTTCCAGAGTGGCCGCACCAGTTTACATTCCCACCAACAGTGCAAGAGGGTTCAAAGGAGTATGTCCTTAAGCAGTAGCCACAAAGGACAACTGAAGCTCATTCCCTGTGGGCAAACTGAGAAACACATGAGCCCCAGGAGTGAGGGAGTAGGGGCACTGACACACCAACTTCAGTCAGTCAGTGGTTGGTAAACGCTGGCAAGAGGGGGGAAAAGCCTTTGAGGCAAGAAGCATACAGTCTTGGTGGTTCCCATCTGGGGCACATGAAAAATTAGGATACAAAGCCATGTTTCTCAATCTTAAAAAAAGTCACAAAACACATTGCTACCCTTAAGGAGAATTTTAAAGCCATTTTCCCTGGGACACGTGGGTGGCTCAGTGGTTGAGCATCTGCCTTTGGCTCAGGTTGTGATCACGGGGTCCTGGGATTAAGTCCCACATCAGGGTCTTCACAGGGAGCCTGCTTCTCCATCTGCCTATGTCTGCTTGTCTCTCTCTCTCTGAGTCTCTCATGAAAAAATAAATTGTAAAAAAAAAAATTCCTAATTGCCCCCACCTCCATGAAATTTTAATACCACAGATGTATTGCAAATATGTTTATGTACTATGGCCCTGTAGGCGAGGGGTTACCATTAAACCATTATAAAATGTGTAAGAATTTTTGCCTCCTTATTAGAGTTCTCCAGAACTTATAGGATGTATGTGTATGCATGACTTGATTCTTACACATATTTATCTATACTCATATGTATGTTTATGAATATATTTCAGTATATTCGTATTTTTTAAACATATATAAAATAAGAGGCTCATGTGATTATGGAGACTGACAAGTCTCAGGACCTGCAGTTGGTAAACTGGAGACCCAGGAGAGCCAGTGGTGTAAGTTCTAGTCCAAAGGCCAGCAGGCTCAAGACCCAGTAAGAACTGATGTTTCAGTTTGAGTCTGAAGCAAGGAAAGAACCACATTCCCAGCTCTGGATAGTCAGCCAGGAGGAATTCCCTCTTGCTCCTGGAGGGTAAGCCTTTTTGTTCTATTGGAGTCTTTAACTGATTCCCCACTTTAGGGATGACAATCTGCTTTACTATCTTACCAATTCAAATGTTCATCTTACCCAGAAACACCTTTGAAGACCCAGAATAATGCTTTGTCTGGGTGCTCCAAGGCCCAATCAGATTGAACCTTAACATTAACCATCATGCTCCCCATGCACCCCCATACCACATGATTCACAGCTGGGGGAGATACTGCTTCTGTTGAGGACACATGGTCCAAGTGACCAGGGCAGGCCGTGGACTGCAGACCACATCTGGTCTTTTTGTATATCAGGCCCATAGCACCCAGCTCTTGTAGCTCTGTCTCTGCTCATTGAGGTGGCTGACCATTGGTGCTGAGGTAGGAAATCCACAGGAACAGAGAGAGGAGCACACTACCTCATTTCATTTTTCTGGGCTGAGGGGTCATGGGAGAAGAGAAAAAGCGATGGGAATGGTTGGAAGCAAATGATGAGCTTTCAGAATCTACCACAGCAGAAATGAAGCTCTGGTTTTCATTATTTTCCAGAATCTCTATGCAGTTTCAATTTCCCCAAAAAGAGCCCCGGCACAAAACAATTAGGCCCTGCCGTGGTATTTCAGTGCGGTTGAAATCAGCTCCTAGAGAGGATGTGAACATCCCTGTTGGTGCCTGAGCCCCACCTCAATCTCAATGAGAAGCTAAGTTCTCATGTTCCTGAGTTGAAAAGCAGTCGAACAGATGGCGCCTGACACCTTTCTCAGGAATCCTGGAAACCCACCAGTCTATCCACTGAGGTATGAAAAAGAGAAAAAGGGACCCAAAAAATGTGCAGAGAGAAAAATGACTGGAGTAGATGAGTCTAAGAGACGACCATGCTGCCTGGCATGTTGGAGGGACATTCTCTGCCATAAGCCAGGATTTTAGGAGCTGAGGTCGGGGTGGGGGTGGAAGGGGAACCTGTTCTCTCTCTCCAAGGTGGGACATATGACCACAGCCAGGGCTGAGGTCAAACAGCATTCTGACCAAGCTTGTTCGTAGGGGATACTCCTTCCTCCAAAGATTCTAAAGATGAGTTAGAATGAACTATTCCAAATTTGTGTGCTTGCCTTAACAGAATATCTTCCAAGTTCTAAGTGGAAGCTTAGCTTCTGAAAACAGGATCATCGAAAATGTGAAGAGAAGAAAAGAGAAAGCCATGCAATATGGCGCACTCACTTTTCCCACGACATACTACAAACATATATCTGGACTTTAACACTGAAGAGCTAGCAAGGAAGTTTCTTTCTGCTGTTTCCCTGATAGGATAAGAAAAAGAAATCTAAGCAAAGAATGTCTTTTGGCAGGGGGATACAGGGGTAGGAGTGGGGATGGGGGTCAGGGGGAGGGTGGAAGTTGAGAGGAATAATAGCAACTCTAAGTCATACCTTGGTGAGGTGTATATACTCACTTTTCTGCCAAATGGTTTCAGATTTTTTTAGATAAATGGGGGCAACGACTGTGGAATATAATCCAAGACAGTATACCACATTCTTTCCCCTTTTATTGAACTCGAGATATAATATCTATATTACCTTTGTCCTGATAGAAACTCATTGTTCAGCCTCAGTGGCAATTTCGTGGCTGATCACATAACGCTTAGTAGTATTTAAACCACTCTAGCAGAATTGCTCTGATTTTTCAGTTCCAACAAATTTAAGTCACTGTAGGAATCATTATAGGATGGATGCCTTGGTTGAGCATCTGCTTTTGGCTCAGGTGGTGATCCTAGGGTCCTGGGATCAAGTTCCGCAGGGAACCTGCTTCTTCTCCCTCTGCCTAGGTCTCTGCCTCTCTCTCTCTGTGTCTCATGAATAATTAAATCTTAAAAAAATAAATAATTGTAGGAAATCAAAAATAGAGGAGAGTCCTAGAATATGGAACCTATCATTGTTTTAGGGAGAGAATCTAAAAGAATATGAAGCCAAATCAGTCCTTTCGCCTTATAGAAGTGGAAACTGTCTCCAGAGAGGTCAGACAATTCACTGAAGGTTAGCAGCTGGCTGGTGACATACTGATGGGGAGAACCCACATTTCCTACCTCAGGGCCAGCCTGCTTATCCCCCGTAACACAAAAGGAGAAAACTACCCACAGGTTCACTGAAAAGCCCACTCAGTGGGACCTGAGACCACAGATTGGCATTCTAGGAAGTGTAAGATGGAAAGTATGTTCACACCATGAGAAGAGGAAACAGAATAGAAATGGTGCATATGGGGTTAGCTTCCCTCTGCCTCATAAAGAACTGTTCAATGGGGTCATGGGAAGGATCCTGGGTGATCTCCATGCCACAACCCTCCAAAGAACACAATCAAATCCAGCATGCCTGTTTGCAGATGCCTGAAGATCCAGAGTAAAGTTTTTACTCCGACATGTGCTTCATGTTACAATGAAAAAGGGGCTTTCTACATACACAGAAGTGACATAGCTTGTCCCCAATAAAGTCCAACTGCAGAACTGCGAACATGGTGGAAAGTAAGGTTACTTGACTGGCCAAGATCACCTGTAGCAAAGGGAAGCGTGGGAGTTGGCAGGACTGAGGATGCTGGCTACAGGAGTGGGTTTTGACAGGATCTTAGGACCCCTGGGTAGTCAGAAACCAAATTCAAAAAGGAATGCATCAGATCTTTTGGAATATAAAAAAAGAAATGTTTGACTTTTTGTTATTTTTATGCTAAAAATAAGAAATAGGGGTGCCTCAGTGGTTTGACTGGTTTAGCATCTGACTCTTGGTTTTGCCTTGGGTCATTGGAGTGGTGAGATCGAACCCCTAGTTGGGCTCTGTACTGAGTGTGGAGCCTGCTTGGGATTCTCTCTCCCTCCCTTTGCCCTCCCCACTGATTAATAAATAAATCCCTAAAACAAAATAAGGAATAAATTAACTTTTATGAGTACCTAATATGTGGACAGCACTACTGCTCTCTCTTGGCCAAACATTCTGAGTGTGTAAGGTACCAGGAGACCTGGGGGGTGAGAGGGAAGCCTATCATAACAGACTATACTCCAAGAACCAGATTAAGTGGCATGACACATGACAGCACCTAGTTGTAAGTAAATTAACTCTAACAACAATGACAACTGTGTATTCTGGATGTGCTAATATAAACCATTTGGACTAATGCTCCTTACTGTCATTTTCACATCTAAAAATGCTAGATAAAAATAGGTTTTTAAAAAACTTTCTTAAAATATCAAGGATTTGGCAGCAAAATTAGGAATTATAAGGTAATTAAAAATTGATGGAAAAGTGGGAAGCCTGAAAATCCCTTTGTTTCTAGGGAGTTTGCTGATCTAGGCACATAAGATGCATTAGATTTTAGTCTCTTGGGGCATGAGGAACAGAAATCAAGGCACTACAGACCCCTCCCCCAAGTAAACTGAGACCCCAAAGGGTTGCTCTCTCAAGTTATGAGTGATCCCGAGAGAATCACTCTTGTGTGGATTTGCAGCCCAAGGTAACATCACTGGGGAGGTCTAAAATCCTGATAGCTGTGAATTTCATTTGAAAGAAACTCACACTATAATGTTTTGAGGTACTCAGCAGAAACAAATGCAAATCTGCTTCTAAGGAAAGCCCCTTTCATCTAGATTTCAAATTCTTCCTACAAATAATTTTTAATGACTGTCAAAAAGCAGCACCCAACTAAAAATAATCAAGCACGTAGGAAAATAGGCACTGTAAATGAGAACAATCAGAAGCAACATAAAATAGAAACATCCAAAGTCTTCATGTATTGGCATTGTCAAACACAGATCATAAAGCAAGTATCCTTACTATATTTAAAGATTAAAGACAAATATTTCATATATATACATATATACATACACTTATGGAACAAGAAACTATAAAAAGTGACAGAAAATTTTTAAAAGAACCAAATAAAGTTTTTACGAATGAAAAGTACAAGAGTTGAAATGAAGAACTCAGTGATACATATAAAAACAGAGTAGACATAGCCAAGGAAATAATTTAATTAAATGGAAGAGATGTTTGGGAACATTTTCCAAAATATAGCACAAAGACACAAAAAGATGGGATATACAGAATAGAGGCTACAAGATATGGAAGGTAAACTGAAAAGCTCTAATATCTCATTAAGCAGAGTCCCTAAGGGAGAGAATAGAGATGGGGATGCAAAAGTATTTGACCACAGAATGGCTGAGATTCCATAATGAATTCAACAATGAATTTCAAGTAGTATAAATAAAAGAAATACAAGCCTAAATACATACTAGACAGCAACACAGGAAAAATAAATAAGTCATAAAAAGTAACTAGAGTAAAAAGATATGCTATGAGTCACAGACTCATAGCTGGCTTATCAACTGTGACAGTGGACATCATAAGACAGTTGAATGACACCGAGGGCCCCTGGGCTTAGTCCATTAAGCATCCAACTCTTGGTTTCAGCTCAGGTCATGATCTTGGGGTCATGAGATTGAGCCCCAAGTCAGGCTCCATGCTCAGCAGGGAGTCTTCTTGATATTCTGTCCCTCTCCCTTTGCCCCTCCCCTACTCTCTTTAAAAAAAGAGATAGTTGAATGACACTCGTAATTGGAGAAACAAAAATGGCTGCCAACCTAGGATTCTATACTCAGAGATGATATCTTTCAAGGGCCAAATAAATATACTTTCACAAACAAACAAACAAACAAACAAACACTGTTGACTTTACCATCAATGATGGTATCACTATTGTTAAAAGAAATTTTAAAGACAGAAAGAGGAGTGCCTGGGTGGTGCAGTTGGTTAAGCATCTGGCTCTTGGATTTAGCTAAGGTCATGGTCTCAGGGTCTTGAGATCCAGCCCCAATTTGGGCTCCGTGCTCAGTGGGGAGTCTGCTTGAGATTCTCTCTCCCCCTCTCCTCCTTTGAGCTCTCTCTCTCTCTAAAAATAAATGAATCTTTAAAAAAAGAACCTTCAAAGACAGAAAGAAATTGACCCAAAAAGAAGACAAAGAAGGAACAAAGAGCCAAGGAAGCAGAAAATTTGGAGCTAGTTCTAAACAAACATTGACTATGTAAAATAATAATAATAGTGTCTTGTAAGGTTCAAAAAAGGAAAGAGGTTAGAAGAAAACTGTAGTTGCAGCAGCTTTTTTACTCTGAATCCCTACATGATAACCAACAACTTTATAACCAAACTAATGATGAGATATCCCTCTAAACCTCTAAAATACAGGTGAGTATAGACAAAATATCAATGACTGTAAGATCTTTATGTTGGGGCAGCCCTGGTGGCTCAGCGGGTTTAGCGCCGCCTCCAGCCTGGGGCATGATCCCGGAGACCCGGGATCGAGTCCCACATCAGGCTCCCTACATAGAGCCTGCTTCTCTCCCTCTGCCTGTGTCTTTGCCTCTCTCTCTCTCTCTCTGTGTCTCTATGAATAAATAAATAAAATGGTTTTTTTTTTTTTTAAAGATCTTTATGTTGGAGTCTGGGAAGAAGAAAAAAAGAAATAACAGAATGACATTTCATACACCTGAGAATAACAGAACCCCAAAAGGAATTTACCTGGCACCCAGAAAGTCAATTGAGGATAGCAGTGAAAGTGGGAGGGGCCGTTACTGGGCGAGTACAAAAGTGATGAATTCTTAAAACTGGCCCTCTAAGGGTTTTCTTCTAGGACATGACCCCCATACCAGGGGAAAGTGCTCAAAGAGGAATTTAAATTGAGCCAGATAAGGGCACAATAGTTGAAGAAAAGAGAAGGTCTAGACTGGAGATGAGAGAGAGGACCTGAGACAGGAAATCTCAGAACATAAGCTATCTAATGTTTGACATCACATAAAACAACAGAAGAGGGCAGTTTATGAGGTTAACAGTATTTCCCAAATCCCATGTCTCAGCTAGGGCTGCCATAACAAAATTCCATAAACTAGATGGCTTAAACCCAACAGAAATTTATTTCTCCCAGTTCTAGAGAGCAGGATACCAGCAGACTGCTGACTTCTTCCTATGTCCTCATACAGCAGAAGGGGTGAGGGAGGTCTCTGGGGTGTCTTTTATAAAACCACTAATCCCATCTGTGGAGGCAGAACCCTAATGACCTAATCTACCAAAGCCCTCACCACATTAGAGGTTAGGGTTTCAACCCGTAAATTTTGGGAGGACACAAACATTCAATCTATAGCACCCTGCTTCATTTTAAAGTCATAAAAAATGAATTTCACCTAAAACTTAGCAGTAGCAAAGCCATTAAAGTCAAATCTTTACAAAATTAGGATTTACAACAAAATAAGGAACAAAATATTAAAAATATGCAAAAAGGTATGCCCACAAGATAAAAGTGTAATCTCCTATTTCAAAACAAGCTACACTTTTTAAGAAAATGATAAAAGATATGGAAATACATCAAGAATTAGAAAAACTTTAGGAATGAGGTGATATAAATAATTAAATAATTCGAAGCAAAAGAAAAATGTCATTTCAGAAGTGAAGAGTAAACCAGAGAGAATAAATAATAGAAGTTGAAAAAAGAAAAAGTTTTCAAATAAAAGAGAAAGAAAAAGGATAAAAAGTATTGGGAGAAAGTAACAAAAGTTAAAGATAGCAAAGACAACAAAATTATATGGCTAATAGAAGACCTTTAGAAGAAAGACAAGCGAAAGAAAAAGAAAGAAAGAAAGAAAGAAAGAAAGAAAGAAAGAAAGAAAGAAAGAAAGAAAGAAAGAAAATAAAAAAATAAAAAATAAAAAAAAGCCAAGCAAGGCAGAGAACAAATACTAATGAGTATAATCCAAGAAAACTTGCCTAAAATAAGAGGGGGGAAGAGGATTTGAAATTACACATCGAAAGAGGACATCATGTACCTATGAATATCTCCCCAAAGTTACTAATACTTAGAGATATTCTACCATAATTACTGGACTTTAAAGAAAAATATTTAAATTATTTGAGCATCCAAAAAAAAAAAAAAAAAAAAAGAAGAAGAATAGAACTCCTGAGAAAAGAATCCTAAGATCTGACTTTTTGACTGCAGTAATTATGCCAGAAAAAAAAAAAAAATCTAGTCATGTGTTTAACAAATCACGCCCCAGGATTTGAACTTCAAGTATTAAAACAAACTGTTAATATTCTAGATCTTAGGGAATATTGTTCCCAGGAGCCCCTTGTGAGAAACATACTAGATAGAGAGTAAGCTTCAGACAAGCAAATGACCCTCCTTCATGTGAGGGCAGATGGTGAGGATTAAGTTTATAGTAACGTGTACAACTAAGACTGAATGATGACTTAAAGTGGGTGAGCATAGACTGTAATGGCCATATGCTCTGACAACTTATAGTACATTTACTAGAAAACGGGGAGAAGATGAGGAGAGCATGCACATAAAGAGTTATTTTAATGTTTTAAATAATCATATTGATAGTACATTAGAATTTTGGGGTTATGTCAGTATTCTTATTCCAAGCCTTTTGTGTGTGTAATGTGGGATAAGACAAATTACTAATTATGGTCAGTTCTGATTACATGATCCTTGTATTCTTGAGAACCAGCATTCATGGTGCAGAAGAAAGGAGTTACAAGTGTAACATAGAAAAAGTCAAATGAAATCTGGGTAGTTTTTAATTTTGATTGGAAGAACCAGTATTGACTCGTGAGATGTTTGATCTTTAAATATGTATTTGTATAAATGGGTTATAGGAAAATGATGAAAATTGTAAAATGAATGATACACATCAGAATTACATAAACTCAATTTGTGTGTGTGCATGTGTGTGCACATATGCCTGGATGGCATTCAACTCTACTAAAAAGAAAGCAATGACTAACCTGCCACAGGAGCAATGATTATTCTTCCAAGTGTTGAGACAGGTGGTCCTGAAGCACTTATTTCTCCTAAAAGGAACCAAGACTTCTCAGAGGATTGGCTGAATCAGGTTTGGGGCAGGAAATACAGAAGGTGAGGCGGAAACATCTTGTCATATCGTATAGCAAGGAAGCTATTAAGGACTTCCAAGGTCGTGGCAAAAGGATCCAGAAACCAACCTGAACTCAGACTCCCATTGGGACAATTTGAGTTGCAGTAAAAATAATGTTTAAATGCATGAGTTTATAATAATACTGGAAAAAATTGGTCACCCTCAGAGGATGATAGGGAACTTAACTTGAAAACTACCAAGTAAAGGAAGACTTTAGCATTTATTCTGTCTTTCTATATAACCTGTACTGCTGGGTGACCAGATGGTAGATGGAGAAGTGTCTTCTTATTACAACTATTGAATAACAACAACAGAGATAGAATATCACCACTTTGCAGCCCCTGATGAATTAACAGATTTAGGCATTAAGGATCAATGACTGTTAACATAAAAAAACATGACAACTGGATATTACGTACCTCCTATGGTCTTGCCAAGGGGATTGAATCCAAATGTGATCCAGCTTCTGGATCCAGCTGCCCAATTTTCTGGAAATTGAGAGGTCCTGAGACACACATGCTATCATGATGATATGATTTTTAAAGTCCAGGCTGTGGGAAACGAAACCACTCATCATACTGCCCAGGTTCGTTGAGGCATAAACTGTAAGGAAAAGAAAAGGCTGGATGAAAAGATTGAAAAGAAATATAAAATAAAAGAGTTTTGATGGGCAATACAATGGTATAGTGTATAGGGTTGCACATTTGGTTGATAAAACTAGTTTTCAAAGAAATTCAAGAAAATGATAAGTGTAGAAACCAAAGTAGTGGTTACTTAAAGGGTGACGAGGGGGGTTGTAATTGGGAAGGGGGATATAAAGGTGCTTCTGGGGTGGCCAGCAAAATTTCATTTCTGACCTGAATGGTGTTTTAATATTTCATTAAGCTATGCATTTGCTTCCTGTGGCTTTCTGCGTTCTGGGTTTTATTTTGCAATAAAGAGTGTTTTAAAACAGATTGAGACCTTATAACAATGTTATATAAGGTTGGGAGGGAGCATATGGAGTTTAAGGTCTTTATATTGTCTGGGAACAAGGTAAAGATGCTGATTAACTTTAGACTTTAATACTCATGTTGTGGTTTCTAGAATAACGGTGAAAAGAATAGACATAGAATGTAGAACTCTCAATGCAGTAGAATAAGAAACTGGAATGATAAAAATAACCCAAGAGGAGGCAGTAAAGGGAAGAAGAAGCAGCATGGAACAGGTGTGACATGGGTTGATCTGTATCCCCCAAAAAGATACGTTGAAGTTCTAAACCCTGTACCCATGCATGTGACCTTATTTGGAAATAAGGTCTTTGCAGATGTCATTGGGTTAAGATGGTGTCATGCTGAAGTAGGATGGAACCTAAACCAATATGGCTCTGTCCCTATTAAATGAGAAAAGACCCAGACCTGGAGGGAACAGCCCTCCAGGGCTTCTTCTTCCCTAGAAAACGGGGAGAAGATGAGGAGAGCATGCACATAAAGAGTTATTTTAATGTTTTAAATAATCATATTGATGGTACATTAGAATTTTGGGGTTATGTCAGTATTCTTATTCCAAGCCTTTTGTGTGTGTAATGTGGGATAAGACAAATTACTAATTATGGTCAGTTCTGATTACATGATCCTTGTATTCTTGAGAATCAGCATTCATGGTGCAGAAGAAAGGAGTTACAAGTGTAACATAGAAAAAGTCAAATGAAATCTGGGCAGTTTTTAATTTTGACGGCAAAGGTGGAGATTGGAGCCATGCAGCTGCAAGCCAAAAGACCCTGGGCATTTCAGGGATCAGCGGCTGCCACCAGAAGTTAGGAAGAGGCAAAGAATGTTCCACGCAGTCTCAGAGGGAACGTGGTCCTGCTGTCTTCTGGCCTCCAGGACTTTGAGAAAATAGGTTTCTGTTGTTTTAAGCCATCCAGTTTGTGGTACTTTGTTATAAGCACCATGATAGTTACTTTTATGTATCAGTTTGACAGGGGCAGGGGGTGCCCAGATATTCAGTCAGTTACTTGGAATGTTTGCATGGGGTGTTTCTGGGTGAGATTAACATGTGAGTTGGTATACGGGTAGAGCAGATTGTCCTTCCCAATGTGGGTGGGCATCACCCAATCTATTAATGATGTGGATGGAAGAAAACTCTGGGTAAGGAAGAATTGTTTCTCTCTGCCTCCCTTTGAGCTGGCACATCAATTTTCCATGGCCTTCATGCTTGGAATCAGACTGGAACTTACACCATCAACTCTCCTGGGTCTCCAGCCTGCTGACTATACATCTTGGCCTTCTCGGTCTCCATAATTGCATGAGCCAGTTCCTTATAGTAAATATAAATATATACATATCCTTTTGGTTCTTTTAAAAATAAAATACAACCCAGACTAATATTGGTAGCCCTAGAAAACCAATATAAGGTAGAGTCATTGGAAAGCACAAAATAAGATGCCAAACTTAACACAAATACATCATAAAATATAAATGAGTAAAAGCTTCCATGAAACAACAAAGATAGACTTTTTTTTCATTTCAACTATATGCTGTTTTCAAAAAAAAACCTCTAAAACAAAAGGTCACCAAAAATTAAAATGAAAAGGTTGGAGAAATAACCAAAGGAAGCTGATGTGGCTATATTAATGGCAGATAATATACTATTTAAGGGCTATCGTCTTCCCAGAGATAAGATGATCACTTCACAGTGATAAAAAAATTGGATTCACCAGAAAGATACAATTTTTAAAGGTATATCCAATTAGAGTTATAGCCTCAAGATATAAAAGTAAAATTGGACACATTTTACAGAGAAGGAGACAAAGCTTCCATCACTGTGGGAAACTTTTAGCAAGAGGGATAAGCGGCTTAAAAATACTTCCAGAGGGGTGCCTGGGTGGCTTAGTCAGTTAGGTGTCTGCCTTTGGCTCGTGTCATGGTCCCAGGGTCCTGTGATCAAGCCCCACATTTTACTCCCTGCTCTGCAGGGAGTCTGTTTCTCCCTCTTCCTCTGTGCTCTCTCTCTCTCTCTCTCTCTCTCAGATAAGTAAATAAAATCTTAAAAAAACTCTTCTGGAATATATTAAAAGGTTAGATATAGTCTATACTATAATAATGCAAGCACAAGTAAATTAAAGACATTTGTAGAACTGATTTTTTTTTCTCCTAGCCTTAGTATGAGTTCTTAGCCAAACTGCAAGATGAACACAGTGGTGAGATAATGAGATCAGAAAAGACATCATGTTATAGTTTCCAAGAATAGTCTTTTAAATAAGGGTTTATATTTACTGTCCCTAATGATGAACATCATCCTAAGTGTGCATTGCTCCCCGTGACACTTGCTAATGGTAATATGAAGTCATTATGATTTGTTTGACACTTGAAACTTACATCCACTCTTTCAGGAAATGGTGTTGGAACAACTGGGTATTCACATTAGGGGAAGGGAAAAACTGTGCCCTACCTCAAAAATTTAAGGCCAGAGGGATCCTAGACCTTAATGTAAATGCTAAACCTAGAAGTGTAAAACTATAAAAACATAAGAAAATATCGTTCTGACCTAGAAATGGACAGATTTCTAGACACACTAGGCTATCCATTAAATAATTAATTGATAAATTGGATTTCATCAAAATTTAAGATTTTCCATCAAAAGACACCATTAAGAAAGAGAAGAGGCAAAGCACAGAGTGGGAGGAAATATTTGTACCACGTTCTAAAAAGAAATCGGATCCATAGTATATAAAGTACTCCTACAAGTCAATAAGAAAAAGACAACCAAGTTTTAAGAAATGGATGCAATAAGTGAATAAGCACTTTGCAAAAGAAGATATCTAAAGGACCAATAAATATGCATGCCATTTCTACTCATCAAGGAAATGCAAGTTAAAACCACAATGTGATATCAATAGACAGCAGTAAGAGTGGTTAAAATTTAAAAGACCAAGGTCAAGTGTTAGCAGGGATTAAAACAACTGAACTCTCATCTATTTTTGGTGGTAGTATAAACAGAAAAGCTGTTTGGTGATTTCTAAAAAAATAAATATACAGCTACTCTATGAAGCTTGCACAAGAACGTTTACAGCAACTTTATTTATAATTTCTCCAAACTGGAAACAGTCCAAATGTGTGCCAGTAGGAGAATAGATTAATAAATGGTGGTTGATTCATATATTTGCACATTGGAATAATACTCCACAGCAATGACAAAGAATGAATTATGGATATCTGCAACAACTTAGATTTATCTAAAAAACATTGAGCAAAAGAAGGTAGACACAGAAGATGTATGATTCAATTTATATAAGGTTCAGGACAGGTTAAACTAATCCATGGTGGTAAAGGTCCGAATAGGGGTTCCTACTTTCTGCAAGTTCCAGTTTCCCCTGGAAAGGGGAACACAATGGAACTTTCTGAGGCTCAAGATATGTGTTATATCTGGATCTGGGTCAGAGTTATACGAGGGGATACATAAATAAAAATTCATTGTGCTGTACACATAAGACTCGTGTGTTTTAGTGGATGTAAATCAACAAACATCTAGAACATGAAGATAAGCTTCTACAATTTTCTTAGCAATCTTTAATGAGACAGTCTAAACTTTAAAATATTTCATTAGTTGTAATGATAAAGTTTAGACACCTCTTCTAAGGTTTTTGGTGCAAAAGCCCCAAACTCATATATCATATGTGAATTTTTCTTCTTGTCATATAAAAATAGCAGAAATACATAGAAAAAGTAAAGACAAACTAAAATGCATTCATTTGTCAGCAAATACTGCTGAAAGATATAGAACATATTGCTGAAGATTTGGGACTACAAGTATTTGAAAAATATGCAATATGGATCATTGCTATATAGTTAGATGAGAGCACGGTGTTATTTTACACATATCAGTTTATGATATTTGCTAAATTTTGTTTCAATGATGAAAACATGAGGAATTTTGTTGTTTAAAAGCTGTTAAAGGAAAGATATAGCAGACATATTCTCAATAGCACATGAATTTATTAAAAATGGTGTTTTGTGGAAAAACGGTAGATGTAACCACAGCAGGGATGGATGGCTGCATTGATTGCAATTTTTAATACAAGTTCCAGGGTTGGGTTTCAGAGCCAGCGCTATAAATGAAGACCATTCACTCACAGGCAAAGCACTGCATGAAAGAATTGAAAGGCAAAAGTACACAAAAATGATACAAGGTGTCATCAGTACAGTTAATTTTACGAAAACAAGAAGTTTAAAGTATAGTCAAATTTATACACCATTACAGTGCCAGGTGGTAACCTTAAGAAACAGATGTCTTTTTTGACAAAAAGAAAAATTCTCCAAATTTTCTGACCTTTTCTGGGATGACAAGTGGCTTTCGATAATATAGGCTATATAGGAGGTAAAACTGAAGAAAGAAACAGATCAGATTGGGGTAAAGATGCTCCTTGGAACAATGAATTACAATATAATTTGAAAGAAACATGCTACTTAGAGATCATTTTGAAACTGATGTTTTTAAATGTTTCCAACATGATCCAATTTTATTTTTTTTTCCAGTTTTAATTTTGTTACAAAAACAGATACGTAGCTGGTTGCTGTCAGGCTAAACTCCACTAGGTACATATTTTAAGATTTAGAAACAAAGGATTTATTTTCCAGATGAAATATTTAGTTGGGTTTTGTACCCAATTATTAAAAATATAAAACTGCATTGTTTAATGGGTGTAGAGTTTCAGTTTTGCAAGATGAGCAAGGTTCTGGAGGTTGGTTGCAAAAACAGGTAAATGTACTTAAAATTACTGAATTGTATGCATAAAAATGGCTAAGATGGTGAATTTTATGTTATGTGTAGTTTATCACAATTCAAACTATAAAACTGGGACACTTTCCAATTCAGTTTCAAGAATAACTGATTAACATCAAAGGAGATAGAGAAATACTAACCACATTTCATAAAAATTTTTTGATCAGTTGATAAGTGGGATTGGAAAACGAGAGTCATGATTCACTATGACCAATGATGCCTGTCTGCTGTTTGGAACCAGGCATCTTTTAGAATTATCTGACACAGCTCAACAGTTATTAAAACCAAGTCCTCAAGTAAACTAAATTTAGAACCAGGCTTTGACATTACAATATTACAGAATGGTAAACCAATGCGGCACATAGCAAAATATTTTTAATTCATATCACTCTCTAACAATGGTAATTTATGTGCAATATTTTAGTGATAAGAGATTTTTAGTATTGTTAGTAAAATAAAAAATTAACTTAAGCCACATTTAGCTATTATTCATCCTTTTAAAAGTCTATTTTGTGATGGCTTATGGTAGGCACAGCTATTATTATTATTACAGTAGAACATGATGCACATTTGAATAAACAGTCACACTCGTATATATATAGAGAGAGAGGCTGCATGCTCCCAATATTTTCCTGATGAGGGTGCTCAGTTAAAACACTCTGAGCCCCTCACTTGGTCTGTCACTAACCTCCTCCTTAGTTTTCCTCCTCCACATCCCTCCAGGCGCTTGGCCAGGTGATGCTTTAAGTGAGTCAAAGGCCAAGGAATGGCTGTATCCCAGTGGCCCAGGGTATCTTAGGAAGGCCTGGAAGTTTCTCTCTTATATCAAACCAAAACCTGCCTCCTGGAGCTTCTGCTAATTGATTCTCATCCCTGATCTTAGAGTCTACAGCACATGTTGGCTCTTGCTTAGCTGGAGTGCCCTTCAACAGGCTTGTAGACCATGACCCTACCCTCAGACTGGTGTTTTTAGAGTAGATTCTCACTCATTTTTGGTTGTCCAACATCTCACCTCGTTCCTAGCAGCACTGAGTCTCTTCCAGGGTATTACCTGAGAAGCCTCTTTTTAGGAGGAGATGACTACCACCCCCAGGCTGGGCCTCTCTGTCCAGCCTCAGAGCAACTAGGGAGCATGCGTGTGAAGTTCCAGCACTTTGCATCTTGAGTAAGGGACACAAAGATGGGACAGTTGGAGCTCATATCTTTCCCCAGGGATCCTTCTTTTTTTTTAAGATTTTATTTATTTATTCATGAGAGACACACAGAAAGAGGCAGAGACATACACAAAGGGAGAAGCAGGCTCCCCACTGGGAGCCTGATGTTGGACTCCATCCCAGCATCCCGGGATCATGACCTGGGCTCAAGGCAGATGCTCAACCACTGAGCCATCCAGATCCCTACCCCCCAGAGATCCTTCTAAAGGTCTTATGTGCCTTAGCATGATATCAACAAATTCAGACATATCTCTAGACTTCCTGTTCCTTTCTCAATAAACAACATCACATGTGGCTGAAATCTAGTAGTTATTCTTGAGTCTTTCTCTTTACACTCATCTAATCCATCCATACTGTCAGCTCCACCTCCAAAGAATGCCTTGGGTCTGGCCACCTCTTCCTTCCTACTGTAACAGCTCCCTCACACACATCATTGCTGAAACCCCTCCAGTAGCCTCATACCTGGGCTTCCTCCTTAGGTCTCTACAATCCATCCTCTATCCAGAAGTGAGAGTAATTCCTTCACCATGTAAAGCAGATTGCATCAACCCCATGTTCAAATCCCTCCAGGAGCTCACCATTTCACTCAACAGCCCCAGTCCTACCCATGCCTGTTCCACCAGCAGTAACCACACCAGCCTCCACTCCATTGCTGGGAGTGCTCTTCCCCCATATTTGCATGGCTCCCCACTCTCTTCATTCAGAGTTCTTCTCTGATGGCTTTGTTGGAAGAACATGCCCATCTCCCCAACTAAAATAGAATCCTTGTGCTCTCCATACCCTAGGCTTCCCTAGTCTCTTTTTCATGAACTCTCCCACCACTTTTCATTCTGGTTATTGCTTATTCCTGCAAGGAATGCCAGGTCCATGAAAGGAGCACACCATCCAAAGCACTGGAATGATGCTCAGCACATAATAGGTACTCAGTAAGTGTTTGGGGAATGAAAGAATGGATGATTCCTGCTGTCTGACTGTGTGGAGCCATTTTGGTTCCTAATTCCCAAGCCTGGGCTTTCAGCCTATGATGGGCTTCTGAGCTCAGAGAACCTCCCAGTAAATGTCCTTCATGTTTGAGCTTGCTAGAGTTCCCTTCTCACTCACTCCCATGAGCCCTAATTCATATACCTTTTAAAAGCAAATACCCTCGGGCACCTGGGTGGCTCAGTGGTTGAGCATCTGCCTTTGGCTCAGGTCGTGATCCTGGAGTCCTGGCATTGAGTCTCATATCAGGCTCCTCACAGGGAGCCTGCTTTTCCCTCTGTCTATGTCTCTGCCTCTCTCTGTAGTGTCTCTCATGAATAAATAAATAAAATCTTAAAAAGAAAAGAAAATACCCTCATTTCTTTCAGATACTCTTCATAGTGTCTCATCCTACCCTTGAGATGGAAGGTCAACAGGAATAGGGCCATGAGGGTCCGCCATGCCCTTGGCAGAGGTGTGGGAAGATCTACGGTGGGGGAGGCAGAGAGTGGGAGTCCCACTGATTTTAATTCCTGTCCCCTCCAACACAGCCACTACCTTCCTAGGCCCAGCTAGCATCACCTCTCCCCCTGAACCCCCACAAGAACTTCCGCCCCAAACTCTTCTTGTAACTCTGGCCCGCTCTGAGTCATGCTCCACACCGCAGCCAGGGACCTTCTTAAAACGTGAACCCAACATGCCACCCACCACTCAAGGGCTTCCTGGGCTTCACAGAGCTCTCTGCACAAAGTTCTGTCTGGCCCAGTGGCTTTCAGCCCCATCCCACAGCGCACACATGCAGGTCAGCTACTCTGACCTCCTCCTAATTCTCAGATTCCTGTGCTCTCTCCAGCCTCTGCCCCTTTGCACATCTTGTTCCCTCTGGCCCACCTTCTTTCTCAACTCAGATATGGGGTTCACAGAGCAGATGCTATCAGCGCCCACTGAATCCTGGGGCTTTGGTGCAGGGGTCCCTCCCTCAAGCACCAGCTTCTCTCTGCGGGTCCTCTGGCTGCAGCCAAGCATTCAGTCAGGTCTCCGGCTTCAGGTTGGAAGTGCTGGATTGGGGAGGGACGCTCACCTTTCAACCAAAGAGGGACAGAAGTTGGTGAGAAACACCCAGCTTGCCACCACCACTCAGTGGCAGGACACTTGTGGTCTACATGGTCTCCAAGAGTATCCTCAGCAACACTGAGCTCCAGTTGTCCGTGGTGATCAGAGTCCCATGATATGTCCTTTGTTGTCTTTCTTCCCTTGGGTCACTCCCTTTCTGTATTCACTCTTCAGAGGAACTGCTCAGATCCAAACCCAGTCCCAGGGGCTGCTTGGTGGTAGGGGAACCCAGGCAAAGACAGATCCCCCCATTATATGCTTTACAGCACCAGGTACTTCTCCTTAACAGCATCGTGTGTAATTTTTTAAAAAAGATTTTATTTATTCAGGAGAGACACAGAGAGGCAGAAACATAGGCAGTGCCCCTACCATGTGTAATTTGAACTAATATGCTTTATGCTTGCTCTGTTAAATGTCTGTCTTTCCAAAGGACCAAGCTTTGGAAAGACTGGCAAATCCAGTCTGTCTTGCTCCTTACAGAAGTCACAGGCCCCAGCACTCTGCCTGGCACCTGGCAAATACTCAGTAACTACTTGATAACCGAAAACACAAATTACCTGGGCATGGGATGGAAATCTGGTCTTACCCACTTCCTCTCTGTGTGACTCGGGGCAAGTGACAACAGGATCTCTGTCGGCTCCAGTTCCCTCTGCAGAAGATTAAGCTATGATGGTGGCCACTCAGGCTGCTAGAGGATAAAACAAAATCCTGTGTGAAAGAACGTAGGAGGGACCCCTGGGTGGCCCACTGGTTGAGCATCTGCCTTTGGCTCATGTCGTGATCCTGGAGTCCCAGGATCGAGTCCCGCATTGGGCTCTCCACAAGGAGCCTGCTTTTCCCTCTGCCTAAGTCTCTGCCTCTCTCTGTGTGTCTCTCATGAATAAGTAAATAAAATCTTTTTTAAAAATTAAAAAATAAAGAAAAAGAAAAGAAAGAACGAACATAGGATATAGCAAATGCTCAGTAGCTGGCAACCAGTATTACCATCTGAGGTCTACAACAGACTTGCAGAGGAGAAGCACCTGACAAGCAAATGACAGTGCTCAGGGCCAAAGAATCAGTGGAGGAAGACAGCTAGAAGGGAGGACACATTCTGGATATACAAACACCTGTTCAGGTTGGTTTTTACCTGGTTTTACCTGCTCCCTGCTCATGTGGTGGGGCATGAGGTTAGAGTGTTTTTCAGCAAATGGACACCATTGATTGACCTCAAAGGACAATTTCACTTCAAGTGCCTGCCTCTAAATGGGATCCAAAGTTTCTACCCTAGTGATGGGGACAATGCAGGATGGGGCATGTGCACCCTGGAGCCACACCCCAGGCAGAAGGTGGGCAGCTTACCCACTTCCCAGCCCTACTCTTGGGTGCCCAGCAGCACCTCCTGTCCTGATATAGGACATGCCTCAACTGCAGATTTAAGGGCAGGAAAGCAACACTTTGGAATTTATCCAGTGAATGTCCTCAAACTTGGCTGTTTGAGAAGTGACCAAAGGTCCATGACATCTAATAATTTGCCAATTTGATTTGAATTGCATCAGATTGGTGAGAGGAACAAATATTCATGCAGTTTGGGACCAAACCTAGTCAATAGCCTGGCATCCACTGCCATTATGAGTTTGTAACTTTTTTAGTGTTTTGTGTGAGATAATTCTCATTAGGCGTTTGTAGAGATCTTTAGTTCAGTAGGACTTTATTTTATTGGTACATTAACTTATATATCAATATAACAGTACAGATATCCACTATTACATATATTTTTTAAAGATTATTATTTTTTTATTTGAGAGAGAGAGAGAGAGCACACAGAGGGAGAGAGGGAGAGGGAGAGGGAGAGGGAGAGGGAGAGGGAGAGGGAGAGGTAGAGCAGCAGACTCCCCCACCGAGCAGGCAACCCCATGCAGTGCTCCATCCCAGGACCCTGGGATCATGACCTGAGCCAAAGGAAGATGCTTAACCAACTGAGCCACCCAGGTGCCCTCGCTATTACACATATCTGTATGTATTTGTATTGTCATGGCATTTTGTTATGTATTAATTATGTTTATCTTATTATACATTATATCATTAAAGCATTTTGGTATCGCAGGACCCTGAAGATTTCTAAAGATCTTCAGACACAATCCTTGACATCAAGGTTTTACTCTATCATTTACAGTCAGCTAGCTGACTTGAAAGAGGAGAATCCTAGGTCCCGTATATAACTGGAAATAGTTCTAGATACTTCTCCCCTGTCTGACTAGTAAAGATTCTTTGCTGCAAAAATGTTCGCCATTAAGGTTTTCTCTCTAACATCTTTCTGATTGATGGTGCTACATAGTCAAGGAAGAGTGAACATCTGTTATTCTTGCCTACCTGGCATCCCTAGCCTCTTTTAATAAAAGAAACTCTCATTCTTCTTTCAGGGACCCAAGTTTTCCTAGACCTGATCAATGAGGACTGAAAAGGGTCAGTGAGAGAGCCAATCCGAGAATAAAGTCATCGTGGAGAAAATTTGAGCTGAGATATAAATAAGCCCAGTCCAGATAATATTGTGGAACCTCGGATCAAGCCAGGTCTGAAGCCTTCCTCTTTCTATTATCAGTTTCATGAGCCAATTAAAAATTTTTTTAAATTTTTTTATTTGGGAGAGAGAGAGAGAGAGAGCGCGTGTGCTCTCATGAGCAGGGGGAGGAGCAGGGGGAGAGGGAGAAGCAGACTCCCCACTGAACAGGGAGCCCGACTCAGGTGCTCGATCACGGGACTCTGGGATCATGACCTGAGCTGAAGACAGATGCTTAACTGAGCATCTGGTTAAGGTGCCCTTTTCATGAGCCAATTATATCTCTTCTTGCTTAACCCAGTTTGAGTTGGGTTTCTGTCTTTTGCAAAAACAGAGTCATGACCAGTACAAAGAGCCATATCTGCCCTACCTTTAGAAGGGAACCATAGGGCTTTGGGAATTTAGGCAGATGACCATCAGGAGATCTGCAGGTGACTGGTTCTTGTATCTAAAGGTATAATCAGCCCTACCTGATTGTGTTCCACAGTCACCCCAAAGACATATGAATAATAGCAATCATTCATATTATGGAGGCAGTTAAAACCTCCACTCCTATAACAACACTTCAGCTCAGCACATAGGACTATTTATGATCTCTTCTTTTCCTCCAGGCTGCCCATAATCAAAAGGACACAGGAATCAGAGTCTGGTCCTGCCACATACTGGCTGTGTAACTTTGAGTAATTTGCTTAACCTCTCTGATTCTGAATTCCCTCTACATGCAACAACTATCTACATCCTAGGTTTTCTGTAAGGATTCAGGCATGTACGTAAAAAGCCTTGAGTAATCTGTCGCCTCCAGCTGGCACTCAAACAGAGGTAGCTGATTATACTATTCCCTAGACATTTATTGATCTCCTTTTGGATGCCAGGCTCTGGGATAAAGGTTTTACAAGCATTATTTCACTTAATGCCCCTCCCCCACGGCAACCACCCTGAGAGGTATGCCCTAGCGTGCTCCCCATGGGCCACTGTCTTCAGCTCTTTGCATATGAGAAAATCATCCAATCCTCCCAATAGCTGGAGCAAGGAGATTAAGGGGCACGGCCAAGGCTGGATTACTCTTCCTCGGGCCTTGCTGGGTAGCAGGGTGCCACTGCCCCTCTAAACAGGGCAGTCCCTGAGATGATGAGACATCAAGGATTCAGTTATAACTTCCCCTCCCAAGTGCGGTAAAGTGTCCCTTGGACTCCACCTGCCTCAAAACATAGAGAGCAGAATCCAAGCAACTGAATGGAACCAAATGGAGACTTGGGAGTTTAATGGTGGGAAGCACTGCAGGAGGAGTGCAGAGTGGGGACTTACAGGACACGGCTGGATGGGGTGCTAGCCGATCTGGCAAGGGACAAGACAGTAGTCATGGCTGCCACATTCCTGATCCTGTCAAGGACCCTCTCTGGCTCCTGTAATGAAGACTTGAGCTCTGGATATCAGGGCAAACCCAGACAGTGCTTGTTCTCATTGAAGCTGGGGACCAATAAAACACTGACTGGAAAAGAAATGGTCTACAAGATTTTCTTGCTCTAATTTTCCCACAGAAATATACTATGTAGCAAAGCTTCTTGGAAACCTGGAAACCCCCCAAAATTGGAAGAAGCAGCTTTTCTCTCTTTTCTCTCTTTTACGATTTCATGAAGAGGGAGATAGAGGAAAAAAACACATTTCTTGGATATGACTTTATTCACACAAACTTTCTTTAAAAAAAAAAAAAAGAAAAGGAAGAAAACCTGGCACCAGTTCATCTAAGCATTGAAACTGTCACTCCATTGACTCTTTAAAAAGTTACCTGTAATTGTGTGGCCTGGAAAATTAGTTTATCTCCAGATGAGGAAACCCAAAACTGGTCTTCTGGGTGGAAATTATTGCCCCCTTCTCCCCAGGAAGCAGATGGAATGAACCCTGGGAAGGGGCAGAGCTGTTTCAGGTGGGACGCCCAGCCAAACAAAAGGGCCCCTACCTGCCAATCCCCCCAAATAGAAAGTTGAAGTTAGCAACAGCTTTCCCCCGCCCTCACCCTGCAGGCCCCTCTTCGGGGCCCTCCGTGCAGCATCAAGTACTAGCAGCAGGCTGCCCCCGCCGCGCCCCGCCCCGCCCCGCCGCGCCCCGCCCCGCCCCGCCCCGCCGCGAGGCCGTTCCAGCAGAAGCTAACGCCCCCTGCCTCCCCTGCCTCCCCTGCCTCCCCTGCCTCCCCTGCCTCCCCTATCTCGGGGCTCGGTCCCGCCCCTGGGGAGCACCTGCAGCCACCAGCCTCACCTCCACAGGTGGTAGCTTTCGCCTGTCTTGCTGGGGAAATGCAAATCACGCTCCTGTTTGGGTTCTTTTTAAAAGATCTTCGGAGAATGATACATCTTTACTGGAGCTTTTATTCGGAGGACTCACTGGCGAGGTAACTGGGCTCCTAATGGTGGGCCAGGCCCTGGCTTTGAAGTGTGAAGGGCCACGGTTCAAATCCCAGCTTTGTCGGTGCGACCTGAGCCTCTGGGAGCGAGGCGGAGCCCGGCGGGGGTCACCGCTGCCCGGCTACGCGCTGTGACGATCCGCCCAGCGGGGCGCGCCGGGGCCAGCCCGCTCGTGCCGCGGCCGGGCCCGCCCCCGCCTCCCTGCCGCGCCGCCCGCTCACCTGGGACGCCGCCGAGCGGGCGGGCGGGGGGGCGGGGCGCCGAGAAAGGAGCCCCCGGCGCTGCTAAGCCTCCTCGGGCAGCCCGCCGACCTTCCTCACGCAATTTGCATCCCGGCGGCCCCTGGAAGGGACGCCCGCACCCGCTGCTGCCGCAGCAAACGGGTCACATGAAGCCGACACGGCAAAGTCACACCCTCCACCCGAGCCCGTCTTCCGAGTTGCGGCTTCGACTGTCGCATTAAAAAAGGCGTTGTTTTCTCCCTCTCGCGCTCTGCCCCCGCCCCCGCCCCCGCCCCGGCGCGCACACAAAAGAAGCCCCGGAGACCGCGGTACCGGAACCCCGGGCTTGTTTACCGCTTCGGGCGCCTCCGCGAGGCGCTGCCCGGCACCGCCACCTGCCGGCGGGAGACGGCACCGCAGCGGGGGCCGCCAGCCGCCGCGGGCCGATGACCCAACGCCGCAGGCATCCGAGGATAACCTTTCCCCTTTCTTTCCAAGACCAAATAAGGGGGCGCTTCCCCCGGCTGGCGGGCCTGCGGCGGTCAGGCCCAGGGGCGTGGAAAGGACGGTCCGGGGACGCGGCGGACGGTCGGCGCAACCACCGACCACATTGTTCCCGTGGCGGGCGGCGCTCGCCCCCTGCTCGGGCGGGCACGGCCCGGGCCCTGGCGGGGCGCCCCCTGTGCGCCCCCTGTGCGCCCCCCGCCCCGCGCCCCCCGGGCAGCACCGCGGGGCCCGCCGCCCGCCCCCGGAAGGGGAGGGCCGGGGAGCCCCGGCAGCGCGCCCTGCAGTCCCCCGACCCCGCGGGCCCCGAGCCGGGCGGGGGGCGCAGCCCGAGGGGAGCCAGGCCCGGCTGCCGGGGCTCGGAACCCGGGCACCAGCCCCGACGGAGGGAGTCGCCGGGGCCCACAGTGTTCGGTCACCGCAGAAACCGAGATTTGACCTATATTTTCAAATATGGCCCCAACTCTAGTTTTCCTTCTAGAAATCAAAGTGAGAGAGGCTGACCGGTTAATTTTCCTACGGCTTCGCCTTCCGGGAGGCCATCCAGAGGCTTGGGCAAGGCGGGAGATCCCGCTGGCTGGCGCGCGGACGCCGTGCCAGGGTCTGGGGCACCCTGGGCCAGCAGGCCGAGGCCGCCCGCTCCGGCCCCCTGCGCACCACAGGCCCCCGCCCCACTGAGGCGGACCACAGTCGTCGAGATCTTCAGTGTGGGGGATCCCTGGGTGGCGCAGCCGTTTAGCGCCTGCCTTTGGCCCAGGGCGCGATCCTGGAGACCCGGGATCGAATCCCACGTCGGGCTCACGGTGCATGGAGCCTGCTTCTCCCTCTGCCTGTGTCTCTGCCTCTCTCTCTCTGTGTGACTATCATAAATAAATACATTAAAAAAAAAATCTTCAGTATGTTCACCGTTTGGCTATCTCACTCTACTTCTCTAAGTTTTATCCCAGGTAGGTAACGGGGAGTACTATCCAGATGATGGTCACAGACCTGCTTGTGACAGCAACAACAGTTGGCCGTAATTGAGCATCTACTCTGTGCTGGAAACGGTTATAAATGTTTTGTGGAGGGACGCCTCCCTGGCTCAGCGGTTTAGCATCTGCCTTTGGCTCATGTCATGATCTGGGGGTCCTGGGATCAAGTTCCGCATTTGCCTCCCTGAGAGGAGCCTGCTTCTCCCTCTGCCTATGTATACTCCGCCTCTCTGTGTGTCTCTCATGAATAAATAAATAAAATCTTTTAAAAAATGTTTTGCAGACATCTGCTCACAACATCCCTCCGCAGTGGGTATTACTAATAACCCCGTTTTATAGAGAAGGAACCTGCACTCAGAAGTTGGATTTCCAGTGAAGATCGCCCAGCCAGCGAGTGGGAGAGCCAGGATTTATGCTTGGACTGTTGGGCTCCAGAATCTGTGCCCTTGACCGCAACACTAAATGTTTATCAATGGGGATTTGATTAATTTAGAGTACATCCGTATAATGGAATACTCTCCAGCCACTTAAATGGTGATGTAGATTGGGAATAATTGGCATGGAAAAATGTCCATGACATATTGTTGAGTGAAAACAGCTGGTTAGACAACAGCGTGCATAACTGGTTCCCTGCAGCTGTGCAGAAGGGCACGTGGCAGTGCTAACTGTGGTCACCTGGAGGTGGTAGGATTTCAGGTGGTGAATTTCACAGGTATGTTTCCTGTATTGTTGAGCCCTTTCTGGAAATGAATGGATATTATTTTCTAGTAAAAAGAGGTATTTTATTAAGAAAAAAAAAAAAGGAAATGGCATTTCTCTGACACACACACACACACACACACACACACACACACACATGCAACCACCGTCAAGGCTGTCCCCAAATCCTCCCTTCTCCAGAAAGCCTTCCCTGATCCCTACTGTTGGAAGTCACAGGTCCCATGAATGAGAGTTTGTGTCCGGGCAGATATTTAGCTACATGAGCACATACCTATGCCACCAGGTAACCCATACATTCAGAAAGGGAGCTACAAATTGTTGAACTTTTCCAGTATGCCCCTTAGTACCTTGCATAGCACTTTACCCATTGCAGGGTTCAAATAGTTCATCTCTAGATTGGTATGAACTGACGATGATGGAACAATCCACAAAAGAATGAATGGCATAGCTGGTTGATATCTGCTGCTTTGCACACAGTAGGTGCTCCTGTTTATTAAGTGAATGAGCTCCGAGCTGCTCAGCCCCAAGTGGCCCTTCCCCTTGAGAAATCAAACTGAGCTTCTTCTCCTTCCTCAGAGACTTCCTGTCTCCCAGGTTATTAATCACCTATATCAGACAACCCCTCAGGAGGAACTGGCTCTGGTTAACTTAGTGGGAAAGGGCAGCTCTTAGAATTGATTGGAAGCCTGGAGGTTGGGCAGGAACGAAAGAAGTGAGGCAGAAGGAAGACCCAGTCATGGTCGCGAGGAGCCTCCCAGTGGACAACCCCTGCTGTGGCCAGAGGCTACTGCAGTAAGCAGATTCTGGCCTGTCCCTTTGTCTTGGATTCCTTGCCAGAGATTCAAAGCCTCAGATAGGATCAGCTGGCTCAAGCCAAGTGATGTGCTTAGTGGTGTGCTGGTAAATGTTTAGCAACCTGCTCTCCAGTGGGAAGAGCTCTGATCTGGGGCAGTTTGCTGCCTTCTGTGGTGTAAACATTCCTATCACCAATTTTTATCTGCCAACCATTTAATACCCACCTCAAAAGAATCCGGAGAATTTATTTTTTTTTTATTTTTTTATTTTTTTTGTTAAGAATCCGGAGAATTTAAGTATTGGTTTTGGTAGGCTGGTGAATCTTGCTCTAGAACATCCTTGTGTGTGCCTCTGACTGAGGCTCCAATTGTGGGGAGACCCCCTCTACAGGAAGGGGGTGGAATGCTAGGCAGTCCAAAAGGAAACAGTGCATACTCACATCCCAGAGAGATCCAGGGCGCTACTCGGTGGCATGACCCAACGCATAGATTAATGGCCATCCCTTCTATGGTTCATAGGTGCTTTTAGAGTAATAACCAAAGGAAGATGAATGATAGAATTTAAGATGGTAGAGATGTTCTGGGCCAGAGACGGGTGATAGGAGAGATGTTCAAATCTGCTTCCTTCAGATCTTTGATAGCACTTCTGCTTATGCTTATGTGGGCGGCCCTGCAAGACCTAGCTCTGAATTATCCAACCAGTAGCCAGAAATTAGTGAACCTTCTCTAGAGGAGGTCTACCCCTTTTACCAGGTCTCAAGTTCAAGGGCAAGAATGATGACAATCATGGCTACTGTGGTGGACACACACCTGTGTGTACCAGGTACCATGCTAACCTTATTCCTTTGTCTAGGCTGTTTTTGTAAGGATAGATCACTGATAAACAATTCCACTGGGATTCCCTTGTCTTCAAGATTTCCTGAGCAGCCGTCAGACACCCACCCACTGGGTCCTCTTTATGGCATGGGACATATGTCAAGCACTCCGTGGGGTCCCGTTAAAGCCCCACTCTTTTGACTGAGGAAAGGAGTTCCACTCCTCTTCTTATGGGTGAGGGTGTTAGTACTCTTAGCTCAGTCTTCTGCAAAGAGATGCTTTTTGCAAATGGTATCTCCTAACCAACAACTCAATCCTTCTATACCCTCCAGTTGGTCCTGGTTTCAAGAGTCATACAACTGGTTTTAGGCTTATTGCTTTGGAATGCAGCCTCTTTGGGTCTTGGTACCTCAGTCGAAGTTCCAATTTAGCATCTTGCAAGAATCTCCCAACTGAGTGATAATTACAAGGGTCTTGGCTGATAATTTGCTAAATTGTACGCTTAGGATTTTGGCATCTTTCTTTACATGACTTTATAAAAATACAGACCCAAACCATTAAGAAATTTAGACATTTACTACCACATGAGAGGTGGAAAGCACTGGTAGAAAGGGCAATGGATTGGTTCTTGGACAAACAGTGCAAGAAATGTCAATGGTAGTTTTCATCATGATCTGGAATCTTAAAGGATTACCCAAGTACTTGTATTAGGCAGAGGGAGGGTGGGGGCTGATGTGAGTCTGGGAGCACATGCCAAAGGCAAGGGAACTATGACATTGGCTGGTGGGGAGAGAAGATAAAATGAAGCCATACTTCCACTGCCTCCTATCCTCTCTTTTCACTGAAGTAGGAAGAACTATTGAAAAGGCCTCCTTATAGAGGCTGGGCTTCACCTGCCCTCCACCTCTACTTCTGTCTCATGTTATCCTGGAGGGGAAGGTCAGTCATCAGCCACTAGCCATGGCCTGTGCTCTTCTGCCAAGAGCCTGTTTGTTCTCTGAATCTTGTCTGCATCCGACAGTTTGTGATAGGTCCTGATGTGGTAACAAACAACCCCCAAATCTCAGGGGCTTAAAATAGCAAGGGTTTATTGCTTGGTCATACTAAGTGCCCATTGTTGGGAGACTGGAGGCTTTGCCCTGAGTCATCCTCACTCCAGGTCATAGGTTGACAAAGGAACCATTAGCCAGCACATTGCCAACTTCATGGCAGAGGGCAAGCGAGCTTGGTAAATGGTGCTCTGACTCAGAGCTGCTGCCTGGAAGTGACACACAATTGCTTTCAGTCATATTTTATGGGCCAAAGAGAGTCATATAGCTGACTCTGTGTCACATGGCAAGTCACATGACCACCTTCGATCCTATCATTTCCAGGGGAAAAAGAATGGGCAATATTTGATGAACAGCACTAAGGACTAACTCAAGAGCCTTTCTCTGAGCCTTACTTAAAAAAAGAAAAAAAGAAAAAAGATAAAGTTTCCAAATACTCAAAAGCAGAGAGATTAGTCCAGTGAACTCCCATGTCTATATTCTGAAAGATGTTTTCTTCAATTGCTCTGTTATGATAACAGGATCACTGTGATAAAGCCTACAAAAAGCTCGTCTCATCCAACCTGTATGGTAAGCTTTATCATTTGTTCCATTTTACAGTTGAGGAAATGGACACTCAGGAGTTAAGTGACTTGGCCAAAGACACACAGATGGTGAAGACAGAACTGATGATACACTCACCCCTGGCAGGGCTGCAGAAGGGTGCTACAGAGGTGAAGGGAGCTTTAATGGAGGCCATGGCAGAAAAGGGGGGTGTCTTTCTTTACGAAGGGCTAGCTGCTGTGTAATCTTGGCTCCCCTGCCAGCCAGCTTTGCTCTAAGGCAGGGGCTTAATCAGGACCAGTTAGAAGAGGAAGCAAGACACAAGAAACCAGAAGGGTCCTGTTCCCCAAGGAGGCATAGCCATGAAATGGGATAATGAGGGCCGATGGACATCCATTTAACTATTTACTCTTATGTGCATTTATTTAATAGATATTTACTGAGTACCTACTCTGGACCAGACCTGGGAAGACAAAGATGAGTGAGCCAGCCTAGACCCTTGTCCCCACAGAGGAGAATCCTGCTTCTTCCAGCTGGTTGACTGGATTTTCTCAAATCTTAACTGGAGCCTCACTTTTCTAACTTGTGCAAATGGGCATAATAATAGCTTCTACGTAGCAAGACTGTGTGAAGATTAAATGAACTCATACACATAAATAACTGGGATCCATTAGTGTCTCCCATACCAATGGGCAGGGACAACATTTGAAATATCGAAAAACCCAGAAGGCATAGGCACTGTCTAGTCAGAAGAGACCTCTGACTGATCAGAACTGGGTTGGCCAGGGTGCTGAATATCAGCTTTGGTATTGCTATGTTTTCATAAATAGATGTTTGGAAAGCTCCAGTAGCCCATACACTATGATCTAATGAAGGAAATTTGCCCAGAGTCAGCTGACCTCTTGACTCCTGCTGGCTGAGGCCCATCTGTGTGCTCCTGGTCACCAGGGGCTGGCAAGCATATGTGGGTGGACCCCACCTCTACTGCCCCTTACACCCCCCCCCTTCTCTTCTAAGTGCGGGGCCAAGAGTATTTGGAGAGTAACAGAGTATAGAAATAACCAGATACCTTTAAAGCCGATGTCGTTTGCTCCAGTGGGTGCTTGGTAGAGATGAAGGAAAACCTTGCTGCTCTCTCCTCAGAGCTAACAAGCCCTTCCTCAAGGGCCTGCCATGTCCAAAGCTCACGCAGAAGAAAGAATCAGCCCGTGTATCTGCTAGAAGGATTGAGGTGTAAGCAAGAACTTCCCCCACTGCTACTATGAACCAACCTGAAATAAATTAATTTGTTCTGCACTAGTTACAGACATGTTACAAAGCTTCATCTTTTAAAGTGGCAGCAAATGTCTTCTAATATTAATGAGGACGATTCTGAAACAACAAAGTCTCTAGAAAGGTTTTTGTTCTTCCAGAACATTAGGCTCCCCGCATTTCATTACCCACTGAGGGCTCGCCCTGTTTTCCCTCTTCCATGGGATCAAAAACCGATCTGTTCCCGTGTTTGTGTGTGGCTATGTGTTTAGACCACATGCAAGAAATGAGAGAAAGTTTGGAATTGGAATTGGGTCGGATTGGGGAGAAAAAAATCTGCCAGCTCTGTTTGGAGAAACTCACATGGAAAGATAAATTGAGGTGAGCAGCTCTGACAGTCACGTGAAGTACTAATGCATCATAGTGAAGTATTTTATTTCATTTATTTATTTATTTTTTAAAGATTTTATTTATTCATGAGAGACACACACAGAGAGAGGCAGAGACACAGGCAGAGGGAGAAGGAGGCTCCATGCAGGGAGCCCGACGTGGGACTGGATCCCAGGTCTCCAGGATCACGCCCTGAGCCGAAGGCAGGAGCTAAACCCTGAGCCACCCAGGGATCCCCATAGTGAGGTATTTTAAATCACGGTTCTCAAAATTTTTTCGCCATCTGACTGCGACCTGAGAGTGGAGAGATCCCTGTATGGGCTCACGCGGAGCAGTGCAGCTGGGGCCTACCTACCACATCTCCACTGAGCCTCTCACTGGGATTTGGAAATGCTAATGAGTTATGTGGCACGTGACTCTCTGAGGATGCTATTATTACACCTACGTTACAGATAAGAGATTGAATCATCAAAAAAAAAAAAAAAATCAGTGATCTGCCTGGTGTCAACCTAGAAGCCACTGGTAATGGTTTGGAAGGATCCCGCTGCTTCACTCTGGCTGATGTAAGATCACTGTTTCCCCAGGCCAAGGTTAACAGACAAAAGTGGGACAGGATCACTTCTTAAACTCTCTGACCTGTCCCCACGGTGTGCGAGAGAAGGGAGAGTGTGGGAGGAAGTCTCCCGGGAAGGGGGGATTGGGACAGATTCCAAATAGACAAGTGAATGGCAGTGTGGCTCCAGGCTGCAACAGGGGCCAATCCTTCAGAGTTGCCCCCAAACCTATTCCTTCCAAACAGTGGCCCTGAAAGGGGTTGGGAGCTGGAGACATGGGGCAGGCTTTGCGTTGCTCCCTCTCTAATCAGCTTCCTTATTGAGACCAGAAGCCTGGGACAAGCTTGCTTTTCCCAAAGACTGCTGAGAAGATACCACTCACACTGGTTTGAGCTCAGACAGGAACCAATGGCTGGGCAACTTTGGGAGGATGGTAGATCTTGAAAACGTTGCTGTTTCAAAATTGGGAGGGGTTTTATGTTTGCATTAACATAAGATGAGATGGGAACCTAAGTGCATCTTTGGAATGGTGTTACCTGGGTTCTGGAAAAGCCATTCAGGGAAGAATCCAAACATTTAGCAATGCAAGTGTTTGAACATCTGCCTTGTATGAGTTCCAGAGGTCTTGAAAACAAAAGCTGCCAATTACAGGCCACATTCAACTTTTGAATATATCTGTGTAGCTGAGACAGTGTTTTTTTGTTGTTGTTGTTTTGTTTTTTTAAAGTTCACTTTTTAAAAATCTGAACCTCCTACTGCCTTAGAAAAATCACTGCACCTGCCTTTGTGGGTGGCCCCTGGGGCTGCCCCTTAGAGTGAGGAATGAACTCTCCAGGGCTCTTCTCCCCCCATAGCACCCACATCACCCAGAGCCCCCCAGCTTGGAAGCTGAGCATCAGCTATCATTTACCACTTCATCTACACCCTTGATTTTATTATAGAAGAGTCAGATTTTTCTTTGTAGCTGAGCCTTTTTCCCAACATGAAAAAAGAAAGAGAAAAAGAAAGAAAGAAAGAAAGAAAGAAAGAAAGAAAGAAAGAAAGAAAGAAAGAGAGAGAGAGAAAGAAAAAGAAAACAAAAGAAAGAAAGAAAGATTGATGCCACTTGCTGGCTCCTTGGGGATATTTGAGTTTGCATCCCTTGATATAGAGGCTTGTCTCTCCTGGAGGCCAGATGCCAGCGAGGTGTCCCTTGGATTATATATTTCCTTTTTTAAAAAAAGATTTGATTCACTTATTCATGAGAGAAGCAGAGACACGGGCAGACGGAGAAGCAGGCTCCCTGCAGGGAGCCCGATGTAGGACTTGATCCTGGGACCCCCAGATCATGACCTGAGCCGAAGGCAGATGCTCAACCACTGAGCCACCCCAGTGTCCCATGGATTATGTATTTCCTAAGGAGGGAGCTGGGCCACCTGTGGCTACCAACTGTTGTTTGTTTTCGAAGAAATATTAGTAATAAAGCTAATATTTATCGAGCACTTACTCTGTGCCTGGTGATTTTCCAAACTATGTGAATTAACTTAGGTAATTCTCCCAAAAATATGCACTAACAATGATTACTATTTTACAGAGGAAGAAACAAGCATCAAGAGCTTGAGCTACTTGCTGGGGTTTCTCGGTGAGGACATGGCCGAGCCAGGATTCACATGCAAGTTGGTGGGCCCCAGAGATCGTGCAGTTAGCCACTGTGCTATTCTTCTGGCATGTGTCTTTCCTGACCACATTTCCATAAGTTTATCAGTTAGGATTGGCTAGCTACGTGCTACAGTAGTAACACCACCCTCCCCACCCACCAAATCTCAGGAGCTTGAAACAACAAAGGTTTATGTCTTGCTTATGCTACATGATTATTGATAATTGGCAGTGTGACATCATGTGTCACTGTCATCCTAGACAGACAGAGCTGGCCCAGTTGGAACATTGCCAGTTGCCACGGCAGAGGGGAAATAGCATGGCAATTGTGCATCAGCTCTTGGAGGCCTCCTCTAGAAAGTGACATTTATCACTCCTGCTCACATTTTCTTGGCTGAAGCAAGCCCAACTCCAAGACCCAGGAAGTGCAATCCTTATGCAGAGAAAGAAGCACCGCTGAACAGTCTACATAACAGGAGATGGAGTTAATCTGCAGGGGAGACATCTGTGAGCCTCAGAGAACACGCAAAGGTATATGGAACCCCAGAGGACAAAGCTTGACAGAGCTAAGAAGGGTGCCTTCCCCTCATCTCTGATCCTGCTTCTGCTTCCTAGATGGGACCGATGGCTTTAGGAACCTTGGAAGACCCATCTGTCATGAACATTGGCATGGAAAGAAGCACATTCCTCTACCCAGGGCCTTTGCATATGCTGTTCACTCTTCCTTGACCTCTCTTCCCCACTCCCTCATCTACTAGTTCATAGTCATCCTTCATATTTCAGTGATAAGCTCAATTCCTCTGAGAATCCTTCTTTACACCTTTCCTTGTGTTAGGCCCTCCTGTTATTGTCCTTCATAGTACGTCTCAGAACTTATTAAAGATTAACATTGCATGTTGATTTGTGTAATAATGTGATTTGTGCTTCTCTTTTCTATAAGACTGGAAGCTTTACAAGGGCTGTCTTGGTCACTTTTGCATCCCAAGTGCCTGGCACTATACCAGGCACATCACAGAGTCTCTCTTTAATACCAATTGAATGAATGACTGGGGCACATAGGATGACTGCAGATGATAAACGGGACTATAAGCCAATGGGAGGCTCCCTTTGAGGACTCCAAGAAATAATTTAGGAGGAATTTCCTGAGGTCCTGATGTCCTGTAGTTGAGGTGGCATCAGGACAAGAAAGAGTCCATAGGAAGGTGAGCCCTCTTATATTAGTGGTCCTCAAAAAGCAGAATGTGGGCCAAGGATCAGGATCAAGTAGTACATGTGAGTGGTGATCCTAGCGGATCTTAGCAGGAGCATGGGCAAGTGAGTCAGGGATGGGAGGAGCCAATGCCATGTCAAGTTGCCTCTGTGGGCCATTTATACACAGTCCACTGGAGCACTCTGGGAGGGGTATATGTCACAACACTAAGGGTTATCCCATCTGAGGCGGGGAGGAACTGGGTATTTATTTATACACCAATTCCAGTTGATCACTGATGAGAGTTACTCCCAGGGGCCTGGTAAGTGGACAGCAGAGCTGGCTCTTGCAGTAAAAGAAAAGTTCAGACAGAAATGCAGGTGCCATGGTGCCTGGATGGCTCAGTCAGTTAAGCGTCTGCCTTGGGCTCAGGTCGTGATCTTAGGGTCCTGGGATTGAGCCCATCATTGGGCTCCCTGCTCAGCAGGGAGTCTGCTTTTCCCTGTCACTCTGCACCCCCTTCTACCCCACCCCCAGCTGCTCGTGCTCTCTCTCCTTCTTTCTCTTGCTGTTGTAAGTTAAATAAATAAATAAATAAATAAATAAATAAATAAATAAATAAATTTGTTTAAAAAAAAAGGAAGAGGGATCCCTGGGTGGCGCAGCGGTTTGGCGCCTGCCTTTGGCCCAGGGCGCGATCCTGGAGACCCGGGATCGAATCCCACGTCAGGCTCCCGGTGCATGGAGCCTGCTTCTCCCTCTGCCTGTATCTCTGCCTCTCTCTCTCTCTCTCTCTCTCTCTGTGACTATCATAAATAAATAAAAATTAAAAAAAAAAAAAAAGAAAGGAAGAAAGAAATGCAGGTGCCAGAAGTTGGGAGGAATAGGAATAGGGGATATGGTCAGGGCATAGGTGCCATCCACTTTACTTAGAAAGTGTGAAGTACTTCATTCTTCCTGTAGCATCTCCCATAATGGAGAGTGTAGTCTCTACTCCAAGGTCCTCAAAATCTATTTCACATTTTCGGCTCTCTGGGAATGGGCCAGAAAGTCCTTGCCATAGTCTCAGGCTAGTCTTGTGTAGAATATGTTTATGGCTAGGCCATATCTCTATGAATCTTTTATTCTTCATTCATCATTTCATTTAATAGACCCTCAAGCATTTATTGGGTCTCTTCTGTTTGACAGGCATGGAACTCGAGGCTGGGGTACAAAATCAAATAAAACACAGTCTCTGAGAAATGTGTGGGAAATATCAGAAAGGGAGACAGAACATAAAGACTCCTAACTCTGGGAAACGAACTAGGGGTGGTGGAAGGGGAGGAGGGCGGGGAGTGGGGGTGAATGGGTGACGGGCACTGAGGGGGGCACTTGACGGGATGAGCACTGGGTGTTATTCTGTATGTTGGTAAATTGAACACCAATTAAAAAAATAAATCTATTATTTAAAAAAATACAGTCTCTGTTCTAAGGTGTTTTACAAAGCAGTGCTCCAGGTTTTGGAGAGGTGCTAAATGCCAAACAAGATATTGTGTTAAATAAGTTTGGAAAGCTTTGCAAAGTATCACCTCTCTTGGATAATCCCAAAGCATGTTGACATAGTAAAAGCTTTGAGAAGGGCTGAAGAAAAGAAATTTGTGTAACTATTTCATCCAGGATTTTCCAAACTTATTTGACATTGGAACCCTTTAATACGAAATTGCCTATATCACCATCCCAAGGAACTAGAATTCTGTGGAACACACTCAAACAAAGCTTTTGGATTTCCACCCAATCCTTTGAAGGCCTGAATGGAACAAAAAGCCTGAGTAAGGGAGAACTAACTCTCTCTGTCTCATGGTGTTCCGACTCTGGACTTCAACTTGTACTGGAACTTACACCATTGTCTCCCCCAGGGTCTCCAGCCTCCTGACTCCATATCTTGGAACTTCTCAGCCTCCATAATTGTGGAGAAATGTATCATTAGGAATTGCCAATTCCATAAAATAAATCAAACATAGGCCTATTTATATACATTTGTATTTATTTATACATATATGTATAAATATTCATTCATATATGTATGCATATTTATATTTATTTCTATATACATAAAAAATAGATGTACATACATACATATCTATCTATTTATCTATCTATCTATCTATCTATCTATCTATCTATCTCTCCTGTTGTTCTGTTTCCCTGGAGAAACCTAACTAGTATAGATTTGGGTACAGATTTTTGGCAGGATGGTCCACCTCATAATTCTTAGACTGCTTTGTGAATGAATAGCTATGACCTCAAGTCTTTCACGTGAATCCCCTGCTCTAGAATAAAGCCATCATCTCATTCCTTGGTGAGATGGAGTTCTTTGTTCTAGGAAACATGCAAATTGTACGTTCACTAGGAACACTAGAAATTCTGATGGGAAAAAGTCCAAATAGTGGAAACACTGATACAGTCATTACAGTTAGTTTTCAGGCTAATTTTATTGCAGATTTTTTTTTGAATATGTTTCTTGACTTTGCCCATAATCCTTACGAGTTAAGCGCTTACAGGAAATCAGCTTCTGGCCCTTTAATGAATCAACAGTGCACCACCAAATATTGGTGGTATTTATTTTGAGATCTTAATGAGACAAGATAAGCACAGAGATATTTGCTTTCGGGAAAAATCGCACTCTCGTGTGTTAGGGGGACAGGACTTTTGTTAATTTAATAGCTTTCTCCTGACTGCCTTATTTACTCCTACCACAAATCTAAATCTATGCATAGGGTTTAAATATTGCCCCCCTGGCTATTTAATACACAGTCAATTGTGTATTTTTAATTAGGAGATTTTCAGAGTGCTTCATACCATTTTACTCTTGCAGCTAAACAACAGAGGGTGTGGCCTTTCCACAAAGAATGACTTTCTGTAATTCCTATCCAAGGAAAGACATGAAGACAGGAAGAAAAGAAAGAGCTGTGCCTCTCTGACTTGAGGGAATGTCAAGCTTAAAAGATAAGAATCTCTTCCAAGAACTTTAAAAAGATGTATGCTAACTACATGATACAGTGTTAGGCTACAGCCGGGCGGATTACTTGGTCACAGAGCTGGTGGACCAATCTCCCTTCCTGGATGCTTCCTACTTCCCCTACCAAACACTGCTGCAAAAACGGGCTGCTGCGTTGTTGTCATGTGGGCAATACTCCATCTAGTGGTTAACAGGACAATTGCAAAAATACCTTCACAGATCACATGCCAAACTATTCCAAAACTGGCTTTTAGACCCAAGTTGTCTGTGCCAGTGGTTCTCAGACTTTGCTACACCATAAAAAATCAATAGGGGAGCTTGTAAGAATCTGATGCCCAGGCTATCCACCAAACCAATTAAATCATAATCTGGGAGGACACCTGGTTGGCTCAGCGGTTGAGCGGCTGCCTTTGGCTCAGGGTGTGATCCCGGGGTCCTGGGATGAGTCCTGCATCAGGCTCTCCGCCGGGAGCCCGCTTCTCCCTTTGTCTATGTCTCTGCCTTTCTCTCTCTGTCTCTCATGAATAAATACATTAAATCTTTAAAAAAATAACAATCTGGGAAGGGGTGGTGGGAGGAACCTGGGCATCCGCATTTTAAAAACTCTCCAGATGATTCTAGCGAGAGAATCAGTGATCTTGCAACCAAAGGAATGTGTTAAAATGCAGAAAAACTTCCCACACTTCTTTCAGACTATACAGTTCATAAAAATATTTCCTGTATAGTGGTCTCCTTTCTTCTTCTTCTGCTTCTTTTCTCCCACCCTTTCTTCTTTCTTTCTTTTTCTTTCTTTCTTTCCTCCTCCTTCTTTAAAATTGGATCATTAAAAAAAAAAAAAAATGGGATCAACATACAGAACACCAGAGAGGTTACAAACAGAATTGAATCCGAGGGCTTGGATTCCAATCCCATCTCCATTACATGTCTGCTCTGTGATCTTTTGGTGCTACCGCTTCCCCATCAACAAACGAGGACTGATAGGAGCCCAACCTCAGTCACACTGGATGTTTCCAGGAATAAACAAATACCTGTGAATCACTTGGAACTGACCCTACTGCATAATAAATGTTATTTAAATGCATATCATTAAGAGTCTATAACATTACTTTGCAACTTGCTTTTTCTTTTTAAAAAATATATTTTTTTATTTGATACAGAGAAAGCAGGAGCAAGGGGAGCAGTAGAGGGAGAGGGACACGTAGGCTTCCTGCTGAGCAGGGAGCCGGATGTGGGGTTCGATCTCAGGACCCCGAGAACACCATCTGAGCCCAAGGCAGACACCCAACTACCTGAGCCACCCAGGGGCCCCTGCAACTTGCTTTTTCAACCTAAAGCTGTTATGGGTACCTCGTATTGTACGCACAATAGATCTTACGTAGCTGCAAAAAACCATCTGTGAACATATGTCCTCGGAAATACATCATCCACCAAATGGAAATGCTGGGTTCAATGGTATAAAGGTTTGACATTTTAACTGATGTTACCAATGAGTTTCCTTTACTGAAAGGAAGGAATTTGCCCTCCCACTAGCGTTGTATAAGATTGTCTGTTTCCTCTACAAGCCTTATAATTCTTGCCAATGTAATTGGTAAAAAATGCTATCTTGGTGATATAAGTTGTAGTTTCCTGTCTAGAAGAGAGTGAAGAGATCTTTTTAAATGTTTACTGGTTATTTTCATTTCAGTTTCTCTGTATTGCCTGGTCATACCCTTTGCTCATGTTTCTATTGAGTTGAGGTTTTGTTTTTGTTTTTGTTTTTCTCTTTAAATCAGCAAGATCACTTTGTATATTCTGGATATTAACTCATTAGTAAAAAAAAATTGCAAATATTTTCCATTTTGTTTTTGCATTTTAACTTTCTATAGTTGAACTTGTTAGTCTTCCTCCTTTTGGATTCTAGATTCCCTGTGTTGTATAAGTCTCTCTTCCTTCCCAATCTTGAGGCGATGTAAACTTTCTCCTAACATTTTTTCCTTTTTTTTTTTTTTTTGGTTTATGTTTTTCATTTCACACTTTAATCCATTCATTATGATTTTGGATTAATAACCAATTATGTTAATAGCACTAATTAAATAAGCTATCTTTTCGCCACTGGACAAAAAAGCTGTTTTTACCATGTGTTAAATACATCCTCAGATCTTTTGGACTTTCTGGTATTCTGATCTGTAAGCTTATTTATAAACTAAACCATATAGTTTAAAAAATTATTACATTACCATTGTAGAACATTTTATATCTGGTAAAGCAATTTTACCTTGATATTCTTTTTTGAAATTAAAGAAAAAAATCTTTAAAAAAATTTTTTAAAAATTTATTTATGGCAGACACTGAGAGAAAGGCAGAGGTATAGGCAGAGGGAGAAGCAGGCTCCATGCAGGGAGCCCAACGTGGGACTCCATCCCGGGTCTCCAGGATCACACCCCGGGCGGAAGGCGGCGCCAAACCGCTGGGCGACCCGGCTGCCCAAGAAAAAAAAAAAAAACCTTTTTTTAAAAAGTTGTCAATTCTATGGGGTGCCTGGGCAGCTTACTTGGTTAAGTGGCTACCTTTGCCTCAAGTCATGATCCTGGGGTCCTGGGATCGAGCCCTGAGTTGGATTCCCTGCTCAGTCGGGAGTCTGCTTCTCCCTCTGTCCTTTCTCTCACTAGTGGTCTTTCTCACTGGCTCTCTCTCTCTCTCTCTCTCTCTCTCTCTCTCACAAATAAAGAAATTAAAATCTTTATAAAAATAATAAAACACGAAAAAGTTGTCAATTCTAAAACATTTAGAATTTCTTCATTATAAGTGCTAAAATGCTTTTTTGGTACAGCTCTAAGAAGACACATTGATATTCTGACAGGAAGTAATTTAAAGTAAATATTTATTTGAAAATAATTGGCACTCGTATGATGATCAATTCTTCCCATCTGACGATATGCTGTGCCTCGCTATTTATTCAAATACTGTTTCTATGTCTTTAACAAAATGTTATGTCTTTCTTCAGGGAGGGTCTCATAATTTTTGGCAAATTTTTATAATGAAATAAGATAATGCCCACAAAGCATACAGTAACTATTTTTAAGGGTTAGCTATTATTATTGTTGCTGTTACTTTTACTATATTTATTTATAATCATTAAATAAAATTATAGAAAAGACAAAGCTTAAAAAATTCCATACTGATGAACTCACATGGGTCAATATTGTAAAAATGTCAGTTCTCTCCAAAACTGATCAATAGACTCAATGCAATCTCAATAAAAGTTCCAGAATTTGTGTATATTGGGTCACAAGTTGATTGTAAAATTTGTATAGCAATACAACATGCCAAAAACAGGCAATCTAATCTTGAATAAAAAGAACAAAGTAAGAGGACTTACACTACAGGATGTCCAGTTTGGTATGAAGCTCAGTCATTAAGACAATGTGTCACTGGAGCACAATTAGACAAATACTCAGTAGACCAGAATAGAGAGTCTAGAAGTACACATACATGCTCAATTTATGACAAAGGTGACGCTTTTGTCATCAGAGCAAGGAAAGGATGATCTTTTCAGTAAATAGTGCTGAGTCAACTGAAAGTCAATATGGACAAAATTTATGTTGATCTCTATAAACACACTATGCAAAATCAATTCTAAATGGATTGTAAATCTAAATGTGAAAGGTAAAAACAACAAAGCATATAAAAGATAACATAGGAGAATATCTTCATGATCTTGGGATAGGCAAAATTTCTTATACAAGACACAAAAAAAACCCATGAAATCTGAAGTAAAAGATTGATAAACTGACCTATATTAAGAACCTTTGTTCAGCAAAGGATACTGTTAGTTGGTTCAAGATAAGATCAATCAATGTAATACATCATATTAGAATTAAATAGGCTAGAATAAAAAATATACTCATCTCAATAGATACAGAAAAATCATTTGACAAAATCCAACATTGCTTCATGATAAAAACGATCAACAGACTAGGAATAGAAGGGAACTTCCTCGATCTGATAAAAGCATTTATGAAAACCCCACAACTAATATATAATTAAGGTAGAAAGGCTGAATGGTGAAATGGTGAAATATCTAACATTCTTCTAAGGTTAAGGACAAGGCAGGGATATCTACTCCCACCCCTTCTATTTAACATTGTTTTAGGAGTTCTAGTCAGGACAATTATGTAGGAAAGTAAAATAAAAGGCATCCAGACTGGAAAGAAAGAAGTAAAACTATCTCTTTTTGCAGATGACATGACCTTGTATATAGGAAATTTTAAGTAATCTATGTTAAAGGAATCTACTAGAAGTAATAAATGAGCTTGGCAAGGTTGCAGGATATAAGATCAATATACAAACATAAGTTGAATTTCTATGTATTAGCAATTTCTATGTACTAGTAATGACTAATCTGGAAATAAAATTAGGAAAACAACTCCACTTACAATAGCATCACAGGAAATAACATACTTAAGAATAAATTTAACAGAGGTACAAGATTTACATACTAAAAACTATAAAATGCTGTTGAAAGAAATTAAAGAAGACCTAAATAAATAGAAAGACATCCCATATTCATGGATTGGAACATACAATATTGTTAAGATAGCAATACTCCTCAAGCTGTTCAACAGATTCAATATAATCCCTATCAAAATCCCAGATGCTTTTTCTGCAGCAATTGACAGGCTGATCCTAAAATTGATATAGAAATGCAAGGAACCCAGAATAGCCTTTACAATTTTGAAAAAAATGATGTACACTTTCTAATTTCAAAACTTAATGCAAAGTTACAGCAATCAAGACAATGTGGTACTGGCATAAGGATAGCCATACAGATCAATGGAATAGAATTCAGAGTAAAAAAATAAACCCTTCATTTATGGTCAGTTGATTTTGACAAGGATGGCAAGGCAATTCAGTAAGAGAAAGAAGAGTCTTTTAAACAAATAGTGCTGGGACAACTGAATGTCCACATTTAAAGAAATGAAATCAAACCCCTACCTCACACCATACCCAAAATTCACTCCATGTGGATGGTAGACCAAAGCTGAAAGTCAAAACTGTAAAACTCTTAGAAGAAAACGTAGGTGCAAACTCATATAGCCCTCGATTAGGCAATGGTTTCTTAGCTAGAACACCAAAACCACAAGCAATCAAAGAAAGCAATAGATAAATTAGATTTCATCAAAATTAAAAATCTTGTAATCCAGAGAACGCTATCAACAGAGTGAGAAGACAACCCACAGAAAGGGAGAAAATATTTGCAAATCATATATGTGATGAAGGACTTATGTCCAGAATATAGTGACTTTTATTACTCGATGATTTTTTAAAAATCCAATTTAAAAATGAGCAGAGGATTTGAATAAACATTTCTCCAAGGAAGCTATACAAAAGGCCAGAAAGTATATGAAAAGATGCTAAAATAATTTGTCATTAGGAAAAGGCATATCAAAACCACAATAAAATACCACTTCATATCCTCTATGATGGCATAACCAAAAAGACAGACAATAAGTAAGTGTTGGCAAGAATGTGGGGAAATGGGAACTCTCATATCTTACTAGTGGGAATGTAAAACAATGTACTGTTTTTGAGAAGTTTGGCCATTCCTCAAAAAGTTAAACATAGAGTTACCATATAACCTAGAAATTCCACTCCTAGTTTTAAATCCAAGAGAATTGATAACATATGTTCACACAAAATTTGTACACAATTGTTCATAACAGCATTATTCATAATAACCAAATCGTGGAAACAACGTAAATGTCCATCAATTGATGAATTGATGAACAAAATCTGTTTTATTTATACAATGGAGTAGTATTTAGCCATAGAAAGAGATGAAGTGCCTAACTCTATAACATGGATGAACCGTGAAAACACTTTGTTCTTTGTTAAGAATCCAGACACAAAAGAAGCATATTGTATGATTCTCTTTTATAGGAAGTGTTCAGAATAGGCAAAAAATAGAGTAGTGATTGCCAAGAGGGAATAAGAAATTTCTTATGGGTTGATGAAATGGGGTTTCTTTTGGGAATGAGGTTTCTTTTGGGCTAATGAAAACATTCTGGAATTAGATACTGGTGATAAATACACAACCTTGCACTGAAATGTACACTTTAAATAGGTGTGTTTTATGGTATGCAAATTACATCTCAACTTTAAAGAGACACCAGTAAGGAGGGGAAGAGGAAGACCTGGAGTAGGAGAAGATATTTGCAACACATATAACCAGAGAGGTATAACCATAGATACAATAGAGAGGACTGATATCTAGAATATGTAAAAGAGAAAGAAGAGGTAATCAATGAGCAACACACACACAACCTTACAGAAAAAACGGACAAAAGATGTAAACAGACATGTCACAAAAGAGTAGCCAATAAATATATCAAAAATCACCAGCAATCACAACATATAACTCTAACCCTAAAACTACAGTCAACCCAAAACCTAAACCCTTACACTTATACACCTGTTATAATGACTACAATTGAAAATGTTGAAAAACTCCTGGGACATTACTCTTTTTATCACTCCCATAGGGAACCACAGCTCTGACTTCCAACCCCGTAGCTTACTTTTGTTTGTTTTTGAATTGCATATTTGTTTGAGTATGGCTTCTTTGGCTCAACATTATGTTTGTAAAACTAATCCATGCTGCTGCGTGCAGCAACAGGTCATTCATTTTGGTTGCTGTATTCTATTACCTTGTATGAACAGATCTCAATGTACTTACGTATTATTTCTGTTGCTGAGTCTTTGGGTTGTCTCCAGTTCTTGGTTTTTACAAATTAACACTGCTATGTGGAATGAAAGAAATCAGATATGTACGAATGTTTAGTCTGTGATTCTGTTATACTGGCTACACCAGTCTATGGTTTTAAAGAAGGGAGAGGCTGGTGCCTGGGAGGGGAGATGAGGGAGGCTCCTAGGTGCTGGTTGTCTTCTATTTCTTCATCTTGATACTGGAACCGGGTGTGTTCATGGTGTGATAATGTGAGTAGTGTGCAATTAGGATTTGTGCTCTTCTACACTTCATTTAAAGCCTGCTTCAAGTGGTGCCTGAGTGGCTCAGTTGGTTAAGCATCTGACTCTTGATTTTGGCTCAGGTCATGGTCTCAGGGTTGTGAGATTGAGCCCTGCATTGGGCTCCATGCTGGGTGTGGACCCTGCTTAAGATTCTCTCTCTCTCTCTCTCTCCTTCTGCCCCTCTCCTCCCACTCTCTCTGAAAAAATAAAGTTAAAAAATAATAAAACCCACTTCAAAAACACAAAATTCACTTGGAACCCAATTGAGCAATATATTTCTTTTGCTACCCATAAGTTACTAAAGCTGCTTTATGAAAATGAGTAAGCTGGAGCTTCTCCAGACAGAGGCCAGCCCTACAGGTATTTCTCTTGGGTATTTATAGGGTTGAGTTTTCCTGCTAGGTTACCATGCCTTTTGGTTTTAGTTCCTGGATATCCTATGTTCCCTTGATTCACCAGCTATATATAGTACTTCCTTGGATCTTCACCCCATTCTCAAAGTTGGTGGTGGTAGCTTTTCTACCCTTGACTGTAAGTACTAAGAGCTGATAGTATGAATAGCAGTAGAATCCATTCATTTATGGACTTCTTTTACTGTAAGTAAGTAAATTGTTAGCAGTGATGCAGAACTGGGTGCCATGGTCATAAGAAAAATAGTCATGCAATGGAATATTACTTAGCCATCAAAAAAGAATGAAACCTTGCCATTTGTAATGAGGTGGATAGACCTAGAGGGTATTGTGCTAAATGAAATAAGTCAGTCAGAAAAAGACAAATATCACATGATTTTTTTACTAATATGTGGAATTTAAGAAACAAAACAGATAAACATGAGGGGAGGGAAGGAAAAATAAGACGAAATGAGAGAGGCAAACCATAAGAGACTCAACTATAGGGAGCAAACTGAGGGTTATTGGAGGGGAGGTGGGTGGGAGATGGAGTAACTGAGTGATGGGCATTAAGGAGGATACATGATGTGATGAGCCCTGGGTGTTATATGCAACTGATGAATCACTGAACTCTACATCTGAAACTAAAAATATACTATATGTTAATTGATTGGTTTTAAATTTAAAAAGTATTCATTCATTAATTGTCCTCATTTCTGTCATATAACTTAAATAAAGATACTTGTTACATTATAAATCGCTAGATAAATCAGAATGAAACGCCACATGGCAGTATTATTTCAACAGGCCCTGAACAACCACACTGGTGGAACATATCAGAAAAACTAATGACTTGGGGCTCCTGGGTGGCTCAGCAGTTGAGTGTCTCCCTTCAGCTCAGAGTGTAATCCTGGAGTCCCAGGATCAAGTCCCACATCAGGCTCCCTGCGGGGAACCTGCTTCCTCCCTCTACCTATGTCTCTACCTCTCTCTCTGTCTCTCATGAATAAATAAATGAAATCTAAAAAGAAAAAGAAAAGAAAAGCTAATGACTTTACACATGTACTTTACTCTATCCATATCTCCACTTGGCTTTCTGATAACCACAGTATTAGTTATATACTATGTATTTTCATTTATTAGGATTTTTTTTTAACAGTGAACCAGAAACCTGACACATGCGCCTAAATTCAATGCCTTTCAGAAGATGAGAAAATTGCTTGGAAATTGATATTTAGTTGATATTTAATAATGCCTATTAAATTGATATTTCATAATACAACCAAGTCTCACTTGTCTCTAGTGGGGGTGTACCTATTCTTTATTATCCTACAATATTTTTAATCCCTAAATGGTTCCTTGAAATCACCCTACATCCCTCCCTGCCTGTTCATCTTTCCCACGTCTGTCCATAGTGATTCCTGACCAATTGTCGGCTCATTCCCTTCCACTCCACTCCCATCATGGCACCCAGTACATCCTGTCAGGCTGGCAGTGCCCACCTCAGGAATCAGAAGCCATCTTGGATTGCCTTGTGTCCAATGACCAAACAGACCCTTAGTTTAGCAATACTTCCTCTCTTGCCCTTCTTGTCCAAGGCCTTTCTGTGTTAGATTCACTGAGACAGTCAGAAATTTCCCCTGAAATCTCATCACTTTCTCCAAACAGTCCCCTGTCCTTTGGGGTGCCCCAACCTCCCTGGGGTTCCTTTGCCAGGAAGAGAAGCCCTTCCTTGGAAACCACCACTCTCTTCCTGGCGTCCTCAGCAACTCTTCTCTCTACCAAGTGTGTATGAAGACTCATTTCTAGTCTGGGGGCCAAGGGCAGAGAGCAAAAAGTGCAATCTTTCTCCAGAAGAATCTGGAGTTCTTCTGGTTCTACTACATAGCCATGGCTCCTTCTTTAACTCCCACAACCCACGGAAAAGCCAAGAATCAATGCCCTAATCTTTATTTTTCATTTCTTTCTGCTGAGTCATCTTTCCCTGAGCACTAGGGGAGGGGGGTGGCTGTTATTTCAAATGTCACCCCCAGGATCAGCCCTGGGTCTGTGGTACTTCATGTACAACCAAACCCCGGGTAATTACCTCATCTCCACCTGACCCTATAATCATGTTGGCTCAGGCATCCTAACATGATGTCTTGCTTTACAAAGTTCAACATAACTTATTTCTGGATTTGTGTGTTACCTTGGGTCATCTTTGTACTGTGGCCCTCCTCTAACTCAGCAGGTGAATTTTGCGTCTGCTGCTCTTCGCTGAGATCTAAGGGATCTGTGGGGATGCTAAGGCGGTCCCAGTGAAAAAACATACTTAGGACCGAAGACATCTCCTGGAACTTTTTACCCTAAAGAGTTACCTGACCCACCCTGTCACACTTAACAAATTGTTAAAAACTCTGTGGCTTGGTTTTGTGGCTGCAACACATCAGTGACATTTGCTTCCTTTCTTCGTGATGGTTATATTATGAGAATGAGACCATGTTTCCATCACCAGTAAAACAACAGTTAAGATACCTTCACAACTATTACACATCTATCCTGAGACTCAGCTTCAGAAAAAATAACCCTAATGTGCTGTACAAAGGGGGAGAAACGGCTCTTTAATACACTAGAAAATGCCTGTTTCCCTGCCTTCCAAAACTCCATTTCCTAGTATTTCCATTTTGACTGGATTTCTGCTCTTCATTCCCCAAGCATATCTTTATTCCATTAACAAAGAAAGCACCCACATAGAGGAGCAAAAGTGTGTTCAGCTGTGTGTGGTCTAAGACTTTCAAAGCAATCTCTTCAGAGGAGCAAGGGATCTGCCTCTGGAGTCTTAGTGAAGTAGCCAGATTTGCTTGAATCCATAGGAGGTTTGCAGCCACAGCACCCTCTGGTCTTGAGTGTCCCTTGCAAGACTTGACCAGCAGGCTGGGCATGGAGTCAGCTTCTCCCTTGGCCCTCTGTCCTCGTACATTTTATTTTTTGGCCCAGTCTCCCCCTTTATTCAGTAGCAATGCCAAAGCCTGAGATTTCTTTCATTGTCAGTATTACTTACCTAGGAAAATGCAATAACAGCCTGTCCGATGAAGGGGATAATTTGAGAGGAATATACTTTCAAACTCCCAGACTCATCTCCCACCCATCCATGCCTCTTATTCTAATTTCCTTATCACATTCACCTCTGTCCTTTATTTTATTTTATTTTATTTTTTTTGTCCTTTTTTTTAAAAAAAAAAGATTTTATTTAATTTTGAGAGAGAGAGAGAGAGAGAGAGAGAGAGAGGCAGAGACACAGGCAGAGGGAGAAGCAGGCTCCATGCAGGGAGCCCAATATGGGACTTGATCCCAGGACCCTGGGATCATGGCCTGAGCTGAAGGTAGACACTCAGCCACTGAGCCACCCAGGCATCCCTCACCTCTGTCATTTCAATAAATCTCTCTTGCTGATGTCCTTCAGGAAGCCTGAAGCAGGGGTATGTGAGTAAATCAGACCCCTCGATTTGCTTTACCTGTTTCAGACATTCTCCTTTGCCTCTTGACCCCTTTTTACACTCCTCCCAGACTCATTACCTCCCCTGTTTTCCACTCATATTACTGAGGCCATAAGCTGTTTGTTTTTCATACGAGGAGCTACTGGGGCTCATACCCACAGCCAGCGGAGATGCGCACTTTTATTAACCATGCTCTTAATTTTCTTTCCCACCGCCCTGTTTATTGTGGGACTGTAGTCTCATTTAAGACAGAAAATCACTTATTGTCTCTTATTTTTTTTCTTGTTGATTTTTGAAAATCGAAGTATAGTTGACATACAATATGATATATTAGTTCTAGGTGTACAGCACAGTGATTTGACAATTCTATGCGATACACAATGGTCACTGTAATTACCATCTGTCACCATTCAAGGTTATTACACTATTATTGATTGTATTCCCATGTTGTACTTTTCATCCCTAAGGCTTACTTATTTTATAACTGGAAGTTTGTACCTCTTAATCCCCTCTACTAATTTTGCTCATCCTTCCACCTCCCTCCCCTCTGGCAACCACCAATTTGTTCTCTTTATTCATGAGTCTGCTTCTATTTTTTGTTTATTTGTCTTTTAGATTCCACATAAAAGTGAAATCATATGGTATTTGTCTTTCTTAGTCTGATTTATCACTTCTTGTAACTTCAAAAGATGTCCCTTTAAAAAAAAAAGATTTTATTTTATTTTATTTTTTTTAATGTAGACTCCATGCCCAGCATGGACCCCAATGCAGGGCTTGAACTCACAATCCTGAGATCAAAAACTGAGCTGAGATCAAGAGTTAGATTCTTAATCAACTGAGCCACACAAGAGCCCTTAGATTTTATATTTTTAAGTAATTTCTACACCCAACATGGGGCTCAAACTTACAACTCCAAGATCAGGAGTTGCATGCTCTACTGACTGAGCCAGCCAGGTGCCTCAAAAATCTTTTCTCATTGCCAGGCTGTCCCTCCCCAGCCTCCAGCTATTTTTCTGGAGATGACTTAGCATGCTTCTCATTGCTGCCCTGCCTTACATACCCCTGGGATTTCACTGGGCCTGTGGCCACCTAGGTAGATATGCGCAAGTGGTACCACTGCTCAAGACAAATTTCTCAAGATGAACCTGTACAGAAAAAGGTAAGCCTGTACCTTGTTTTTATTCACCACTGAAGAAATATAGATTTTGCAAAAATGAAGAACATCTGTATTATTCCAATCACCTAATTTATCCATATTTCTACCCTCATCTGAAATAAAGGATTCAGTGAAGCAAAATCAATATAGCTTTGGGAACTTTTACAAACATAGACAAAATAAATATTGTTACTTGAAACATATTTTGACATATTTTGTATTCTCTGTGGATTCTGACTGAGATGGAAGGGGAAAGACTGAAAATTGTTATAAATCAGGCTTTTCCTGAACGCAATAGCTATATTTCCAAATAGTGACTTTTTAGGCTTATAGGATTTTAGAGCCTGAAACAGTTCATATTAGTTCTCTATTGCTACATAAAAGATTATCTCAAATCAACAAATATTTATTATCTCCCAGTTTCTGAGGTTCAGGAGTTCAGACTTGTTAGCAGGCTTATTCTGGCTTGGGTTCTTTTAAGTGGTTGAAGTCAAACTGTGAGCCAGGCTGCAGTCAGCTTAAGGACTTGGATTGGCGAATCCACTTCCAAGCTCACTCCTGTGCTGTTGGCAGCCCTTTGTTCCTTGAAGGCTGTTGGCCTGAGGCTTCAGTTCCTCACTGCCGGCTTCTCCAAAGACTGGCATTTGACCTTCCCAAGAGTAGGTGATCCTAAGGAAAGAGTGACAAAGAATAACCCAAATGCAGGTGTCATGCTCACTCTCCTTGGTACAGTCGGAGTGAATAACAGAAAGCAGGATCCTTGGGAGCCATGATGTGGGCCGGATAGCATAGAACCTTAGAGATAACATAGTCCAGTTCCCTCAATTACAGCCACGGAAGCTGTGGCCCAGAGACATGAATTGAGTTGGCCAAGTTCATACCTTTGGTTGATACCCAAACCAGGACTTGAACCTGGAGTTTCCATATTTCAGGACATTTCAGTTTAGCAACTACCTATTTTACTTGGTGATGGTCAAAAGCAAAGACCGGACTAGGCAGCATAGAGATTCCAGGGTGAAGAATATACTCATGATTCCTGCCTACCAGGTCATAGGCTGAGGGAGGAGCAGAATACACTGAATGAGATTACCTGGGAGAATGGAGAACATTTCCCTGGAGTTACAAATGAAGACTCTAGAGTTCAGACCTGCAGTCAGAAGCACCATCAGGGAAGATTTTGTGGATATGGTGATATTTGAGTTGGGCCTGAAAGTAAGGGTGGCTTTAGGCCAATGGGGACAAGTAGGGTGGGGCTGGGCTGAGAGACCCTGATGTCTCCAAACCTAACTGTATGAGGTTCAAACACAGCAGTATTAGTCACAGGCCCAAGCTCTGAATCATTTTATTAGCTACTGATGACTAAAATTTGGGGTTGTCTGGAAGGAGGACTCAGATGGCTTTTCTGAGAGTGCCACTTGCCTTAGCTGCCACTGCTGTTTTTACTGGTGGAGTTCATATTCTGTGATCAAGAAACTAAAGCAGCTACCTGACCATGGCTATCTAGGTCATCAGACAGTCTCCAAATTCAGTGGAGAAAAGTCTAAGTACAGTTGGTGAGTCAAGTTCATTTTGGAGAATCATCTTTGCCCACTGATTTACCTGCCTGTGAGTTGGTCTTTTTTTTTTTTTTTTTAAGATTTTATTTATTTATTCATGAGAGAGAGAGAGAGAGAGAGAGAGAGAGAGAGAGAGAGGCGCAGAGACACAGGCAGAGGGAGAAGCAGGTTCTGTGCAGGGAGCCTGACATGGGACTTGATCCTGGGGACTCCAGGATCAGGCCCTGAGCTGAAGGCAGCGCTAAACCACTGAGCCACGAAGGCTGCCCTGAGTTGGTCTTTGAGATGTCTTCCTGAGCAGGTGGTAAGAGGTTAGAAAGCATGGACTAGGGCTGGGGGCTGCATTTCCCTGAGAGAGACTATGAACTTTCAGAAAGGTGGGGGCAGTGGAATGACTAATGGAGGTCAATTAAGAATGTTCCATAGCTGACACATTAGCCATCACATTTAGAAAAACCACAGGTGTTGACAACTGCCAGGTCAATGTTACTGATTAAAATTATAGATAGCATCATTTAGATGAGGAGTTTTGAAGTTATTGTTAAAACTCCATCAGTGAGTCCTAATGTTAAATTTGTAGATCCAAACCAGCATTTAAGAAAGATAAAAACATTGGAGGGATAAGTATTGTTTTGTAAAACTTTTGTTTCAGTTACTTTCACGTGTGTTCAATGTAAGCTGTATTTCCTTTCCATTGTGGTCACCAACAAAGCAGTTTGAAGGCCACCGATGGATAATGATTTGTTCACTATGAGAGGAGAGAGAGGCGGCCAGGTCCAACAGATCATGTTGGATTCTCTGCTAAAACCCAAGAGTTCACTATGGGAAACATACCACAGTGAAAAGGGACATGATTTTAGGCAGGAGTGTATGCAAACATGGAAAGCTTGATCAGTTATGTGCTTATTTAAAAATATTCTAGAAACCTATAAATGACATTTCAAATGGGTAATATTGCTCCATACAAATGTCTTTAAAAAAAGAAAAAAACAACTTTGGGATGCCTGGGTGGTTCAGCAGTTAAGCATGCCTTCGGCTTGAGGTGTGATCTTGGGATACTGGAATTGAGTCCCACATTGGCTCCCTGTGGGAAGCCTGCTTCTCCCTTTGCCTACATCTCTGCCTCTCTCTCTGTATCTCTCATGAATAAATAAATAAAATCTTTTTAAAAAATAAAATAAATAAAAATAAGAAAATCAACGTTATTGAGGTATCCTTGACATACAACAAGATTCATTCATTTTAAGTGTGTAGTTCAAGGAGTTTTCACAAATGTATGCAGTGGTGTTACCACCACCAAAGTCAAGGTATGGAATAGTTCTATTACCCCTGAGAAGTTCTCTTATTTCCCTGTTTTCATTCAAAATCCTTCTAGCACCCCCACTTCTGGGGTGCAATAAAGAAGCCAAAGTATCTAGAGGTGAAGCGCAAGGAAGAGCAGATAAATATGTATTAGGGAATCTATGTCTTTTTTTTTTTTTTTTTAAGATTTTATTTATTTATTCAGGGAGACACGCACACACACATACACACACACACACACACACAGAGGCAGAGAAACAGGCAGAGAGAGAAGCAGGCTCCATGCAGGGAGCCCAATGTGGCACTCAATCCTGGGACTCCGGGATCACACCCTGAGCCAAAAGCAGATACTCAACCACTGAGCCACCCAGGCATCCCAGGATCTTTGTCTTGTAGAGCCTTGAAGATCATAGGAAGTCAAGGATTTTAGATTTAGTGTGAATGAAATGGGAAGGTATGGGAGGGCTTTGAGCAGAGGAGTAATCTGAATTAGGTTTTGAAAAGACTACAGAGAAACTACATGTACACCAGGGTTGAACAAATAAGTTAATATACTGTAGATAATAAGAACTAGGCTTCTCACTGTCAGAGAAGGAAGTTATAAATAAATAAGCAAAGGGGGGAAAGAAGGTTATAATGAACCTTGCGGGTTGGAATTGGAAGGATCAGTATGGGCTCATGTTTGTAGATAGCAAGCTAGCTAGGTAGATGACAAAAATATAGACATATGTGTACACATGGGTTGTGTGTACATTTTGCTATTTTAACAATATTAAATCTTCCAATCCATGAACATGGGATGTCTTTCCATTTGCTTAGGTCTTCTTTAGCTTCTTTAGTTCAAGTTTTGCATTTCTTTTTTTTTAAAAAAGATTTTATTATTTATTCATAGAGATGCAGAGAGAGAGAGAGAGGCAGAGACACAGGCAGAGGGAGAAGAAGGTACCATGCAGAGAGCCTGACATGGGACTCGATCCAGGGTCTCCAGGATCATACCCAGGCTGCAGGCGGCGCTGAACTGCTGCGCCACCGGGGCTGCCAAGTTTTACATTTCTTTTGTTAACTTTATCCCTATGGGTTGGTTTTTTTTTTTTTTTTGGCGGGGGGGGGGGGGGGTGGGGTGTTGGAGTGTGTGTGTGTGTGTGTGTGTGTGTGTGTGTGTTGGTGCCACTGCAAATGGAATTGTTTTCTTAACTTAATTTTTGAATTGTTCCCTGCTAGTGGGTAGGAGTATTGATAGTTCCTGACATGCTGTCATGGTGTGATGGCTAATATCTTGGTAAATTGAGACAGATTACAGGCAGAAGGCAGGCATTAGCCGATGCAATATTGTGGGCTTTTGAGAGGGTTGGAGAAAACGTGAACTAGGAGTGTGGAATTCAGTGATTTGCCAAGTGCCACTGAGTCACTAAGAGAGAAAAATGTCCATCTCAAACCTATTCCTCAGTGATTGAAAGCCAAGTGTGAGAGTTAGAGCACCTAGTCAGTTGTTCTCCTACAGGCAGGAGGCAGACAGAGGGGAAGACGAGGCACAATACTTATGCATAGAGGGGGTAATAGTTCTGAGAAGCCTGCATTCTCATTCCAGGCAAGTTTCCTACATTGAAGTCAGGGCACCAATGGGGCAAGAGTGCGACTCAGAGATTTGGGACAGAGGTACTTGGGTATTGTAGGCAAGAACCTAGGGCCTCCAGATTCCCCTGCACCCACAAAGTGACCCATTCCCACTGGTGGAATATAAAACCCCCTCCCATCTCCTTTGAGAAGATGATACAGAGGCCACACATGAGGCAGGTGCCTTCCAGGACAATGCTTGCCTTTGGGATTGACCACCACCTCCCTCCTGGCCTCCCGGACCTATATCTAGGGAGAAACCTCAGCATACCTGATAGGGGAAGTGCTGGGCCTGCATAGGAAGGAAAGGAGTTCAGCTCCAAAGCTGTTCCAGGCCCTGGCTGTCAGCAGGGATGAGCTGGGAACTGGGTCAGGACCAGCTAGAAAGCTGGGTCAGGGGGCATCTATTGGTGTGGGGGCACCCTCCTGTCACAGGGGCCCTGGACAATTGTGCCAGCCTGCTGTTGGGCTGGTCCACTTTAAATGAAGTAGAGATGGCAGTAGGATGGGAGAAAACTAGAGGAAGGGAACAAAAGATAGCAGAAGTGGGCATCGGTCCAGAAACACAGCAGGCTAGCCATGTTTGTGAAGGCTGTGTGGACACTCCATCTACCAAAGTGGAAAGGCACACACGGGCGAGGGGCAAGACATCATTGAGAAACTCCCTGGTGCCTGTCTTCTGCAAGAGGACAGACAACCTGTAGGAGAGGATATAGAACTAGTATCTCTGGTAGGGATAATAATGCAGTAGTAGTACTGCTCATACCCTAGCATGCATTAAAATCCACTGGAGGGCTTGTCAAAATACAGAGCATTTGAGACAGTAGGTCTGAGCTTGGGGCTGGAGAATGTACATTTCTAAAATGTTCTAGGTGATGCTGCTGGTGCTAACCCAGGCACCGCTGACACGCTGTGGACACAGGCCTGGTGGAGGGCAGGTGGCAGTCTTGTAAGTATCAGAGGCAAGATGAGTACAATCACCATAATGAGCTGCAAGGTTGGAAGGGGTAGGGGAGATGACCTAAGGGATCTACAGAGATGATTCACAGAACATGGTGTTCCTAGGGGAAAGATAAATGGGGCTGCTGACAAAAATATCACTAATAAATACATAATCAAAACCACCCCTATGCTAAGTCATCACTCAATTTTCTTATGGTAAGTCATGGCCCGATTTCCAGTCCTGAGTCAGTTCTCACACCCAGAAGCCACCCGGTGAAGGCAGGACCTGGCAAACTCCATGGTAAGTCAGTACAGTTGTGTCCCCCTGAGCCTTCCCCCAGGGAATGACAGCCATTCATACTGGAGAAAGGGGAACAGCACTTCTTTCCAAAGTGTTTGAGTACCCACAGCCAGCTCCAAATTACCAGATATTCAGGGACCCAAAGCACCCGTATGGCTCTCCTGTTAAGAGTAGGAATATATAAGGGTCATGTCAGAAACAGAGCTCTGACCCAAGACACAACAGGCTCAGAAGAGAAATCTGAGATGGAATTACCCATTTGAGGGTCACTGGACTGTGGTTGATATTTAAAGCCATGGGACTGGATTGGAAAATCAAGATGGAGGCAGAGAGAAGTCTTGCTGAGCAACTGGTGGTTGCCAAGAAGGAGAGGAAGCACACACTTACAGGGCTACTAGGGGAAGACAGCAGCCCTCCTTGAGCCTCTGCACTCCCCAGACCCTGGGTCCTAGAGCAAAGGGGTTGTGTCTCCCTCTGCTCTGTGTCCCCAGGGCCCCAGCCCAGCCTCCAGGATGGAAAGGGGACTTAATAACTAGCTTTTGAATGATCTGGTCATGGCCACCATCAACAAACTCCACGGAAAATATATTTTTAAGGGCAGTAATGGCAAACGTGCTGTTCCCCGTTGATAGCAGATTCTTCTTTTTTTAGTTCTGAGGATGAAATGTGAGTCTTGTTTCTCTTGGGAAGATTAACCAGGGGAGGTCTCTCTGCCATTTGGGGCCCTTCCCAAGTTCATTTGTAATGTATATGACACGACTTTCCAAATTAGGGGAGGGAGGTTATGCAGGTTAAGTTACTGTGCATTTTTTTCATATGACAAATGCTATTTTTGCACCTTTAAAAAGGCAGCCTATATGTATCCCCAGTAAACACCTGCTGCGCTCCTACGAAACAGTGATAAACAAATGATCTGCCTTCTTGAAATAGCCAGAGAGCTGTGACAGAGTGGGGAACACTCCCAGCTCCAAGCAAGAGTGGCTGGATTCAAATAGTTTTTTGAATGTATTAGGGCATAAAGACGCCTTGTCCTGAATGCCTTTATATTCTCTATTTAGTCTCCGTAGCAGTCCTATGAGGGAAGAGTTATCCTCACTTTACAGACGAAGAAATGGAGTCTGGAAGGTTCCAAGACTAGTCCCTGCCTGCTCTCCTGCCCTCCCTAGCCCTACTCAGCTATGGACTCCGCTGAGCTGTGTGTCACCTGCGTTGGCCCCTGGGTCCCAGGCATCACTTCCTGGCCTTCCTGGCAGACCCCTGGCTATGAACTTCTGTGTCATTCCTGGGCTTCAGGGATCCACCCAAGAAGATGACCAATATTTTCTGGGTGCTGTCCGCCAGGTGCTATGTGACAAGTTTCTCACAGTATAACAGCCAGTCCAGTGGAATGAGTAGGAGCAGGGACGGCTCAAATCCTGTACTTTTTACTTGCATGGCTTTGGGCAAGTTGAATGCTCTGTGGCTTAGTATCCTCGCCATTAAAATAGAATTGCTAATACCCACTTCATACATTGCTGTGCTGCTGATATGAATTAATCCACGTAAAGCCCTCAGAACTGTGCCTGGCACATGGTAAGGTCTATGCAAGGACTAGTTCATCCAACCCAGAGGCTCTCTATGTGTTATTCTGTCTTCATTATTATGTGGATAAGGAAATGTGCTCAGAGAGGTGGTGGTGCCCAAGGTCCTGCTGGTAGTAAGGGCCAGGACATGAAAGAGCTCAATCTACTCTATGCCACTGTGCCCAGCTCAGACCCAGTGCATTTCCCTCACCCTGCATCCTTCATTTTCTACCTCGCCAAACCTACAGGATAGCAGGTGTGCCTCCCAGACCAAATTTGGGTGTGCAGGCAATAACAACAGATCTGTTTTTCCCTATATTTCAGCCTGATTTCTATTTAGGGCCCCAATTTCCATGAGGGTGATGAAAACTCATCTTCTATCAGTTCAAGGCTCTATCCTCCTTCCTGTGGGCTGCACTAGCATTCTTGAGGACTTAACCAGTGCCAGGGCACCGAGGTTGAGGCCTACCTGGTCCTCGTGTCACCTGCCTGTGCTGGCATCCACCAGCTTTCCACTTCACCTCACAGGCCCTTGGTCTTCATCCACCGAGGCAGAAGCTGGGACGGTGGGCTACCACGGACAGTTGAATGGGTTGCCTACGGCAGAGACATACCTGGATGATGAGATGAGTGGGAATAAAATCCAGACTGTGCTGTGCTTGCTAAGCTGTGGATGTAGGTACAGGACCACTTCTCTCCTGAGGAAAGGACACTTTTTCTTTGCACCAACAGACTATCCACTGGCCAGGCCATGTACCTCTGACTCTTTCATCTCCTTTTTCTTAGCACAGAAGGCATCTTGGAGCTGGTTGTGGCCCTGCTGGAGTCACCCCATTCTGTGTCTAAGTGGCTCCCTTAGGCCCTCTGCCACTTCTGGGTGGTGCTCTGTCTCCTGGCCTCCCTCATGCTGGGGGTGGGCACCTCCAAAAGATTTCCCCGGCCATGACTGCAGCCCTGCCTCTCAGGCTTGCCATCCCCCCTCCAAGGATGCACCTGGGGAACTGGGCACAAGGCCTCTGCTCTTGGAGCTCACGATATAGCTGGGATTTTGCTGTCTCCCTGAGGCTTTGCTGGGAGAGGGGTACAAGGCTCCCCTCCCTAGAAGCTCTCTAGGATCTACTGTGCTTTCAACACTGCCCTCCATTGCTCCTCCCCATCCCTCACCTTAGGGAACCGTTTCTGGTCTCCTGGGAAGAGAGACTTCCCTTAGCCTTCTGCTCTGAGGCCTTAGGATTTCCTTCCCGATTTTGATCTAGTCAGGAGTCCTCTTCAAGCCCTTAAAACTCGCCAGGAAGACATTTCTGTCCTGGCTTTCTGCCTCCCCTCAGGCAATGGATTGAGGGGTGGCATGAACGTGTTGGAGGGAAGTCCATAATCCTCCTCCCCCAATCCTTCCACCTTGCTTGGGAGGCCCACCACGGGCCCGGGGCACAGTGTTCCGGATCCTCCAGGTAGAGAAACCACCTGCTATTCCCACTTCCCAACCCCTACACAGGCCCTCCCTGCTTCTAGGGCTTTCCCTGAAATTCTGCTGGGAGCCCTCTCTGCTTCTGGGCCGCAGCGCCTCTGAACACAGACTGGAGCCCTTTCTAGGCTCGCCATCCTCTCGCAGCGCCCCCTGCCGGGAGGTTGGGAGAACTGCCGCTCTCCCTCAAGGTGCGCGGAAAACTTGCCTAATTTTATTTTTAACAATGGCTGTTTAACAACTGACTCACAAAGTTCCTGAAAACTTAACATTTGGCTCTTACAAGCCGGTAAAGCTGGGCCCAGCACACCACTTCTAGGCCGCAGTGACTTCTGTTTCCATACTGAGAGGCATCTGCAGGAGATGGGAGGGCAGGAAGAGGGAAGGTTTGGGCTTTTCTTCACCTGCTCCCTCCTGGGATGCATTCTGCAGCTCCTGCTCCTCTAGGGCCCCCCTTCCAGAGCTCCAGGCTCCTCCAACGCTTCTCCCTTCTTCTGCCCCTAGGGTGCTAACAGCTCTTTGGCTTCCAGCTCTTGCTAATTCCTGATGCTTCTGCGTCCCATCTAACCCTTTGTAAAGTCTTCTCGTTACATCCCAGTAACCATTCCCTTCCTTTTGAGTGTGCCTCTGTTTCCTGGCTGGACCCTGCCTGGTCAAATCTGCCCCTGTGGTCACAACTTCTAATACTTCTGTTCCCAAATTTAGGGACTGTGTGTCCTCAGGCAAGTTGCTCAACTTCTCTGAGTTATAGTTTTGTGAGAATTAAATTGATGCAGCAGGACATTATTTTGAGGGATTAACCAGTGGTACTTTTGCTTTTCTCTTGCTATTGCCCAGTGCCCTATTTCTCTTTCCCCAAAGTGGGCCACTGTACCCCCAAACCAGTCATTTCTCAAGGACAGAATTTAGAGCAGATTTAGGGGGAAAGTTTCAGCTTTCAAAGTTTAAGACCATGATGGGCATCCAGGCAAGGGAAACCTAATGAGTCAGAGCGAAGCATCCTGCTGGGAGACCCACTGGGTCCTGAGAAGGCCCTTCTCACCTGCCAAGCCAGGAGAGGTGGGCCAGCAGAACCTCTGGTAGCCTGGCGAGCTGAAGAATTGAAAATAAATGGCAGTCTGCTGAGTCCAGGTAGCCGTGCGAGCTTGCCACAGTGCCCTGGTGTCCCGGCGTGGTCCAGGAAAGATGCTTGTTGCTGATAGGACCCCTGGACAGGTCTGGGTGATGACATCGTAGCAGCAGTGTGGCCTGAGAAGCAAGGGCCAGGTGCAATGTGCGCCTGGGTGAAAGGGAGAAGGGTGAACAATAACAGGGGTCCAGAGTCCCTGCCCCAAGCCTTGGCCCCTCCTTTTCCTCCCCTAACTTAGCCTTGGCAGAAAGGGGGAGGAATTCTAAATCGAAAGATACTTCTACTGCCCACAGAATAGAGTCTGTGATACGAGTTCTCTAGAAAAACAAAGGGCCACCTCTGCCCCATTTGTGGTTGGAGACTTATGCCTGTCACAAGGAGAGCCCTGGAAGCCGTCTCAAGGGACCTGCCCTGGACCAGCTTGCTGACTAACTCACCTTTCCATGCCAACTGCAAAGTCAGTGGATGACTCTCCGGGCCTCCCCTATGCACTTCTGTCCCCACCAATCCAGGGGTACTCCAACCAAAGGCCAGCTGCGTTTGTTCTCATGCTCCCCAATGCTACTGGTACCTGTTCGTTGTCATTTGTAACTTCAATAACTGTCATGAAAACTAATGAAACGCAAGCGTGCAAAAGAGAGCTATGGTTTCCGTGACAATTAAGTGGAGGCACGATGTTGGGAAAAAGCAGCTGTCCCATTAGGTGGAACAGTGAGAATTGTAAACGTTTGGTGAGATAGGAGGTGTCCAGGAAAATTCTGCACTCGGAGAACTTCACAATCTTTTGTAGTTCCCGCTCCAAAAGAAAGAAACTGATATTGGAAAGTGTAGACTATGTCTTCTACGGGTAGTTTGTACAAGGCAAACGTGGACCTCTAGTCAACCTATAACAAAAGAAAGGTCTTGGCTGTATACAGAAGCCCTGGCAAGTGAATGTGTATTTATGTACTAAGTTAAAATAGAATATTTAATGCACATCCATGCATGCGTATGCATATGTATGAGTATTAGATTTGTGTGTGTACATTATATGTACGTATATAATTTTTAGGCCTCCGAGCTTCAGAACCGTGGATGAGAAGTCTCGCATAAGTGATCAGCTGTCTCACTTGGGGGCGGCTCCTGTGTCTTTCCATCGGCGCCGGGACACTCGGGTGCTGCAGGTGCGCGTGTCGGGGCAGCAGCGGGGAGCGCTCCCCCGCGTCCCTTCTCCGAGGATCCCTGCCCAGAGAGCCTGCCGCCCGCCCGTTACTGGGCTGCTATTGGGCGGCCGGGCCGGGACTGTCCCTCCGGCAGGGGGCGCCGTCCGGCCGCAGGGCCCGCGCCGGGCCGCGCTCTCATTGGCTGGAGGCCGCGGCCCGCGCCCGCGCCCGCGCCCGCTCCCGCCCGCCGGGTCCGCTAAGTGGCGCGGCGCGCCGGCTCCCGCCCCAGTCTGCGGGCCTCCCGGGCAGCGGCGGGGCCGGAGCGGCGCGGGCGAGGGGACAAGACCAGGGCAGGAGGGACCCGGCCGGCGCAGCAAGATGCTCTCCTGGCGGCTGCACACGGGCCCCGAGAAGGCCGAGCTGCAGGAGCTCAACGCGCGGCTCTACGACTACGTGTGCCGGGTGCGGGAGCTGGAGCGCGAAAACCTGCTCCTGGAGGAGGAGCTGCGCGGCCGGCGCGGGCAGGAGGCCTTGTGGGCCGAGGGGCAGGCCCGCTTCGCCGAGGAGGCGCGCGGCTTGCGGCAGCAGCTGGACGAGCTGAGCTGGGCCACGGCGCTGGCCGAGGGCGAGCGCGACGCGCTGCGGCGCGAGCTGTGGGAGCTGCGGCGTCTGGGCGACGAGGAGCGCGCGGCCCGCGGCCGCCTGGACGCCGAGCTGGGCGCGCAGCGGCGCGAGCTGCAGGAGGCGCTGGGCGCGCGCGCCGCCCTCGAGGAGCTGCTGGGCCGCCTGCGGGCCGAGCGCCGCGGCCTCGAAGCGGCCCACGAGCAGGACGTGCGGGAGCTGCGCGCGCGCGCCGCCCGCCTGGCCCTGAGCTACCGCGCCCGCGCCCCCGGCCCCGGCCCCGGCCCCGCCGCGCCCCCGCCGCGCCTGCGGGAGGTGCGCGACGGCTACGCGCTGCTGGCGGCCGAGGCGTGGCGGGAGACGGCGCGGCTGTACGAGGACGAGGTGCGCGGGCTGGAGGAGGCGCTGCGGCGCGGCCAGGAGAGCCGGCGCGAGGCCGAGGAGGAGACGCGGCTGTGCGCGCAGGAGGCCGAGGCGCTGAGGCGCGAGGCGCTGGAGCTGGAGCGGCTGCGCGCGGGGCTGGAGCAGGAGCTGCTGCGGGTGCGGGGGGAGTTCGAGCTGCAGGCGGAGGACCGGCAGGTGGGTGCGCGGGGCGGGGCGGGGCGGGGCGGGGCGGGGGCGCGGGGCCCGTGGGTGCGGCCGGCCCGCAGGGGGTCCGCTCGGCCCCAGCAGCTGGGCGCTGAAGGGGGCCACCCCCGCCCCGGAGGGCCCGGCGTCTCGCCAGCCGGGAGAGGAGCGCAGTTTGCGGGGAGCGCGGTCCACGGCGGCCCGGCCCTGCCATCTGTCAGGTTGTCGCGTCTGTAGCTTTTGCCCTGAGCGCGTGCATCCTGACAAAACACCCAGGACCCAGGCAGCGCTAGGGTCCCTCCCAGTGGCCCGGGTCCCTGACCTAAATCACACAAGAGTCCGCCACGCAGCCCCTCCGACCTCCGGCGCACTCCTTCTCGGGCGGGTCTCCGCGTGGGGAAGGTGTCTAGGCGGCGTCAGGCCCCCACCGGGAGCCGTTCAAAGTGACAGCCCCCTCCCCTGGCTGTGGGGCGCCCCTGGGGAAAACTCGAGTCGTTCCTAAACCGGTTCTTACTTTGCCGGAGTGATTTCCCGGCAGGAGGCAGTGGATTCGGCTCTCCGGGCCGGGCCGGGCCGCTGCCTTGTTTGCTCTTGGGAGGGGCAGCACTTCCACGCAGAAAAGAGCTCACTCCGAGGTGATATTCTCACCGTACAAGCAGACAGCAGACCTCTGGGTAGTGTAAAAGTCGTGGAAACGTGCTGGTCCCTGTGGCAGGATGTTATTACAAGTGCGGGCTAACATAAACAGTTACTGTTTCAGAGAAGCAAAGCCCGAACGTCTGACACGGACAGGGTGACACTTGTGGCCGATTATTGTCTGTACACCCAGTCCAGTCCCAGGATTGGACCTGGTCCTGCCTAGCCGAAGCCACATCTGCAAATATCCCCCAATCATACTATCAGTGGTTCTCAGGTTGACAGTTTAAGATAACATCCACACAAGTTCAGAGATTTTATGTATATATATATATAAAAATCTTATATATATAAACCTTATGTATGTCTTATATATTAAATCTTATATATAAAAGACAAATATATATATATATTCTACAGATTTTCTATTCATGAGAGACACACAGAGAAAAAGAGAGAGAGAGGCAGAGACACAGACAGAGGAGAAGCAGGCTCCATGCAGGAAGCCTGATGCGGAACTCAATCCTGGGACTCCAGGATCACGCCCTGGGCCTAAGGCAGGCACCAAACCACTGAGCCACCCAGCCCCCCCCCTTTTTTAAATATAGGAAATAAATGGAACATGGGCCTTTTTTTTTTTTTTTTTTAATATAGGAAGTAAACAGGCCACAGTGGTCATGGCCTCGAGGACTATGGTGGTGTGACAGGTGTCCACCAATAATCAGCAAATATCTAGCGACTGCTCCTAGCTCTGAGTGCTGCGTCGGTGTTTCCGTATTCAAAGAGCTGGAGTCTAGATGGGAAATCCTATGAAGCAGTACAATACTAAATTGTTTGGAATTTACTCTTTTGGAATGTGGGTTTTGTTGGGCCTCTGCCTCATAATTTTCAAAAGCATTTCCCTCCCCACCCAGGGTTGTAGGTAGAGCAAGGACAGGGACTGGCTGAAGTGTGTGCTGATTTCCAGAGTTTACTCTAGATGCCTGAGTGCTGCCCTCTCCAATGATGGCAGCCGGAGATGCTAGTTCCATAGGGCCCCATGCTTTGTGTTGGCTGGAAGTTAAAAAGTATCTTGGTGGAAGCTTTCACGGAGCTTTTCACCAAAAAGAAGTGCCTGCCAAACTTAACAGTCCACGGAGCCTCGAGCCTGGCTCTAGGGAACCCCAACTCCCGCCCCCAAGGCCCCTGCTGTGCCAGCAGGTTTGGAAACTGCTTCTCTGAGGCGTGTTGTGTGGGCAAAATCCTCAACCATTGGAATCATAGCTCACTTGGCTCGATTTAGACCTTGAAGCTCTGGTTACAGGGTTCCTTTTTAGAAGTAGGACCCTGTCCCCCCTAAATAAACCTTAGTGCAACCACAGATATGAACAGAGCTCCTCTGACTGCAGCAGAAGTAAGCACCTGGGATGCGCATTCAGAATCACTGTCCTGCTCTTTGATAGAGGAGACCAGGGGCCACTGGGGAAGTGCCTTCCCTGGGGTACACCTGACAGGGACTAGGATCCTGCCCTCAACAGTCTGGTAATACCTCTTGCATTGAAATTCATTTCTTTGCCCTAAAAGTAGGGAGCAAGGAATGCCCACAGGACTTGGATTTTTTTTTTCACTTCCAATTTGTGTGGTTTCATTGTATTGTTTTCTTACATGGATCTTGAATCTATTCCAGTTAGGCTTAAAGCAACCGAATTACAAATGGCATTCCCAAAGATTCAACACCAAACCTGTTAGTATTTTTTTTAAGGGTAAAAATACTAGGAGTTTTGTTAAGGAGTAAGTGTCCATGAGTTAACCCCAAACCCTTGTTTTTTGTTTTTGAAATTCTATCAAAACGTGGTTGGGTTAATATACTTGCAGTAAATGTTTCCTTACTAAGAACTAGCCTGTATCAAGCACTTCTCATGTGCCAGGTACCACGGGAACCAGGCCCTTCACGCGTATTCACTCTTAGTCCTCACCTCAACCTTAGGAGGTGGATACTCCTATTAGTCCCATTTCACAGATGATGAAACTTAGGTCACCTAGTGTGTAAGTAGCTAAGTCAGTATCCTCTTCAGGTGCCAGTGTCAGAGCAACTAACCAAGGATCCACATTTCTGCTCTTCTCTGTTCCATAAAAGGTAAACATTTGACCAGCATTCTCTCTGCATTCGTAGAATAATGATAGTTGTTTTTCCTTAGGGCTAGCCCAGAGGTGCCCCCTAAGCTGAAATCCCAGAATACTTTCTGACTCTTCCAGTTGGCTGTTGTCAGGATAGTTTTAGTGTCATATGTGTTTTATTTCCTTTTTGTGTAGCCTGTGGTTTAGTGGGAACTGTCCCCTCCCTCACCTGGAGGCAGAGCCCCCACGCAGTGCCCCCACTGTCTTCCTGGCTCTAGGCCTCCTCTGTAGCCTGAGTGAACAAGATGCTGGCTGGGACTGTCTTACTGAGAAAAGTGGTTCTTCTGCTAAGGCCTCCTCGTTTTGCCTTCTCTTTCTTAGGCCCCTCCCCCCAGATCTGCCAGAGAGGAGTTTGCTGAACTGACAGCCAAATCCCCAACATTTTATACGTGGTTTAGATCACTTGAAGCCTGAGTGATACACTCTGTCTCCCAGTTCATAGGAAGGAGCTTTGGACAAAAACTTAAGATGTTTGTGGTTTATGCCAGCCTTACCTTAGAAACACTGAGATTTCTCCTCTTGAAACTGAGCTCTTAGCCTTTTGAGGCTGACTATCAAAGGTATCTATGTCTCCAAAATGTGACTGAATGAGAACTTTCTTTTGACTGGAATGGGGATGGGTTAGCCGCCCTGCCTGAGTCTGAATTTTGTCTCTGCCACTGTTTGGGTCTCAGTTTCCTTATTTGCCAAACAGGGGTAATAAAAACAACTCACAGAGTGGACACATTCAGTTCATTCATTCATTAGACTGCTATTGAGCATGAAGTGTGCCAAGCTTGGTTCTTTTTTTTTTTTTAAGATTTTATTTATTTATTCATGAGAGGCAGAGAGAGAGAGGCAGAGACACAGGCAGAGGGAGAAGCAGGCTCCCTACGGGGAGCCCAATGTGGGACTTGACCCCAGGACCCCAGGATCGTGACCTGAGCTGAAGGCAGACACTCAACCACTGAGTCACCCAGGCATCCTCCAAGCTTGGTCCTTAAGTGATAAGGATATAGCAGTGAACAAAACAAAAACAGAGAAAATCCCTTGCCTTCAAAGGTCTTGAGGTGGAAACAGTGCACAGTGTCCAGGAAGTGGATGTGGTAGGGTAGGGTGAGCAAGGGGGAGAGTAGCCTCTACAGCCCTTGGGCTTTGGCTCTGAGCAGCATGGGAAGCCCCTGGATGACTCTGCGCAGAGGTGAGTGGTGACCTCACTGTATCTAAATGCGATTGCTCTGCCAGCTGTGTTGGACACAGACTGTGGGACAGGAGTGGGAGCAGGGAGCACTTTTTAGGTGACTTCTTTGCCAATCAAGGCAGGAGGTGCTGGATGCTTGGACCAGGGGCAGCTATGAGGGGCTGAGAACAAGCTCTCTGAGGTTGAAACCCACAGGGTCTGCACAGATGGATCAGATGCAGTAGAAGAGAGGGAAAGAAATCAGTTAACTCCAGTGCTTATGGTCTAAACCACTGAAAAAAGGGAGTGCTCCTTGCTGACGGGGGTTGGAGCAGGAGATTTGGTAGCTCTGGGTGGGAGATCAGAGTTAACTTTGAGGTGCCTCTTAAATACCCACTAGGTATTGTAAGCGTATTGTCTGGACTAGAGCTATACAAACTTAGCATTCCATTGACTCTTGTTATGATAACTACATTTAGTTTTGGTGTCTAAATGAGGGTATCACAGTATTTAAATTCCCTCAAGCTCTCCCAGTCCAGATTCTGAGTGACTGTGACATTTGCAGGCTCTTCCTGTTTTGTCTGTGTGGCTTGCTTGGAGGAGAGCAGCTCCAGTTGGGTTAAGAAAAAGGGCTTTCTCTGGACACCTAACAGCAGCATGCTCTCCCTGAAACAGACCTCCGTTGCATCATCACTTGTGATGCCATCCAAAAGGTCCCTAAATAGCAATCCAAAGAGGTGACCTCTCTACCCAGCTTTTATAACATGAGGTGGAACTGCTTTTGCTTGGTTAGAATCAGGAGCTGGTGTCTCTTGCTCCAGTACCTCTGGCCTGGCCCCCAGTTTGAGAACTCCTGGCAGAGTCAAAGCCAAGTTGAAGCTTTCTTCAACCTGAAGGATTGGTTACAGTTTCTGTTGGAGACTGTTAGGAGCCAATAAGTCTGACTGGTGTTCCTGGTTCCAAAAGTCAAGTCATTTTCCTTTGACAGTTTAGGGAGAGTTGAATCACATGGAAATGCAGTTGGGACTATACTCATTTTGACTTAAACAGAGTTTGATTTTTCCCCCCCTTGATTTTGCGGGGCACAGACCTACTCTGCGCCCTTTGGGAAGAAAGAGAATCTTCATTTCTACCTCTTTGGCATGACTGGGAGATCCTGACCTGCTCAGGAGGTTTGTGGTTGGAGAAGCATGTGCATATGATACTTTTTTCTAAGCAATTTTAATAGTAATTGAAGTTCCCTCTATAGAACAAATCACTACGATTTTCAAGTTTTGATATTCAGGTTGAATTTCCTGTAGTAGGATGGAGTACTCTCTGTATTTTTATAGCATACCCTACACTCGAACCTTGTCCCTGGGATTATCCTCCCTCTAAAATGGGGGAACATGGGATTTGAACACAGGACTTAACTATAGGGACGCCTGGGTGGCTCAGCAGTTGAGTGTCTGCCTTTGGCTCAGGTCGTGATCCCTGGGTCCTGGGATTGAGTCCTGCATTGGGCTTACCGCAGGGAGCCTGCCTCTCCCTCTGCCTATGTCTCTGCCTTTCTCTGTGTGTCTCTCATGAATAAATAAATAAAATCTTAAAAAAAAAAAAGATTTAACTATACAGTGTCTGAATGTCATGGCTAAATTCTGGCAATTACATCACTTACATCAAGACTGGCTAGTGATCTGCTTTGGCGAACCTCTTTATCTACTTATAATGCCAGTTTGGGAGGATATTAACATAGATCTAAAAAAAAAAAGTAGGGTCAGCCTGGGTGGCTCAGCGGTTTAAGTGCCTGCCTTTGGCCCAGGGTGTGATCCTGGGGTCCCGGGATCGAGTCCCATGTCAGGATCCCTGCATGGAGCCTGCTTCTCCCTCTGCCTGTGTCTCTGCCTCTCTCTCTCTCTCTCTCTATCATGATAAATAAATAAAATATATTTTTTTAAAAAGAAGATCTACCTTGGGATGCTAGCTAGAGGTTCTTAAATTTACTCCTTTGTTTTATTTTTTTTAAGATTTTATTTTATTCATTCATGAAAGACACAGAGAGAGGCAGAGACACAGGCGGAGGGAGAAGCAGGCTCCATGCAGGGAGCCCAATGTGGTACGCAATCCCAGGTCTCCAGGATCACGCCCTGGGCTGCAGGCGGTGCTAAACTGCTGCGCCACCAGGGCTGCCCTACTCCTTTGTTTTAAAAGCTGAGAGGTTTTAGGTTATTATTATTATTTTTTAAAGATTTTATTAATTGAGAGAGCGTGAGCACAAGCAAAGGGGGAGGGAGGGGCAGAGCCGAAGGAGAGGGAGAAGCAGACTTCCCACTGAGCAGGGTTCCTGATGTGGGGCTCGATCCCAGGACCCCAAGATCATGACCTGAGCCGAAGGTAGACGCTTCACCAACTCAATCACCCAGGTGCCCCTTTCAGTTTTTGCTTTTAGCATGAGAGAGAACACAGAGAGAACCTAGAAACAATCATTAGCTGATATAGAACTCTTAGGAAGGCAGGATTATTTACATGCCGATTGTGCATCGTTTAAAATGGTAGATCCAGTGTGAGATCTTAGTTTATTCATTGCTTTTGCAGATCTTACATATTTTTTTTTTCAGATCTTACATATTTATTGTGGACCTTTAATGTATTGCCTGGTACCTTTGCTGGAGGGATTACATGGGGAATGGAAATAGATCCCCTCTCCTGATTGTCTTACAATTTTTGAATTCCACAAAGATAAATGTCTAAAGATGTAGCCAGTTTAGTTAATTGTATTCAGAAATAAGGCTGTTTTCCATTACCAACCAGAAGTTAAAGAATATGGACTCATTTCAGTGTTTAAATATTTGCTCAGTTAATTATTCCCCAGAGCAACTATAAAGCATTAATGCAAAACTGTAACACGGAGTAATGCAAGACTCTAAAATGGGGCCAATGAAGTCACTGTGTGTACCAACTAAAAGATATTGCTGATTTAAAATAGCACATTTTGAGGAGATTGCACCGTCTCCATCACTTCAAGTCCAGTTCACCGATTGTGTGCTGTGTGACTTACGGGGGATGGGCGTTTTTCTAGAGATGGGGGGTGCAGGTCATGTCCTTCAGTGTCTCCCTGCCAGAAAGAGAGGGACAGACAGAATTAGCAGGTGTGAGTGGACACACCCTAAGGGCTGGGAGCATGACGTCAACAGGTGCCAAGGGAGTGCTCAGGACCGACATCCGCCAGGTACAGTCCACAAAGAAGATTCATATTTTGGTCTGAATTGATATTTATGCCCTGAAGACATTCCTGTCTTTTCTGGGTGAAACAAAGAGTTCTGTGAGTGTACCTGCTTCTTGTTGGGGGAAAATCATGAGTACAGGGGATATTCTGTTTCAGATTGGAGCAACTTCTGTTGCAGACTCCCTGCTTTCTGGTCTGGGCTTCCTTTGAGTAGCATCCGCATTGACTGGTGGGATGTGCTGACTTTTCCTAAGTAGCCTGATGTCTGAACTGCCACGTTTAATGAACTTCTAAGCATTCCTTCTTACTAAAGAGTAGGAACAGAGAAGCCAGTGTCCTGTCAACATCATCTGTATGTAGTAAAGAAAAAAAAAAAACTTCCGTGGGGAAGAATACTCTATTTAAAATCACTCCTTACAATGATTACATGATTAATAAGCCTAGAGATTTTTTTTTCTTTTTGCATCCTGAACTGTTGGTACCTGCATTTTGACCACATGGAGCTCCAGCCCTCCGATCTAAAAGCCCTTTGTTCTTTTTAGAGAGTGATCACCTGCCTGGAGGATGAGAAGGCGGCCCTCACCTTGGCCATGGCTGATCGGCTGCGGGAGTATCAGGAGCTTGTGCAGGTGAAGAATGGCCTCAGCCTGGAGGTGGCCACGTATCGGTAAGGATGCTGTGGGGGGACCGCCTTGGCGAAATCACCTGGAGCCTCTGGGGTCCCTGTAGCTTTGTGATAATCAAAGAGCAGACCCCTGGCGTGGCCTGGCAAGGAGTCCAGGGCCAGAAAGAGAGAGAAGGAAGAGCAGGGCTGCACTTAGACCACCGAGCAGATGCCCCCCCACCCCACCCCACCCATGATGCAACTAGCAGAACTCACCTCCTTGCCTAGTGTTCTTGTGTTCTGGGTGCTGGGAACAAGTTTTGCACATGTCAACACCTTGGATCCTGGGAATTAGGTACTGTGATTCCAGGGGGAGTGAGCTTTGCTCAGAGAAGTTAGGGAGCTAGAGAGTGGAGGCCAGAACTCAGACCTGGACAGGCCTGAGTCTACATGCCGGCTGCTCTGTTGCTTCAGATCCCAGGGCTCTGACTCGACTCTGCATGGGTTTGCCCTGAGTAACTGCATTTTTGCCAGAAGACAAACGTTGTACTGAGGCAGCTGGCTTTGTTTGTCAAGATGGTGACTTGGGTGTGGGGAGAGGGAGTGGGTGGTGGTGGTGGTGGTGGTGGTGGTGAGCAGTCCAGATGAAAAAGTCTCAAAGCCTTCAAAGGGCTTGGATGCTGGGTTGGGCAGAGAAGGCAGTCCCGAGTTCCTGGAGCCACCTGTGGGCCAGAAAGCGGTGCTTCTCCTTGGCAGTGTCCGTCCTGCCTCCGGGGGTTAAGCAGTCTTTGGTTGGGGTGGGGCTCCTTATTCCCTGCAGATTTCATGCTCAGTGAGGACTGGTACAGGGAATGGCCAGATCTCAAACACTGACAGCAGAAGGACTTTTGAGAACACCCAGATTCCCCACTTTGTGAGGATAGTAACAGCCACTAACATGATTGAGCGCTGACTGACTTTTGGCCTTTGTGGCTGTTGGCTGCCGTGGTACCCTCTCTGGTGGGTGGGTACTACTTGAGCCATTTATGGGGTGAGGGAGGGGGGCCTGGAAGCCAGGGGTCCAGGCTGGTGAGACAGCTGTGCCTCACCCACCAAAGCATGTAAAGTGGTCACAATGTCCCCCTTCGTTTCCCGGAAATGTGAGAGTATAACTTAGTCATGAGTCTGAACAAGCTATGGAAACTTTGCCTCTCAGCGGGGGAGTAGAAGACATAATAGGAAATGCCATCTTCCGACAGCATTACTGCTAAGAGATCAGGGGAGTTGAACCTGGAGAGGATAAGAAGGGGGCTGAGTCTACTTCCTTGGTTAGGGGCAGAGCTGGGACAGAGCCCAGGCCTAGTTCAGCACTCCTATGGGCTTCCTGGGGGCCCTTTCTCATCCAATCTCAGTGGAGCTCCTGGGCCCTGCAGTCTGGCTTTTTTGGGCCATGTGCCTCTCCCTAGTCAGGGGGATGGAGTGCTCTGGAGCCTGGACAGGGCCACCCTCCTGTGAGCTACATGGATTGACACGGGGATGGGAGGTGCCCCAAACTGGCACCATCCTAGAGAAGATGTTGGGGTTGCCCCAGAAAACCCACATCTGTGCCTGTGTTCAGTGACCTCGATGTCAGGTGACTCTTTTCCCTTCAGAGGCAGTTGGATTGTCCTTGTAATGGTTCTGTAGGTGGGATACGGAGACTTTGATCTTGTGCTTCTTCTCTCTGGGATTTGAGCCCTTTTCTTCTTCCCTTTGTCTTATTCCTTGTTCTCTGTTGGGAGGAGTCAGAGGGCTTGGTGGGTATCTTGCCTGAACATCTGGGGCCTCACTCTTTGGAGAGGCAGGTCACAACCCTGCCCGTTGAGCTTTTTTTTGAGGGCACTGATGGGGAAGCCTTTGTGCTTACTTCAGCAGTCTGACTGTCGGCAGGGACAGAGTTTATGGCTTCTGTCTGTGGCTGGCATTGGTCTAACCCAATTAGGAATTGACTTGGCTACCTCCTAGCCATTGAGAAGGCATCAGTATTTTCTGGAAAGTGAGTAATTGATTTCACTGTATGTCTTTCTGAAGTCCAAGTTTGCACATGGAAAATGAGGAGCCTGGCCCTGCCCAGCTACAGATGACAGGCCCAGTGCCTAGAATAGCTACAGACCTTCCCGCCTCCTAGGGCTCAGGATTTAGTCTGGGAGATGTCCACAGATATAAAAGCTATGGGAGGGGTTGCCTGGAGGGCTCACTCTGTTAGATTTCCACCTTCAGCTCAGCTCATCATCCCAGGGTCCTGGGATTGAGCCCCACCTTGGGCTTCCTGCTCAGTGGAGACCCTCTTCTCCCCCTGCTTCCACTCCCCCTGCTTGTGCTCTCTCATTTTCTCTCTGTTAAATAAATAAATAAGATCTTAAAAAAAAAGTCATGCAGGCAGTGGAATATAACCCAGTTCTTAGGCACCAAAAAGTCTAGCATCTTTATTACTGATGAGTGTCCTGCAGAAGAGCCCTTGTCATTGCTGATGTGACTCTTCCTATATTTTGCCCTGTTGTCCAAAGGACAGGTATGAAAATTCCTACTTTTGCTCTTCTGACCCTTTCACAGGTGCCCATTTAGTCTTTAGAAATCTCTACTGCTGCCTTTGAGGAAGTTGACCTTCCTTTCACACCCTGCCCTAGTGAGTACAGCAGGGACTGTCAGCCTCTTGGGGTCCATGGCCCAGGGCTCCATGCAGTGTGACTCCCCGCCAGCCCTGTCCAGAGAGCCTAAGGTGGCTGGCAGTTTGACTGGCATGGCCTCTCTCCTGAGATAGTGTAGATTTGTTCCACATCTTCCCCGCAGTGGCTCTGCCCCCAGCATTGCGTAGCTGATGGTCATTATGTTGACCTAGCATCTCGTGTAAGGAAAGGGGCTGTGGCTCCTCAAAGTTGGAAGCACATCCCAGTACTGCTGGAATTTGTCAGCTGTGCTGAAGCCAGCTCTCAAGTGTCATGGACAATTCCAAACCCAGATAACTTGGCCCTTTCCGGTAACCTTCAGTGTGAAGAAGAAACAGTAATAACAAGATAGTATAATTTCCAACGGAAGTGTAGACTTAGAGTCTATAAGTAAACATGCAATTTAATAAAATAATGAAATTAGAACAAAGCAAACCTCGGCGTCTGAGGCTGGAGGGATCTCATCAAACCCTGCAGGCCAGTTGGTAGCCAGGGAAGACACTGGTGTCTGGCTTCACAGGCGAGTGTGAGAATGAGCCCTCTCCTCCCACACTACAGCTGACGATTGGCAGCATTCCAGGCTGGCTAACACTGAGAGACCAGGGAGAGTACAAGAGAAGGTGGCCTGGCACAGGGGACCCGTGTTTGCACTCACCTGCCTGTCACCAGTGGAGTCGTGTGGGGTTGAGGGTGCTTGTCCACCACCTGTGTCATCACGAGGCTTTTCCTGCACTGTGAGTGTTTATCACACTGGCAGCCGAGTGGTAGAGGGGAGATGCTCTGACAGGACAGGGTGAGGTTCTCAGCCGCATCTGAACCTGGCAGTCACCTAGACAGCCTGTTAAAGCATTGGCCCCTGGGCTCATTCCTAGATGTTCCAGTCAGCTTGGTGCTGGATGGGCCTAGGTGTGGTGGTTTTACAGCTCCCAGGAGGATTGTCAGGAGTGCAGTGCGGATGCAGGGCCTCACTGCTGCAGGGGCCCACAGGCAGCATTGGGATCGCTGGGCATCTCAAGCCTGTGGAACTGTAGAATCTCAGGCCCATTCTGGACCTTCTCGTCAAAACCAGCCTTCTAACAAGATGCCACGTGGTTCAACAAACACACTGCTATTTGCAGAGCAGTTCAGGAAGCATCCTGAAAGCACTAAGCCTATCTGTCTCACAGTAGTCTAGAGATGAGGTGAATGATGGGCAGGCTTAGTGGCGTGCAACATGCTGTTGGGGAGTGGTGGATGAGACATGCAACACCGGCTTCCAGGAAGATAATTTGGGAAGGGCTTTCAGGCAGAGGGGCCAGTCTGGGCGAGGACCTGAGCACTGAGCTAGCATGGCATCTGTGGCAATGCCAGGCATTTAGGCTTCCCAGGCAGCTCGGGGGCCTGACACGGAGGGCTGTGTGTGATGGGTGGGCAAGAGCCGCACCCGTGAAGCCAAGTGCCCTCAGGCTGCTCTAGAGACACGGGAAGGCAGGATGCCACGCCAACTCAGAGGAGTTCACA